>NC_065581.1:118037787-118345428 GCF_024542745.1 Macaca thibetana thibetana | reverse complement strand
CTACAAAACTATTTAATGAATATTTGTTTATTTATAAAATAATTGTTTAACAAATAAGAATATTCGTTAAATATTCTTTTTTATCTCATA
This sequence comes from Macaca thibetana thibetana, assembly GCF_024542745.1. NCBI lineage: Eukaryota > Metazoa > Chordata > Mammalia > Primates > Cercopithecidae > Macaca > Macaca thibetana. Next base: position 118,345,338 of record NC_065581.1, on the reverse strand, counting down.
CTTTCTCCTCCAGAGAAGCTGATATCCAGACAAAAGGAGAACTTTCCCTTACCCCACTTTCAGATAGATTAGAAATCAGTGATACAGACATTTCTCTGTGACTGGAGAAATGAGAGTTTGATCAGTGTCACTGGTGAACAAGCAAAGTAAGACCAAGCAGTGTCAATCTTTGTATCCTATTAGACATCTGAAGTCATGCCATCTGATAGGGTGACCTATGATTGGGTATCCAGGGTTGATCCAATTTCATTGTTTTACAAGGGAGCAAGCTAGGACTGCGTACTCAAGATTTATGTAGCCAGCTATGCTGGGTGCTGAACATAAATGTTTGAAAAGTATTTGGACAAATTCTTTCCGATCTGACACATTTCACCTCCAGGTATTGATTGTTGCAATGATCCCTGGTTACAAATCACAGCTACTAACTAATGGGCACTATGAGCCTGTGGCTTCCCTGACACCACCATTTTTTGTGTGCATTTTACGTTGTTTTTGCTGGAGCATGCATGACAAGTTAGATCCCATCTGTCTGCTCAGCAACAAGCAAAACGACAAACACAACATAGGAAATATTGTTCACATTTCCAAGATTGTTTTCTATCATTTGGTTTTACTAATATGCTAACATTCAGAACTGATAAATAAATGAAAAATAGATGGGACCTTGAAAATGGATGATTTTTATGATAACTATAAGCTGACAGCAGTATTTTTAAGTGGACAGTAGTTTGCATTCACTTGCTTATTCATTTTATATTTAATTAACTTACCTCTCTCCAAAAGGTTCCAATGCTGTAAAATAAATTAATTGTTACATTTTACACCAGTAGGTAGTAGAGGAGCTGCCTCCCTTTCTGGAGCTGGGTTTTATAGAAAGAGGTGGACATGTGATATAATTGGTATTTTGTTTCATTATCTAAAATATTTTTTTAGAAATGAAGAAAAAGGGTACATACCCTTCAGTAGAGAGTTTTTTTCCACTACAGTTGCTGACATTTTGTGGAAGACTTTCTCTATAAGTTAGAGGTGAATTTCTGTGAATTGTATATCCTTAATTATTCCTATTGGGAGGTGTAACTTTTTCTTTTTCCCTATGACTGCCAAATCCCTTTTCAACAGTGGTGCAGCTGTGCTTGGGAGATGCTCCATGTTTGTTTCTTTAAGCTGAAGTGAAATGGACAGATTTATGAATTTAATGAAATATCTTAAGCACAGGAAATATGCATTTAACACATTTTATGCTCTTTCCTTAACATACACCCTTTCCCCACTTTTCACAAAACTCCTTGTAAATAGAAGGTTAAACCTAAAAAGTATGCTCAATAAGTGCACGTTGCATTAATAATTCAGTTCACCTGAGTATAGGAAACTCGTGTATATATATATATAAATAAAACATTTGACTATGAGATTCTTCCTTAACCTTCATACCTTTCCAAAAACCTTCTAACTTTGACTCCAGAGAATGCATGAACTAAAGTATCATGCCGTTCTTCTACAAAAGACTTATAAATACCCACCATTGTTGCTGTTATTAATATTCTTTTGTTTTAAAGAGAAAAGTATCAGCTCCTCTCATTTCAGAGCAAATAACACAACTGTAAAAGCTGTTGCCAAGCAACCTGAATTCACAGCTCATGTGGGCTGAATTGTTTATATTCATATGTGGATAAAACTGACCCACTCCTTCTCTAAAAAATGTATCTACAAAGTCTTTGAGATATTTCCACTAATATTTTAGGCTGTAGGTCATGGCATTACTATTCTGTAGGAGGTTCTGAAATTGACACACCCACTATCTATATGTGGCATTGCACTTGCCATATTACATTATAACTATCTGGTTTGGGGTCTGTTTCCCCATTGAACTGTGAGTTCCTTGGGGGCAAGTATTGTGTTCTTCTCGTCATACAGGAAAGGTTCTTTATAGATAGGCAGGACTTCACCAATGTTTGATGGATGCGTGAAGGAAATGATTTTATGCCAGTGTCTGTGCTGTACACGTTCTACAAAATCATTTTCTTACTAGAACCTGAAAGAAAGAAGGAAACTGTTCAATTTAAAGCTCTACCAATATTAAATTATAATAAGGACAAAACTGAAGCATTTAGGTAAAAATATTAGAATAATAATCACATTTTAGAATTAAAAGAAACTTTGTGGGACATTTAATCTAGTGGTTCTCATCTGAATCACACCTGGAACTTAGAAGTTTCGAGTGACAGTTTGAAATGAGGTATTCTTTTTTTAAAGTTCCCCCAGGAGATTCAGGAACCAAAATATCACTGATGTAGTCCAACAGTCTCAATTCGTGGTGGAGAAAATGGCCCCAGAGGAGTGAGAACCGCGAGGTTGTGAGAAGAGCACAAGCTTTTAGGTCACCTGCCTATCATGTGTTGTCTGACTGTAGCCTCACTGTCTATAAAATGGAAATAATACTTACTTGTGAGATGTCTGGGGAAACTTAATGATATGCCCTGAGCAGTGCACCTAGAACCATGCTGGTGGGAACCTGGCAAGGATCATCTCTTCCCTTCACAATGTCCTCTGAGTTGCAAACACGTTGTGAAGAGTACTTTGTTGGCTGACTTCCAGACACTTCAGGGCTGTGTGGAACTGCACAGGATACCTCTGGCTCCAAAGTTTTGACTGGAAAGGAGCAAGCATTAATCATATCTGTCAGGATCCCTGCAGAATACTCATGAGGCATCATCCAAAAGGGTAAATTAAGAGTGTTTATAAAAGAATCTTTTCAAAGGTATGGAGAGGTTAAGGGAACCACTAAGAAACTGTGAGGCAAGGCAGGGGCTACCAGACCAAGGGGTCAGAGTGGTTACTGGAAACTGGTGCTATCTGTGGCTGCAAGAAATGGATTCCTAGCAAGAGCTGAATCCACATGAAAGGAACAGAGCTACTGGCCAGACTGCAGCCTCCCTTCAGGGAGCCAGGAAAAGAATCTCCCTCTCCTCCTACTCTCTGATTTTCTGGTGGCAGTCACATTGGCTAAGCTAGAGAAGGAGAATGTCCATCTGAAGCAATTCTAAGGATCAATCTCTGGTGACACAGAGCAGGATGAAGAAGGGTGGAGAAGGGAAAATAGAAGATATCTAGGAGATTTCCAGTCTTCTACTCTATGCTTGGTACTTTTTATGCAGGATGTCTTTACAACACGTGTTGCTTTGAGGCTTATTCGGTTGAACATAAATTACCTAAAAATGACTGATGTTGTTTGTGGTACAGTCTTCCTTGCCAGGAATTTACATATATACCTGCTAACTCTACCATGAATAAATGTTCCCAGGCAGTGAAACCAAAACTTGACTACTGAATGTGGGTCCGCTGGAGAAGAGACACAGTTTTCAACTAAACACAGGCCCTTTTGTTGGAGTAGATTCAGGAGGGAAACCAGCCTGCAGGGTCTACTTGCCAGGGATACAGAATAACCAAAATTTATGCTTGCCTCAGCAGCTGCCTGGTTTTCCTGAGCCTTCTGTTCACCACTTTGTTTTCAAATTTATCCATCTAAGAAATGAGAAGAACACCTGCGCCTCATTACAAGGTTGAGATTTTTGAGGGAAATGAGGATCATTCTTCTGGAGGAAAGATGCCATCTACTTAAATGCAAAGTTGAGGAGTGAGGCATTCCGCTGGTGCTAATTTTCTTCAACAAATGAGACATGTATAAGATACCCATTGCTTTGTTTCCTTTACTTAACCTTTCTTGAGAACAACCTGGAGATTGAGAGATGAATAGTGTTGCCTCTACCTTTGAGGAATTCATGGCCTTGTGGAAGGAATCAGAAATGAAACATTTCTTAAAAGAGAATAATATTGGATTGAAGATCTTGGTATTCTTTTGTAATATTTTCCTGCATTTGTTTTTTTTAATGATGCATGTATTTCTTTTTGTAAACGATGGTCTCCATACACTCTTTCAGCACTTCACATGCATTGGGGTTGCCAAGCAGTCCTCTTGGCTCCACTCTTCTCTGGCAATTCCCTCCCTTAGGTTCCCAAGGTTCACCAACTGTTTAACATCCATGCCTTGGTTCATTTCTGACACTATTTGATTCTCCACCAGCTTTCAGCCTTGTCCTGAATAATTTATCCTAACTCAGTATTTTATTCTTTTATGTTATATTTCTGTAAGAGCCCTACTCCGTATCTTCATCCCCATTCCCACTTGGCAGAAGTGAGATTCTATACAGTGGTTTTATAAAATACCTACTGGGCACCTGCAGATGGTAAATATTCTGTTATTCTTTTCTCTTTGTCCAGTGGTGAAAGTTTCTGACTGTTCAGTAACCAGGATGTTAGGACCAATAACCAGGGAAGCCTTAGGCTTCTAAAAATTTAGTTATGAAGTATCTTACAGCAATATCAAAGGGGAACAAGGACATCTTCATTGACTTGAATGTGAGCTGGAGTTGAAAAGGAATAGCATTCCAAGGAGCAGCATGTGTAAAGGCTCGGAGTCAGGAATGGGCAAGCTGTGTTCAGGAGCGCAGTGACAGCATCGCCCTATATGGGGTAAAGAGCTCCAGGTGAGATGTGATTATGCCACCTACAATGTATTGTGTGACTACCATGTGTCTAGAGCTTTGCCAGATTGCTTACATATATGAGCTCTAATCCTCACAGCACAGAAACCTGTGTCACACAGCTAGCAAGCAGTAGAGCCCTCTTCAGTACTCAGCTCTGTCTGCTTTCGAAGCCCAAAATTACTCCACAGCAGTTTGCTGCCTTATTTCATAAGTAATATAGGATTGATGAAAGAAGACCAGATGTTGAGGATTTTTGAGAACCAGAAACAAAGAGTATGGAAAAGACCTGGCAGACCTTAGACACCGATCTTCATGTGCATAATTTATGGAAGAATATTTTCTAAAATGATCACATGTCACCCACCAAGATTCTCAAAAGTTTAAACATTTTTCCAGTTTTTCGACTTTGAAAATACTTTTCAATCAGTTTCTATAAAGCCAGTTGCATGAAATTCCTGTGCTCTGTCGACACCCTTCTGGATCTGGTCATTACTTTTCTCTATTCATTACCTGAGAGGTAGTAGGGAAAATACAGAAAATGAACGATGGGTAGCTTCCGCTGTACCTCCCTCTATATTGCAAGCACTTTTTTGTAATGCCTCTCTATCTGAAGGCCTAGAATATTTTCCCTTCTCCATTTCCCTTTCTCTTTAAAAAAGAATTTTACAGCACACCGGACATGAGAGACTTTGTAATGATTCCATCTGAGATACAGAAATTGTTTAACATAAAGAAGTGAATGCTTGTGGGTTCATATTATCATTCCCTGTCTATGGAGAATATGTATGCTATTGTGTGTGTGTTATTTAGGTTAAGCTATAACCTATGTACTTCAAGCATTCTAATCAGTTATGCTCAGTCCCTGAGAGGTCACCTGACCTTTAATTAAGTAAGCCAGAGGCAGCAGCAACAAACCTGTCAGCAATCCAGATCTTAACACAGCAACCTTGGCTAAAAGACATATTGAATGCAAGCCATGAATTTATATTAGTGAAACTGTTGTCTTAATTAACATGAAGAGTGTCATAAATGGCCTTTCATCAGTGAAATAGAATGTATTCACAATATATGCATCAGCTAAAATATGTTAAAGATGCTCTTAAATAGGGTTTAAGTATCTAGTAATGTCTGTAGTCCAGACCTCAAGAAAGTTCCTGTACTCAGTTCCTAAATGGTACTCTGTCCAGCCATTACTTTAGGAGGGTTTCTGTTTTCTTAATGGAAACCAGAGGAGTAACAGAATCCTATCTCTGGAATGTTCTTGTGTCTGCCTTGAGTAATTCTTTCATGCCAGAATTATAGAATAGTGAGAGCACCTAAAGATGATGAGAATGGGGGCTTCTTTTACAGAATACAATGTATGAACAGTTCTCTGCCTTCTTAGCAGTAAAAGTCTATTCAGTAAATGTCCAGGTGTTTGGCAGAGGTAGGTAACCCTCAAGCACCTCAGATTTATGGGGTATACTGTTACAAATAAAAAGAACCCAAAAGTTGTTGGATCAGTTGGCAACAGTTACCTTTCCTTCTATTCCAGCTACTTCATTGGCTGGGCAGGGTTTTGGGGGAGCCTACAAATCAGACCAGTACTGATAAATTCTTGTAGATATATTTGTTTTAAGTGCTAATTAACTAGTGTAATAGAAGTTTTGGATCAAACTCCTTGCTAGGTTGGATACAGCCCATAATAGCAAATTTTTTATTTCCTAGCAACCCCATATAGTCCTGATTAGCGAGTTCTCATTTATTTACTCAGTTTGGGAAATAGGAGTAAACCAGACATGCAGCCATGAATTCACTAATCATTCTCTACTGTGGCCATCAGCAGACCTTTGGGTAGTTCTCAGCTATTGCTGATAATTCAGAAGAGAGCAGTTAGCTATTGTAAATTTGATGACTGTGCCTGTTTTGCCACTTCTATTCTCAACTTAATTGATAGTTGCTGCCTTTATTATGAATTATTAACAATAAGAGTGAGTTTTGTTGTTTGGTAAAGTGATAAATTGTTCTTTTGTTCTCAAGGTTAATTGCAGTCCCTATGCCCTGTTTACGCTTTAATGACTCCTAATGGATGCAAGCAAACAAACGATTGAAAATATAAATTTAATTGTATAGAAAGGTAACATAAAGATAAAAAATTCATTTGTGTTCAGGGGCAACAATGGTAATATAAATGTGCAAGAGAGAGGTTTAAGTTCATAGAAAAAAGTAGGACATGTGGCGGCAACAAAAATGATTTCTACTTCTTTTCTTCCTCAACTGTTCAAGTAAAAACAGTCTCTGGGCTCAACAATTATACGAGGCAAAACATTAGATGTGAAACTGACGTTTTCTAAAATCTCAAGGTTTCTACAAATAAACACCTTGATAAAAAATTAACATTCTATGTGCTTCAAAATACTTATCATAATTACTATTTATTGATACTGTTACCAAAAGTGATGCAAAGATTGAAATAGGTGGTTTTAAAAGTCAAGGACAGATGATCACATTTTATACAGGTTGGGATAATTATAGCAAGATTATAGAGAGTAGTTAAATATTCAAAACCTCCATTTTCCCACCACAAACATATGGGGAATACATTCATTTTCTCAGAGTGCCTACACTTCATAATTTCAAGATTAATGCTAATATGACAATTTTTCATTATAGTTAAAAGTAAAATATAATTGAGAACCTCTAAGGAACAGAATCCTTTTCTAATAGCTATAAACCAACTGTTTAAATCTTACAAGAAAGAATTTCATTTTCAACTGTCTAACATTTGTGGTCTTAGTGCCTTTCAAAGGATGTGACTTGTGAATATTTCTCTTAGCAATACAATAAGATATAGTGGCTATTTTATTAAATTGTATTCTGTAAGCCCTGTTTAATAGGCTAACTTGTCTCAATCTTCCACAGTTCCTGCTGTTAAAAATATGTAGCTTCTGATGTACACTCTTATTCTAAACATAAATTAAATGATGCTTATAAATTTTAAATTCTATAAATATCAGAGTCAACAACAACAAATGAGCAGGGCTTTCTTTTTATTGCTGTCTCTTTGTGCTTGAAGTCTTGGCCTGTAACATTCCAGGGGAAAATTCTCGGTCATGAGCAGTTATACTCCAGAGAGCAGGCATTTGGACCAATTTGCCTTCAACAACTTAGCAACAGATGAGTCTGTACCTACTGCTCAGGTGACACTGCCAGTGCTTGACCAGAGTAGTTTGCTGTAGCTGAGAGCTTTGGTGACAGATTCTTTTGATTGGAAAGTCGGTAAGATTCCTAGATCAGGCTGCTATGGAGGGGCAGGGCTCAATGGGGACCTCGCCAGCCAGGTGAGGTGACTGATGGCTCTTTGTAATAGCTTTGGAAGGTACAGCTAATGATCTGTGGGAGTCAATCTATGGATGTACACTCTCAGCAAGAGAAGATCAAAGGCTAGATTATGCTGACAGCCAAGGGTTAAGTACTATTTATTAATAGCTGTATCTTGAACAGAATCCATAGAAAGGTTAGGGACTCTCACTGAGAGTGGGAAGTTCACCATGTTCTATCACAGTCTATCTGTTTCATCTCTGCTATTTCTAGAGAAATGTGTCATCTAAAATGCAGTGCAATAAAACAATGCAGCCTTTGTTTTATTTTTTTTAACCCAATATATGAAATAGGTATCTGGATAATAGCAGGTTCTTGATACATATTGTGCTTTGATGAAACCAGATATATTAACAGAGATTCTTTTGGTTCCAATTTATAAAAACCTTTTTGAGCTAACTCAGGTGAAAATGGTGAATTTACAAGGTATCTGGATAATAATAGGTTATTGATATACATTGAACTTTGATGAAACCAGTTGTATTAAGGGAGTCTCTCTTGGATCCAAGTTATAGAAACCTATTTGAGCTAACTGAGGTGAAAATGGTGAATTTATAATATGGGGGAAGGCCACATCCAGGAATCAGGAAAATAACTGGTATGAGGGACATCAGTATCAATAGGATGTTCTCACATTCCTGCTCCCATGCAATATACTTCCCTCTCTCTGTAGGCCAGCTTCTCTTCTTCTTCAGTCCACACAGTATAACACACGGCCCTCAGTAGGCACCTGTGTTTACATGAGACAAGTAGGGTCAATCTGCTGCTGAGAAAAGATTTCTTTATCAGTCCCCATTCTAAATTCTCTGGGGAGGGAGGCTCTGTGTTACATCTTGGGATCAAATGCCCATCTGTGGGGCCACTTATCTGGCAAGGGTCGTATGTCATTAGTGACCTAGCTGCCACTAACTTAGTGATACAGCTGCATGGTGAAAGGAGTGGGGAGGCAGCTTTTAGAAAAAGGCTTGAAACAACTTGAAAATAAGTAGCCTGCTGCTTTAGAGGAACCAATGTTAAAGCAGTTTAAGAGATGTACATATGGCCGGGTTTGGTGGCTCATGCCTGTAATCTCAGCACTTTGGGAGGCTGAGGTGGGTGGATCACTTGAGGTGAGGACTTCAAGACCAGCCTGGCCGATGTGGTGAAACCCGTCTCTACTAAATATACAAAAATATTAGTCGGGCATGACGGTGCCTGCCTGTAATCCCAGCTACTTGGGAGGCCAAGGGAGGAGAATCATTAGAACCCGGCAGGTGGAGATTGCAGTGAGCCAAGATTGTGCCACTGCTCCCTAGCCTGGGTGACAGAGCAAGACTCCATCTCAAGAAAAAAAAAGTAAACTATATATATATACACACACATAATATTACATATGTATTATAAGTAATATAACCATATAACAATATATTCTAATATATTATATATTATAATATATTATAGTATGCTATATCACTAATATAGTATATATAATATATACATATGTGATAAAATCAACCTACATTTTAGAGACTCATCAAGTTGTACTAAGAATGAAAGAACCTCTGTTAGATGTTTCCCTAGGAATCTTTTGTTGGATGCTGGGTCTTAAGAATTGGGAAGGAAGCTCTGTTCTGGGAGAAATACTAGATCTTTAGACAAAAGCTTTCTGCTTAATAAGCCCTCCTCCTTTGCTTCCTTCCTTCCTTTCTCCCTCCCTTCCTTTTCTTCTTTCCTTCCTACAGAAGCAAACCATACCAGTGTAGCTGCTTTCATTCTAAAAAGCACTAGTGTGATAAGCCCTTAGGCATGGTGAATGAGAAGAGTTACAAAGATACAAGAAAAGCTGTATAAATTACTGTCAGGATAGGTGGATTGGATTGTGATATGGTTTGGCTTTGTGTCCTACCCAAATCTCATCTCAAATTGTAATCTCCACATGTCGAGGGAGGGACCTAGTGGGAGGTGATTGCATTATGGAGGCAGTTTCTCCCATGCTGTTCTCGTGATAGTGAGGGAGTTCTCATGAGATCTGGTTATTTGATAAGTGTCTGGCACTCCTTGCCCCACTGCTGCCATGTGAAGAAGGTCCTTGCTTTCCCTTTGCCTTCTGCCATGATTGTAAATTTCCTGAGGCCTCCCCAGCCATGCAGCACTGTAAGCCAATTAAACCTCTTCTGTTTCTAACTTACCCAGTCTCAGGTAGTATCTTTATAGCAGTGTGAAAATGGACTAATACAAAGAATTGGTACAAGGAGTGAGGTAAAATGTGGAAGTAAAATGAGGAGTGAGGTAAAAAGTAGACTTTGGAACTGGGTAACAGGCAGAGATTGAAACAGTTTGGAGGGCTCAGAAGGCAACAAGATGCGGGAAAGTTTGAAACTTCCTAGAGACTTGTTGAATGGTTTTGATCAAAATGCTGATAGTGATATGTATAACAAAGTCCAGGTTGAGATGGTCTCAGATGGAGATGAGGAACTTATTGAGAACTGGAGCAAAAGTCACTGTTGCTATGCTTTAGCAAAGAAATTGGGAGCATTTTGCCCCTGCCCTAGAGATCCATGGAACTTTGAACTTGAGAGAGATGATTTAGGGTATCTGGCAGAAGAAATTTCTAAGCAACAAAGCATTCAAGATGTGACCTGGCTTATTCTGAAAGCATTCAGTTGAATGCATTCACAAGGAAAATGGGTTGAAATTAGAACTTACATTTGAGAGGGAAGCAGAGCATAAAGGTTTAGAAAATTTGCAGCCTGACCATGTGGTGGAAAATAAAACCCCACTTTTCTGGGGGGAATTCAAGCCTGTTGCAGAAATGTTCATAAGTAATAAGGAGCTGAATGTTAACGGCCAAGACAATGGGGAAAATGTCTCCAGGGCATGTCACAGACCTTCACAGCAGCACTTCCCATTACAAGTCTAGAGGCCTAGGAGGGAAAAATGGCTTCCTGGGATTGGCCCATGACCCTGCAGCTCTGTGCAGCTTTGGAACATGGTGTCCTGCATCCCCCCAGTTCCAGCTCAAACAGTGGCTAAAAGGGGCCAAGGTACAGCTCAGCCATGGCTTCAGAGGATGCAAGCTGCAAGCCTTGGTTGCTTGCATGTAGTTTTGGGCTTATGGGTGCATAGAAAACATGAATTGTGGTTTGGGAACCTGCCTAGATTTCAGAGGATGTATGGAAATACCTGGATGTCCAGGCAGAAGTCTACTGCAGGGGTGGGGCAGAGACCTCATGGAGAACCTCTACTAGGACAATGTAGAGGGAAAATGTTGGGTTGGAGCCCCCATACAGAGTCCCCACTGGGGTACTGCCTAGTGAAACTGTAAGAAGAAGGCTGCCATCCTCCAGAACCCAAAATGGTAGCTCCACTGACAGCTTGCACCATGTGCCTGGAAAAGTCACAAGCACTCAATGCCAGCCCATGAAAGCAGCCAGGGGGTGGGTTGAGGGGGCTATACCCTGCAGAGCCACAGGGGCGGAACATCCCAAGGGCTTGGGAGCCCACCCCTTGCATTAGTGTGTCCTGCTGACATGCAGTCAAAGGAGATTATTTTGGAACTTTAAAATGTAATGACCAAGTTTCAGACTTGCATGGAGCCTATGGCACCTTTTTTTTGGCCAATTTCTCTCATTTGGAATGGGAACATTTACCCAATGCCTGTACCCCCATCGTATCTTGGAAGTAACTAACTTGTTTTTGATTTTATAGGTGCATAGGTGGAAGGGACTTGCTTTGTCTTAGGTGAGACTTTGGACTTGAATTTTTGAGTTCATGCTGGAATAAGTTAAGACTTTAGGGGACTGTTGGGAAGGCATTATTTGTTTTTAAATATGTAAAGACATGAGATTTGGGAGGGGCTGGGGTAGAATAATATTGTTTGGCTCTGGGCTACCACCCACATCTCATCTCAAACTGCAATCACCATAATCCTTACATGTCAACGGAGGAACCTAGTGGGAGGTAACTGGATCATGGGGACAGTTTCTCATATGCTGTTTTCATGATAGTGAGTGAGTTCTCATAGGATCTGGTTGTTTGATAAATGTCTGGTTCTTCCCCACAAACCATCCTTCCATGATGTGAAGAAGGTCCTTGCTTCCTCTTTGCCTTCCACCATGATTGTAGGTTTCCTGAGGTCACCCCAGCCATGCAGAACTGTGACTCAATTAAAGCTCTTTTGTTTATAAATTGATTCTAATTCTCTTAGTGTGTTTTCACACTGCTATAAAGATACTACCTACTCAGGATACGTCTTTTTACAGAGGAGAAAACTGAGTCACAGATAAGTAAAACAGCTTGACCAACACCATATGGTGAAGCCAGGATTGGACCCAGTGAGTCTGGTCCCAGAGCCCATTCTATTACGAACCCCATACCTTTTCACTGTAGGTGCAGTGGCATGATAATTATGTAGCTGACAGATTTAAGGGTATGTTATTGGAAATGTTTGAATAAATCAGAACTATAAAATTACATAAAGGTGAGAAAAATTACACCATAATTTCCTGTACTTCTTTTGGTTCTAAGGTGACAGATGGGACGATTTTAGCAAGACAAATGTCTTAAAGAACTTCGAGGTTTCTGACATTTTACTTTGCAGTCCAGATGCAATCCTTTGATTAATGAAGTACTGGTTTTAGTTTCCCTAATTTTCAGGCTTACACATAAGGTGCTTGGAAGAATATACAATAAGCCTAAGTGAAAACGTTAGTGGCCATCTATCTCTTTCTAAATGGGACAATTTAAATGATTGCAGACAGATAATTGCCTACATTAAAACCATAAAATATATTACGAAACTCCCTTCTTTGGCCCTCTTACAATCAGGCATCTTAAATACTGACTCCATGTCTATTATCCCTTCTTTCTCCCACTCTGATTTAATTGGTGTAAGTTCCTAAAGCTTCATCAGTAGAATAACCTCCAAATTTTCCTAGTCCTCTTTCATGGTGCTTTTCTAACCCCAAGGTCCTTTTATGTTTGTCCCTGCATTCATTCCATTTTCAGGTATCAGTGTCATATTCACAAATCAGCAAACCTAGAGAAAGTAGATCATACATTATTCCCCTTTGAATTATTTGTGACCTAAAATTTAAATATTAGAAGTGAGGGGCAGCCTTGCTGCATATATCTGGCAGGTCCTACTTGAAATTACCTTAGGCCGAAAGCAGCAGATGCTGTGTTTCACAGTTGTTCAGAAGCATGACATTTAAGTAAAGACACCTTGTCCGTCTAATCTCTTCTCAGCATTTGACTTGGGCACATGGATAAGGGCAGAATTTGTGAGTATGATCCTTATAAATCAACTCCAACCATATCCCTTATTTACTTCTGTCTCTTCTATGGCTTCCTATCTCATTCAAAGCTCATGCCCAGATCCTCTGTGATCTCGTCTCCCCTGATGGCATCTTTCAACCTTGAATCAGTTACTCTTTCTTGATTTTGCCCAGCACATTCTTACCAGGATGCCTTTGACCTTGTACTTCTCTCTGCCTGAATTGCGCTTCCTCATACATTCCCCAGGCTCATGCCTTCACATTCTTCATGGATTTTTCTCAAATACATCTCAGTGAAGCATCCCCTGACCACCTTCATAGAATTGTAACTCTCTGTCCTGACACTTCCTTTTGTCCCTCTTTTTTCTTCTAAGAAGTTATCACTATCTAACATTTTATATATTTTACTTATTTTTCCTTATTAGTTTACTGTCAGGAAGGTAGATATTTTTGTTCATTTTATTCACTGGTATATGTCCAAAGGCTAGAAAAGTGCCTTGAAAATAGTAAGTAGAAAAATATTTGTTGACTAAATAAAGAAGCAAAGATTTTATCTGCAAGAAACAGAGATAATAAAGAAGGGTTTGATTCACTCTTTAATAATGTTTGAAAAATATTTGGGGAGACTTCCTGAAGGAGGTGACATCAGGACTAGGTTTTTAAGGACAAATTAGGCTGGGTGTGGTGGCTCACGTCTTTAATCCCAGCACTTTGGGAGGCCAAGTTGGGTGGATTAATTGAGGTCAGGAGTTTAAGACCAGTCTGGCAAACATGGTGAAACTCCATCTCTACTAAAAATACAGAATTAGCCAGGCATGGTGGTGGGCCACCGTAATCCCAGCTACTCGGGAAGCTGAAGCAGGAGAATTATTTGAACCCGGGAGGCAGAGGTTGCAGTGAGAGCTGAGATCCCGCCACTACACTATAGCCTGGGAGACAGAGCAAAACTCCCACTCAAAAAAAATAAATAAATAAATAAAAGGATAAATTAGACTTTTAGAATTTTCCAGGAGGACAGGTTAGAAGAGGAAATTTTACATAGTTGAAAAACATGTGCAAAAGCACAGATACAAAACTGTATGGTGCATTTAGAATACCTCAAGTTTAAAAATATTGATAAATTGGCTGGGCACGGTGGCTCACACTTGTAATCCCAGCACCTTGGGGGGCCAAGGTGGGCGGATCACCAGGTCAAGAGATCGAGACCATCCTGGCCAACGTGGTAAAACTCTGTCTCTAGTAAAAATACAAAAATTAACTGGGCATGGTGGCTCATGTCTGTAGTCCCAGCTACTTGGGAGGCTGAGGCAGCAGAATCACTTGAACCCAGCAGGCGGAGGTTGCAGTGAGCTGAGATTGTGCCACTGCACTCCAGCCTGGTGACAGAGCAAGTATCCATCTCAAAAAAAGTTGATACATTGTATGATATTAAAATAAAGATATCAGAATTTATTATTTAAATCATGGAAAGCACACTGGGAGTTTTAAGTATGAGTGATAGAGAATTATGCTCTGTTCTACTTTCATAAAGATCCTGTGGCAGCAATATGAAGCATGAATTTGCAGAAATTGAGGATTTGTTTAGAGATTTAAGTTAAAAGCATTAGCAACAGTCCAGGCTTCAGTACATGAACATTGTAGTATAGGATGGAGGGACAGGGATGGTAACAAAAGAATTAACATGAATAAATGATTGATTGAATGATTTTCTGTGAATATGTGTGTGTTTTGGGAGGAGGTTTAGAGGAATGAAGAAGTTTAACTTTATTGTTGATGAAAAATGGGGTTATTCAGCTGAATTATTCAATTTATCTCTTGTTTGTTAACATTGATATATTTCTTGAGGTAACTCCTAAGCTGTTCACATTCATTTGATATATCTTAAGCATTCCAGAATTCTGGTTTATTGCTTAGGGAATGCAATTAGTAGCATGATAGACCTTTGTTTCCTAAAATCAATGAAACAATCAGCAGAACACCCTAAGCTGTGTTTTTTTCTCGGGTGCATAATCTTAAGACCTTGTATAAAATCTCGACTCCTGAACTTTTTCCTGAAGTGAACAGAAAATTATTGATTTTAGTTCACTCAAACAAAATAAGAACTATTCACTGACAAATCTTTGCATAAAATTATTCTGCATGTGAAATACATGGCTGTCTGCTATTGGCAGTTCAGTGTGCATTGTTCAGTAGAAAAGACATAAACAGTGAGTCACAGGGACATGGGCTAAATCCCATACCTGTGAGATAATCTTTGGCAAAATTACCAGACCACCATGAATCTTACTTTTTCTTCATAAAACAATAATTTACACTTTTTTTTGAAAACCTTACGTCCCAGGATAATTGTGAGGTTTAAACTAGATAGTGTGTATGTATAAGTTTGAGGGTCCTTTGATTCTGAGTATAAACAACTTTGGCTAATTAGGAAAATAGGATTTATTGGAAGGAAATCAGGACTTAAATTATTGACGTGAAGCCAGAGAATGGGCAGAAACTAAGGCAACAAGAATCACAGAAATGGTCTCATAGCTGAAACAAACTGGTCTGGATGCCACCTCAAGAAAGAGTGTGTGCCAGCTGTTCCTGTTTTTCCTCTTTATATGACCTGCTTGAGACTCAGTCCCAGGGGAGAGTATTGAATTGGCAGATTTGACCCCTTCCAGCTTCCACACTGGAAGGAAGGCCCTGGGGTTTCCATCCCAGCAAATCTGTAGACATTCAGACAGAAATAATTCTGCAAAAGGAAATTGGGATGCTGAGAAGGAAGAATGGATTCTTGCAAGCCAAAACCATGAAAGTGATGACTTTAAAGTGATCTATTAAATTAATCACTTTTGACATGTTTTGATCACAATCCATAGCAAGAAATGCCTTTTACATCATGACCTAGGAGTCACATATGTATATGTATGCTTGTATTTATATATAACCAAGAAAGATGTTTCTTTTCTTACCACACTTATTCTTACCATATATGTTGCTTTGTTTTGTTCTATTTTATTCTATTTCACTTTTTAAAAGCCCAGTCATGCCCGTACGAGATTGATTTCATGACTTATGAATGGGTTACAACCTACAGGCTGAACACATTTTGCTATAATATAGATTTGTACAATTATTATTAATTAATATTAATATTAATATTATTATATATAATTGTTATAATATAAAATATTTTTACTATAATATATATAATACTAGTAATATTAAGCCTCAGCAAAACTACAACTCCCTTCTTGAAATATCATAATTTTTCTGCTCTGCACACAAACATCTGCTGTTGCTCCCTGAAATGAGATTCCTGAGGCTAGGCACACCTTTTCTTAATCTTGACTGTATTGAAAAACCTATTTGGGTATTTTTGGTACAAAAATATATTTTGGCCTAAGATGTTGAGTTAATTGGTTTAGAGGTTTGAGGCTTGAATTAATGAAATAATTGGCTGAATTCTTTATTTTTTATTTTAGTCTTTCACCAAAGCATTATTAGACTCATAATACATTTGATCAAAGATCTTCAATCTAATATAATTGGGTAATTTACTGTAATTATTTTATTTTTAATGATTCCCTATCCCATTTCCAAGGAGAACTGTGGCAATCTCTCTTCAATCTCTCTTCAATCTCTCTTCAAACCTTTAGTGTTTGATCTATCCTTATCAAACTATGGGGTGATTTCCCTAACTTGTATCTGAAGCCTTCCTCTCTGAGATTTCTCTTTAGAATCCCTCAAATTTTAAGGTGTATCATTTCTCCTGCATCTGGATCTCATTCCTTTTGGCATCTCCTGGTACTCAAGTTCTTGAATTTGTCCTCTTTCATTTTCTTTCAAATTGGCCGTCTCTACTGGCAATATCATCTCTTTTTACAAATGTTCTCTGATGCCCTAACAAACTATCTGAACACAATTTCTCAACTTTCCTGTTCCCACAAGCTACCATTCCATAACTCCATCTTTCTTCGCACGCTAAATTTTTTGAAAGTACTGTATATACATTTTGCTTCCATTTTATACAGTCCACTCATTCCTGTGTCTCTAATCAAGCATTCACTCTCTTCAATCTACTAAAACTCTTCCCTGAGTCTCTCATGACAATATCCAGGAGTTGTATTTGTTTCAGTTGGTTTCCGTGTTGTGGCACTATTCTGGTGCTTTGACTCAAGCTGTATCCTAACCAGTAGGCATTTCCCAAAGCCTGATCAACGGTCTTTTTGGTAGAGGGTCAGGATACACTTATGTCTGCTGGCTTGGATACAGCTTGAGTCAAAGAGAATAGGCAAATAATTGAACTTTGCTTCAATCTGGGGTCTGCCACTGTGAGCTATGCCATCTTGCCTAATTGTCCTACCCTTTTCAGCACTGTACAGTGGAAATAATAGAGCCCATATCCTAGGGTCTTCTGAATAGTAAATGATAAAATATTGGTAAAGTGCTTAGAGAGTCCTTGGCTGGTTTTCAGTGTCAGTTATCATTTTCCCACCAAGGAAATAGAGGCACTTCTGTTGCAGATGGAAGAACACATTTTCCAAATTCTTGAAGAGGGTGTCCCTCTACTATACCACCCTAGGCCTCTATCTGGCCCTTCACTTCTCCCCCAGTGTGTTTGGGGAAAGAGTCCTCCTATGTAGCTTAACTCCCTCCATCTTCCTTTCTCTCCACTCTCCTCCTTTATGTCCTAAATTTTGTAGAGGACTCTGCGTATGATAAGTTTATCTAAGGCTAGGGCTCTATATTAGGAAGCTGATTGTGTTGTACTCCTAAGCCATAATCTTCAGCACTTTTGTATTCATCTGCCATCTCCTTTATCTATTTCAGTTGATGAAGAATTTGAGCCGAGAAAAAAAGGGTGGTTACCCCGTGGGCCTTCTCAAACCCCAACATTTAGTGATTTTTTCCCCTACTCCATTGGATTCTAAACTCCAGGCTTTCTCTACTGTGGTCCATCCTATACAATGCTGCCTGTCATCTTCCTAAAGTTCTCATGAAATTGTTTCCTTTGCAACCAGAAAAACTGTTTCCTGTTATTTACACAATTGCATGTGGATTTCCCAGGGGTGTTCATGGCCCTCCACTGCAAGGCCTCCCCACTGCTGCTTTTGTGTTACTCCGTGCTCCAGATGAGCTAAATGTTTTCCTGAACAGCATGTAAGTTTTCTGCCTCTGTGTTTTGTTTTATGCCATTTTTTTTCCACCTAAAGAAGAGTCTCTCATCCTTCTTTGTTTTTTGAAATTCTGGAACTTAAGTCTATCTCTTCTGCTATCATCTTTTCAGTAAAGGCCTTTTCTGTCCCCATTCTGATATGATTCATTCGTTCATTAGCATGTATTTTTCAATTCTCTTATGGCCTATAGGCACTTATAAGTGTATACATAGGCATCCTTATTTGAAAATTATAATGGGACTGGTTTTCACCTTACACAATCAGATCATAACCTGTTTAAGGACAGGAAATACAGCCTCTTGTTTTTAAGCCCCATAGTGGCTATGTAGCATTGAGTATTGAGCAGAGAGTCCTGTAGTTAATGAATGTTCATTAAGTCACTAAGTATTTTATGATTTAAATTAAAATGAATAGTCAGTGTATTATTTAGGGTTCTCCAGAGAAACAAATTAGTAGAATACATACCTATATGTGTGTGTGCATGTGTGTGTCTGTCTGTGTAATATGTATACCTATGTATATATAATTTATATGTGTGTATATATACAATATATATTACATTTAATTTCTTATAAAGAATTGATTTATGTAATTATAAAAGTTAAGAAGTTCCATGTTCCACTATCTATAAGTTGGATACCCAAGAAAGCTGGTGGTATAGTTCTGAGAACCAGATGAAGACAGGAGAAGATTCATGAACCAGCTCAAGGATTCAGGTGAAGAGAGCAAATTTCCCCTTTCATCTTTTTGTTCTATTCAGGCTCTTGATGGATTGGAGGATACCTACCCACAGTGGGGAGCAATTTGCTTACTGAGTCCCCTGCAGAAACACATGCAGAAATGATGTTTAATCCGAGCACCTCATGTCCCAGTCAAGTTGACACATAAAATTAACCAACACATCCAGGATACACATGGAACACACTTTCCACCCGTTTGTTCTTTCGTAAAAAAAAAAAAAATTAGTTTTTTTCTAAGGAAATATTTGTGGTTTTAGTAGCAGAATTAACTAAACTGCCCAGCAGTTACTGTTGTATGAGCAATTTTCTTCAGGTTTTCAGGTTGAAGAAGCTAGTTTAAGATTTTACAACTTCTTTTTTTTGTTTTGTTTTGTTTTGTTTTGTTTTTTGAGACGGAGTCTCGCTCTGTCGCCCAGGCTGGAGTGCAGTGGCGCGATCTCGGCTCACTGCAAGCTCCGCCTCCTGGGTTTACGCCATTTTTCTGCCTCAGCCTCCTGAGTAGCTGGGACTACAGGCGCCCGCCACCGCGCCCGGCTAATTTTTTGTATTTTTAGTAGAGACGGGGTTTCACCGTGGTCTCGATCTCCTGACCTTGTGATCCGCCCGCCTCGTCCTCCCAAAGTGCTGGGATTACAGGCGTGAGCCACCGCGCCCGGCCAAGATTTTACAACTTCTAATAGAATTAAAGGCATTGAAATGCTGGTTTGAGGACTTGGCCTGATTTCTATCAGCAACAGTGATATTCATGCAAAATTTTCTTTGAAAATGAGCTCCTAAGCACTTAAAAAATGCTTTGGGATGTACATTTTCCTGAATTCATCCTATAAAATATGTATCATGTGCCTATGTGCATATGACTGAGCTAAACTTGAATTTAAAAATCCTAAATGCAAAGGTAGGCAGCCTGCTCTACCCAAGAGGACTTTTCCTGGCACTTTGCCTTTATCAACCAGAAATATGCTCATTCTTTCCTCTTTCTCCCTTATTGCAGTTCCCTTTCTGCCTCTTTTTGTTTCTAAGTCTCCTTGATATCTTGCTCTCTTTTGTTCCTATGAATTGTATTTTATTCACCCTTTTTTTGAGATAGGGCCTTGCTCTGTCGCCCAAGCAGTAGTGCAGAAGCCTGATCATAGCTCGCTGCAGCCTTGAAATCCTGGGCTCAAGAGATCCTCTTGCAATGGCCTCCCAAAGTCCTGAGATTACAGGTGTGACTCATGGTGCTGGGCCTTTATTTTATCCCCGACTTACCTGCCAGAGGGTTTGCTCAGGGGCCCCATGTGTTAAAATGTTTCACCAAATTTACCTCAGTTGTGAAGCCTCTGAGAATACCAGAGAGATCACTGGAACCAAATAGCCTAGAAGTTGACCTTAATACATGCAGACACTAAATTCACAACAGCAGGGGTCATACCTACTCTTCTTATTATCCTACCTGCAGCATCTTGTTCAGTGCATTGAAATAATAGATATATTTGCTGAATAATGACTTGACAAGAACGCTAATACATAAAAAAGGCTTTTGTATCCCATCGCAAATACTGAAGAGTTCTTGCCCTGGCTGTACTCCTGGGGCTGGCAAAGACTTTTCTGTCTAAACTTCCATGAGTTGTCTGCCCAGTAAATTTGGACTGGTCTCATCACCTGGTCATATTCATGGTTAAAGGTTAATACTCCTAGAGAACCCTTTCCCTTCCACCTCTTTCCTTGACTTACTCTTATTAATCCATCAGGTCCTAGTTTAGACAATCAGTTTCGATGAAATTTAAATCTAGGGTGGTGACTTGATCTCAAGTTTTTCCTCTGTCAGTGCTTATCACACTGACTTTGGTTTTTAATTGTGTAAGAATACTTAAAATAAGATCTACCCATTTTACAAAAATTTAAGTGCATGTTAACGTTAGGCCCAATGTTGTACATTAGATGTTTAGAACTTATTCATTTTGCATAACTGAAACTGTATACCCATTGAGCAGCAACTCCTGTGCTCTGCAGGTAGTGGCAGTCGCCATTGTACTCTCTGCTTTTATGAGTTTGACTATTTCAGATAGCCCATATTAGTAGAATCATGCAATAGTTGTCCTTCTATGATGGCTTATCTCGCTTAGCATAATGCCCTCTATGTTCATTCATGTTGTTTCAGATGGTAGAATTTCTTCTTTTTAAAAGCCAAGTAAGACTCCATTGTGTGTATATATTCCATTTTCTTTCTTTGTTCATTCGTTGATGAACATTTTGGTTGTTTCTGTATCTTGCCTATTGTGAATAATGCTTCAAAGAACATGGCATACACTATCTCTTTGAGTTTCTGATTCCAGTTCTCCTGGATACATAACCAAAGGTGGAATTGCCAGATCATATAGTGGATTTTCTTTCTTAAGAACTTTCTTCACAGGGGCTGTACCATTTTACATTCCCATCAACAGAGTACAAGGGTTCCAATTTCTACACATCCTAACCAATACTTATTTTATATATATGTTAGTGACACTATTTTATTTTTATTTTTATTTATTATACTTTAAGTTCTGGGATACATGTGCAGAATGTGCAGGTTTGTTACATAGGTATACATGTCTCATGATGGTTTGCTGCACCCATCAACACATCATCTACATTAGATATTACTCCTAATGCTATCCCTCCCCTAGGCCCCCACGCCCCAACAGGTCCTGGTGTGTGATGTTCACCTCCCTGTGTCTATGTGTTCTCATTGTTCAACTCCCACTTATGAGTGAGAACATGTGGTGTTTGGTTTCTTATTCCTGTGTTAGTTTGCTGAGAATGATGGTTTTCAGCTTCATCCATGTCCCCGCAAAGGACATGAACTCATCCTTTTTTATGGCTGCATAGTATTCCATGGTATATATGTGCCACATTTTCTTAATCCAGTCTATGATTGATGGGCATTTGGTTTGGTCCTAAGTCTTTGCCATTGTGAATAGTGGTGCAATAAACATACATGTGTATGTGCCTTTATAGTAGAATGATTTATAATCCTTTGGGTATATACCCAGTAATGGGATTGCTGAGTAAAATAGTATTTCTGTTTCTAGATCCTTGAGGAATTCCCACACTGTCTTCCACGGTGGTTGAACTAATTTACACTCCCACCAACAGTGTAAAAGCGATATTTTTAATAGTAGCCATCCTAAAAGGTGTGAAGTGTTATCTCATCTCCGTTTTGATTTGCATTTCCCTGATGGTTAGTGAGCAGCTTTTCATAAATCTGTTGGCCATTTGTACATCTTCTTTGGGAAAATGTCTTAAGTCCTTTGCCCATTTTTTAATTAGGTTATTTGTTTTTATTTATTTATTTATTTATTTATTTTTACAATTGAGGTGTAGGAGTTTCAATTGATTTTTCTCTTTCTCCTTTGACTGTTAGCTCCATTTGGGAAGAAAACTTCTCTTTCTTGCCCACCTCTATATTTTTAGCATCTAAATACTGCTTGGCAAATGCCAGGGTAGAGACTTTGAGTGAAAGCCATTAATTGACATTTTTAAATGGGGACTTTGGCTTAACCTGGCTAGTCATTCATGCTGTTATCTAAACTTACTTGAAAAAATCAAGTGGAATCCCAGGGTGTTTGACCAAGCTGGCTGTACTGTGAGTGAAGGGTCAGCAAGGATTAACCAGCAAGCTACAGACTGTGGAATCATGGAAAATCTGAAGGACAGTGTTCAGAGATGAAGCACAAATAAAATGCCAAGGAGAAAATTCAACTGAAGGATCTGTCTGGAGGGGATGAGCGGAAGTGGGTATTATGCAACAGAGGCTGAAACAAAAGACAGAGTGACATTGTAAATGAGTAGGAAAGGAGGGTAGGCTGAAGAACCCAAAGGCTTTGGAACCTGGTCTAGGAGTTGTTTTGTGGATCTTCTAATCTGGAGCATAGAGTGAAGGGAAGGAACTGTTTAAATGTGCCAGTTCAAACAGGATAGATATTACGGTTCTCAATTTCCCACAAAATGCTCTTTAACATAGAGAAAGAAAATCAAAACTTTCTAAACTAATTCTGACGATAAACCATTGTCAATCTTGGATAAATCTTCACTAATTTAACATTAATTTAATTGAGAACTAGTTGGCAACTGACAGGTACTTTCTCACCTGGAATAGACAAAAACCTAGAGATCTGTAGGAAAGTAGCCCTAATTAATTAACAATAATAATAATAATTATTATTAAGTTTCATATGTGATTTGAATGAAAAACCAGTGTTGGGAACTGCTGGCATAGATGATCTAATTTAATATGATTTTAGCATATGGGCTCCCAAAGTTCAGAGAAAAAAATAAAATAAAGGAAAGCAAAAGCAGACTATAGATATGAAAAAAAAAATAGAAAAGACATATAAGCTACAAATTATAGTTATTTTCTCAAGAGAGGACAGGACATTAGAACAGAAGCAATGATAGAAGGCATAATTTTAGAAAGTTACAAAGGAAAGTCCCCTTGAAAGGGCGCGCCATGTTTCAGTCGAAATGAATTTAAAGAGAGGCACCTGGGCACATTCTTGAAATATCTAGGAATTTCAAAATCATAAAAAAATTCTAGTGGAAAACAAAACATAAAACAAAACAAAACAAAAAAAGGAAGGAAAAGACACAAAGGTATAAACCTGAGCTAACTTCAGGTTTTTATGATAGAAGAAAATATAAAAACGGCCAAGAATTTTGTGAAAAACAGTTTGTTGTTCTCTACACTCAGTCAAGATGTTGTCCTTATGTGGAAGAAAAGGTAAAAAAAAAAATATTTACAATCTTATGTAGAAAAAATTATCTTGACAACCTGCTGAAAAATTGTATAAACATATTCTCCATCTGACTAGATTTTAGGAGTCATTAGATTTTCATCTCACAGCATATACCAAAAGTATCTTAAGTAAATTAAACTATATGTGTGTGTCTCTATTTATTTATAATTTACTTCATATATATATATGTGCTAACAGAACAATGAAAATATACATAAATATTTCAAGGTAATGCATGGATCAAAAAGAAAAGTATTCATAACACTGACTCTTTAAATATCTGTTTACAACAGAAATCATCATAAACAAAATGTTTTAAAAACCAACAAAATAGGAATGTATATATTATACTCTCAACATGTATATATTATACTCTCTCTGTATATGTGTGTATATATACACATACCTATATACATATACACACACACAATACACACATATACATCCATCCAAACTATAATGATGTAACAAATATGAAACATATGGAACCCTGACGTGGGCAAATGACATGAAGAGGAATTACAAATCTAAAAGTAAGTATATTGATAAATATTTGTTGAGTAAATGTTTAAACCCCAAATTTAAATGTATACATATATATATTTACTCGTAATAAACAATTTACTAATAAACAAAGGCAAATTAAATAAATGACCTAATGCAATTTTTCACCTATTAAATTATCAAAGATTCAAACAACCATCCACATGATATTTCTCATGTTGGTAACTGTGAGTAGATGAACACCTTCACAGTACCGCAGTTACTGCTGCTGAATGTAAATAACACTGTCAAGCTGGCAATATGTATTAGGAACCTTTAAAATATTTATCTCTTTTGACTCAATACTTCCCTTTTTGACTCTGTTCTTAGAAAAGTATCAGGCTACTGACCAAAATGCATGAACAAGGGTGTACTTCAATGTTATTTGTAGTAGAAAAAAAATTAGAAATGGATAAAATGTCTAGCTATTGGTTAGGAGAAAATGTTTTTGTTACAACCATAAAAACATTTTAAAACAATTTTTCATGGTGTGATGAATAGTTTATTATATAATTATAACTAAATCACTGAATGTGAAATTATTAGTATGACTGAAGTTTTGGGAAAATAGATTATGTTTTTAAAAGATTGGAAAGAATTACCCAAACATAGTGCTATTATTCTCTAAATGGTGAGATATTAGGTACTTTATATGTTATTCTTTATGCCTTTACATATAAAATTCTAAATATATGGTCAAAAAATGATAAAATAGCAGGGAAGTGTTATTCAGTAAACAATGTGCTGATAAATAGCAATTTAAAAGCAATTCAGTTTATATCCTTATCTTACCTCGTACACAAGCATAAATTTGTTTATATGCTTTAGTATAATATATTCTATGTCTATCTGAATGCCAGCCCTGCAACCTTTTGTAGCTTTATTATTTTGCATTTCAATTACTACAATCTCTACAATGTTTTAGGAAAAAAATAACAGAATGTCTAGTTTAATCTATTAAACAAATCTAAGTACACATTTATAGAAAAATCAAGTATTTCATTTATATTTGGATCTTTAATTTTCTCATGAAAAACGGAACTAGGCTAAAGCATAGGTTCTTCACTTTCTGCTGTAATGACATTAAAAATCAATTTGAGAGAACGTGTGCTAGTCTTTTACTGTTGGGAATACACAGCAATTGCATTACCTCAGAACACTGTTCTTTGCAGAATGCGTACTCATTGGAGAGTTAAGTAATGTTAAATTAACATCTTAATGAAAATTGTATATTAATACTGCTCTTGTTCCTAAACAGTCATTTAATTCTAATAAATCAAGGAATTCAATTTTTGCTAAATAAAAATCACCGTCTTGGAAAGTATGATGCTGCAACTGAGCATTTGCTATATTTCTGATATTCAGAGCTACTATTAAAGAGAAAATACATTCAGTTTGAGGACTATATGGTTTGGAAATTTTGCTTACTGTCCCATAGAAGGAATCAAATGGTGTTTTCAGTGTTTTAAAATGAGTCATTAGATAATCTAGTTTAGTTATAGATATGAAAATGATATACTGTGTTGCTCACATGGTAGAACTTTAACTATATTTCTACCATAAATTTAAGTTCTTTAAGAGATTTAGCTCAACAATAAAAACATGACAGTAAGATTCTTACTGCACAGTATAACACTTTTTATATGATGATTTATTTTCCTTTGGGTAAATGCCCAGGAGTGAGATTGCTGAGTCAAAGAGTAGTTCTAGTTTTAGTTCTTTGGGAAATTGCTACACTGTTTTTCATAGAGGTTTTACTAATTTACATTCCCACCAACAGTGTATAAGCATTCCATTTTCCCTGCATCCTCACCGACATCTGTAGATTTTTGACCTTAATAATAGCCATTCTGACTAGCGTAAAATGATATGTTATTGTGGTTTTAATTTGCATTTCTGTGATAATTAGTAATGTTGAACATTTTTGCATGTTTGCTGGCCACTTGTACATCTTCTTTTGAGGAATGTGTGTTCATGTCCCTTGTTATTTTTCTTGTTGAGTTGTTTGACTTCCTTGTAGATTCTGAATATTATTTCTTTGTCAGATGTATAATTTGCAAATATTTTCTCCCATTCTTTAGGTTGTCTGTTTACTCTGTTGTTTATTTCTTTGGCTGTCCAGAAACTTTTTAGTTTAGTAGTCTCATTTGTCTATTTTTGTTTTTGTTGCATTTGCTTTTGAGAGTCTAGTCAAAAATTATTTGCCTAGGCCAATGTCTAGAAGACTTTTTCCTGGGTTTTCTTGTAGGATTTTCATAGCTTCAGGTCTTACATTTAAGTATTTAATCCATCATGAGTTAGTTTTTGTATATTGTGAGAGATAAGGACCCAATTTCATTCTCCATATGGCTAGCCAATTTTCCCAGCACCATTTATTTAATAGGGCATCGTTTGCCCATTGTTTATTTTTGTCAACCATCATTGTGTGTGGTTTTACTTGTGGGTTGTCTATTGTGTTCCATTCAACTATGTGTCTATTTTTGTTAAGTGTGTTTTTTTTATTATTTTTATTTTTTTAATGCGTATTAG
Source organism: Macaca thibetana thibetana (assembly GCF_024542745.1). Lineage (NCBI taxonomy): Eukaryota > Metazoa > Chordata > Mammalia > Primates > Cercopithecidae > Macaca > Macaca thibetana. The sequence goes on along the minus strand of NC_065581.1, from coordinate 118,318,445 downwards.
AGGCCAGGAGCGGTGGCTCATGCCTGTAATCTCAGCACTTTGGGAGGCCGAGGCTGATGGATCACAAGGTCGGGAGATGGAGACCATCTTGGCCAACATGGTGCAACCCTGTCTCCACTAAAATACAAAAAATTAGCCAGGCATGGTGACGTGTGCCTGTAATCCCAGCTACTTGGGAGGCTGAGGAAAGGTAATTGCTTGAACCCAGGAGACAGAGGTTGCAGTGAGCTGAGATTGTGCCACTGCACTCCAGCCTGGTGACAGAGCAAGACTCTGTCTTACAAAAAAAAAAAAAAAATTAGAGATGTAACTTTTAAAACTACAATATATGTTAGTAAACATAAAATAATCCAGCATGAAATGAGCAAATAATATTTACAATGAAATTTAAATATTTGCATGTAATATTTGATTTTGAATTATAATTTAAATATAATTTAACAGGGTGTTTATAAAGTTTTAGTTTTCTTAATACCTTCAATTCTCATTCTCCTATTCATTTTTTTCCTTCCCTTGATCTCCCAGGAACCCCTTTGTCTTAATTAATTCCATCGTAGTTTGACCACAGACATTAATCGTCCAACAAGAATGAATTGTCTGTTGTTCTTCAGTCTTTTCTTTAATATCAGCATTTAATTAATCACCGGGTTCTACAGGAAACTCCTCTTTCCCACATCTCCCATCTTCACTTATTCCCACCGACACTCCCCCTGTCCTAGTGAAGAACCCTATAAATTCTTATCCAATTGTTCTCTCTTTGTAACTTGTTCAAACTTGGTAACTTTGTAACTAGTCTTACAGCAAGCCCAGCTCCCATCCATTCACCACATGCTAACAAAGGGCTCTGGCTAGAAAACAACTCTGCTAGTATCACCACCTAGTGTCCATCCTTTGATGGCTCCCCATTCAAGGTCCCTGTTGAATAGTCCTCCAAATGTTAGTGATAAAGAACAAATTCCATAACAAGATTTGTTTTTAATTTCCAATTTTTGTTTTAAGCTTAGGGGTACATGTGCAGGATGTGCAGGCTTGTTACACAGGTAAACATGTGCCATGGTGGTTTGCTGCACAGATCATCCCATCACCTAGGTATTAAGCCCAACATCCGTTAGCTATTCTTCCTGATGCTCTCCCTTTTCCCACCCCCCTACCCTCCAACAGGCCCCAATGTGTGTTGTTCCCCCCATGTGTCCACATGTTTTTATCATTCAGCTCCTACTTATAAGTGAGAATATGTGGAATTTGGTTTCCTGTTCCTGCATTAGTTTTCTGAGGGTAATGGCTTCTAGCTCCACCCATGTCCCTGCAAAGGCCATGATCTCATTCCTTCTTACGGCTGCATGGTATTCCATGGTGTATATGTATGTCATTTTCTTTATCCAGTCTGTCATTGATGGGCATTTACGTTTATTCCATGTCTTTGCTATTGTGAGTAGTGCTGGAATGAACATATGTTTCTGGTATCTTTATAATAGAAAGAGTTATATTCCTTTGAGTAATATACTCTTGTATTAATCAGGGTTCTCTTAGAGGGTCAGAACTAATAGAATATATAAGCGGAGTTTATTAGGTATTAACATACACGATCACAAGGTCCCACAATAGGCTGTCTGCAAGCTGAGGAGCAAGGAGAACCAATCTGAGTCCCAAAACTGAAGAACTTGGAGCCTGACGATTGAGGGCAGGAAGCATCCAGCACGGGAGAAAGATGTAGGCTGGGAGGTTGGGCCGGTCTCGTCTCTTCATGTTTTTCTGCCCGCTTTATATTCACTGGTGGCCGATCAGACTGTGCAGGCCAGATTAAGCGTAGATCTACCTTCCCCAGCCCACTGACCCAAATGTTAATCTCTTTTGGCAACAGACACACTCAGGATTAATACTTTGTATCCCTCAATCCAAACAGGTTCACACTCAGTATTAAGCCTCACAACTCAGTAATTGGATTGCTGGGTTGAATGATATTTCTGCCTCTAAGTCTTTCAAGAATTGGCACACTGTCTTCCACAATGGTCATAACAAGACTTTTGAAGCCCTGTGAATTCTGATTCATTCTTGAAATTCACCCCTTTTTTGATCACTTCTGCTAACCACTTTGCTTTCCACCTCTACTAAACATATTCCTCACTTACGCTTTCACTTATCTCAAGATTTTTGTTTTTACTTAGTAAGGTGTAAGTAATTGACACACTTTTTATTTTTAATGGCTGAACATATAAAAATGTTAAGCCCCCGACCTACAGTAACTTTCCATTGCCACCTCTCAGCACTTTACCTCACTGAGTCCTATTATGTCCTCTTATGTTTATGTTTAAGAAGTTCATTCCTTCATCACTTCTTTTCCAAAGGCTTTCTTAATTCCTGGTTCTCTTTCTGGGTAGGAGAAATATTACTCTATCTATACTGACTACATTTGTGTCATTATCCATTTACTTATTTGTCTTTCCTGCATTCCTTGATTACAAGCATTTATTAATACTTGTATCTTCAATGCCAGTCACATGCTTGATAGTATTAGGCACCCAGCAACTGTCTGTTGAATAATGAGATAAATGAAAATTCTGGTGTAGAGATTTATAAAATACTCTATTAAAATCATCCTTGACCACCATGAGTCAGCTCACATAATACCTCCTACAATAGAACTTTTCTGATCCTTCACCATTGTCAACTGGATATGACCGTTCCTACGTTGCAGTCTCTGCAGTACTTCAGTTATTCCTCTCTTAAAACTCATAATGCTCTAAAATTTGTATAGAACCACAAATGACTTCAAATAGCCAAAGCAATTTTGAGCAAAGAGAACAGAGCTGGAGGCATCACACTTCCTTGACTTCAAAGTATACCACAAAGTTATTGTAGCCAAAGCATAAAAACAGACATAGACCAATGGAATATAAGACAGCCCAGAAATAAACCCACACACTTACAGCCAATTGATTTTTGACAAAGGCACCCAGAGCATTGAATAGGGAAAGAACAGACTCTTCATTAGAGTTCTAATTTTTTTTTCCCTAGACTTAACAAAAGGTACTCAAGATCAGTAAGTACAGAAAAACAAACAAAATGTGTGTTCCTTAAGGAAAGAGACTTGCTTTTATCCACCCTGACTGCTTCTTCTGAAGCAAACCAGGTGACATGAGTACCTGTGATGTTAAGTAAATGATAGCATTATAATTTTATCAATTGACCTATAAAATCCCCAATTTGGATTCATAAGGGGAGCATCAAGCCAAATTTCATGTTGCAATTGCATAAAAATACAATAATCAATGTATAATTTTGCATGTCTCTAATGTATATTTACATGTCCTTTTATAGTTAATAAGAGGATTCATGCTTCATGTGTCATTTAAACCTCATAAAAATTCTATGAATTAGCACAGCTTTAAAACACTGATAGAAAGAATGGAGTTCACATTCACACTTCACAGAGAATGAAATCTGGACTCAGGCTGGTTGTTTCAGAGGACAATTACCAAGATGTTTTATAGCAGGGGTCCACAATCTCCAGGCTCAAGTTGGTACCAACCTGTGGCCTGTTAGGAACCGGGCTGCACAGCAAGGAGATGAGCAGCAGCAGTGAGCAAGCATTACCACCTGAGCTGGCCTCCAGCAGATCAGCAGGGTCATTAAATTCTCATAGGAATGCAAACCCTATTGTGAACTTCATAGGCAAGGGATCTAGGGTGCATGTTCCTTATGATAATCTGATGCCTGGTGATCTGAGGTGGAACAGTTTCATCTGAAAATCTCCATGGAAAAATTGTCTTCCATGAAATGGATCCCTGGTGCCAAAAAGTTTGGGGACCATTATTTTAGAGGACAAAGTGTCAGAGAAAAATGACCAGGATGGTGAGCAAACTCATGAGGAATGGTTGAAGCTTGTGTCCAATAAATACTTGCTAAACTGGATTAAATGGAATAATGTAATGTTTAAATTAAAAAAAAAACAAAAAAACAAGAAATGAGGGGATCAATTTGCATAAAATTCAGACACAAAATGATGTTGAGGATGCCTAAGTTTACATATTTTTTGCATATAGTATATTAAGGTTTTATGTTTTTGGCCATTACAAGGGCCTGCTAGCTGGAAAAATTAGATTTAGGTAGGTTGAACTTTTTCCTTAATAGTATATGTTTCCAAGAACTCCAAAGAGAAAAGAGAGAGAGTGTGTAAGCAAGCAAGGCACTTGTGACAATTATTTCCCTAAAAAACGATTCAGGAATCAACACTTTTTTCTTTTATTTTTCAAAAAGAAATGATCAGCATTCAGAATATTTTGAAAATAAAATAAAACAATGCAAAACTCAGTAAGTGTGTTTTATCCAGTTTAATGTCTGTAAATCTTTAATTAAAACTTCTTCTGCCTCAGACAGAAGAAGCTTCTACATTATGTCAGGATTTTAAGAGCAATATTGGAAAGAAATGTTGCTTTCAAGTGATTTTTTCTCCCTAGTTAATTTTTATGGGGAAGAATTTCAGAACAAATGTAGGAAAAAAGTCAATCACCAAAGGATGAGTTGCTCTGGACCCAGGACTGGAGTTGCTGATGACTCCCCATGACCCCTAACCCAAAGTTTGAATTCCTCCAACTTTCCTTCTCTTTCTCTTTTGTGACACCTGAGATAGTTGGTCACAATCTTGGTGACCAAGAAAAAATTAACTGCCCTAAACCACTTGTAAATTGAAACTACAAACTCATTTTCATGAACACCATTTCAGGGAGGAACATACTTATGGAGTGTCCTAATTGCAGAATTTTTAATATTGTAACCACTAAAGATTTTCTTTTCTCTCTCTCTCTTTCTTCCTTCCCTTCCTTCCTTCCCTTCCTTCCTTCCTTCCTTCCTTCCTTCCTTCCTTCCTTCCTTCCTTCCTTCCTTCCTTCCTTCCTTCCTTTCTTTCTTTCTCTCTTTCTTTTTCTTTCTTTCCTTCCTTCTTTCTTCTCTCCTTGTTTTGTTTGTTTTGTTTTGTTTTTTTGAGATGAAGTCTCACTTAGTCACCCAGCCTGGAGTGCAGTGGCACGATCTCAGCTCACTGCAACCTTTGCCTCCCGGGTTCAAGCAATTCTCCTGCCTCAGCCTGCTGAGTAGCTGTGATTACTGGCACACACCCCCATGCCCGGCTAGTTGTTTGTATTTTTAGTAGAGACGAGATTTCACTACGTTGGCCAGGATGGTCTCGATCTCCTGACCTTGTGATCTGCCCTCCTCGGCCTCTCAAAGTGCTGGGATTACAAGTGTGAGCCACTGTGCCCGGCCAGATTTTCATTTTTTTAAGTAAGCTCTAGTGATATCCAGTTGAGAGGTTGCCAGGGCTCCCTGGCCCAGAGCCTGGAACCAGACTGTAATTATGTAGGAGGGTTTTACTATGGCTCAGGAAAAAGGCTTGTTGGGAAGCTGGTGGAGGTGGACAGAGGAGGAGGCTTGTGGAAAAGGAGACAAAGGGGCCCTGGAGAGGGAAAGAGGACTAGGAGTTCAGAAAGGCTTCTGAGAGGCAAGTGGTCTTTTGAACATTTATCTCGTTCCAACATGATTTCTAAGTCTTTTGAGCTTTGCCTGTCATTAAGTTTTGTAAGCATAGAATTGCATTTTCTTAAATGTAGGCAATTTGTCACCTTAAAAATTTCTGGCCTTGTTTGTAGAAAAGGATGAAGAACAGCTGCCCAAGTGAGTCAACTGATTTTCTCTGTGTGTGAGGACAGTCCACTAAATGGCCAAGTTCAAAGGAATCTCACAATTCACAGCTGTTGCTGCGTAATGATTTATGAGCCAATTCACTCGCCCATTAGAAGAATGAGTCTTCAATGGTCAGATCAAACATAATTTATTATCTCTAACATCTGGTAGTCTTATATTTCACTAATACTTTACAGCTTTTGTCAGGGTATGTATTCCGGCCTGTGGCCACAGCACTGAAGTAAATGGCAGTTCCTTTTCAATTTAGTCCAGTAATTCTCCACATTCCTGCATTTCCTCAGTGTTCTCAGTGTTCCAAGACTGTATCCAGATATACAATACAGTTAGCTCTGCCTTCCCCCTATGGATACACATAAATACATACCTTATGGATATAGATACATAAAGTAAGTATTTGGCTATTTTCTCTAATTAGAAAAGATTTAAGAAAACCCATTTTGCCAAACATATATCACCCAAGTGTGCTTGGGGATTCTTTTGAGCTCTTCATTTAAAAAAATACAAATTATCCTTAATGAATGAACATCAGAATCTCATAATACTTTAGCTGAGATTTATTTTATCATATAGGTTTCAATTCAGCAAACACTATTGGTTGCATTTTATATTTGAGATACAAGGTTATTTATGTTGTGGGACCTGAAACTAAGTAGAAAGTTATCCTTGAAACTGGTGACCAGACTACGAGAATGAGTTTCTCAAAGTCTGTCTTTTATAGTGCCTGGAATAGTAGAACTAATAAATAGTGCTTACTGAATAAATACGTTACTAAATGATTCCAGTGGATTTCCCATGCACACAAATATCTATGATCAATACAGTATATTAGGAACACCATGAGAATATTACAAATATTTTAGCAATGAGGAGAGACAAAAGAGGATTTGTAGAGGCTTCATAAAGGATGTTTCGTTTAGCTTGATTGTTGGATAGGATTGAGGAGACTTGTGTGAATTTCTACTGGGGTCAAGAGTAGCAAAAAAGACATAGATAATTTTTTTAAGGGTAACTGTCTGGGAAATCAGCTAGTGCCTGTAGTAGAGCAGGGCAGGAAGTGAAAAACAAGGATTGCAACCGTGAATGGAATCCTGGGAGTGCCTTGTAAAGGAACATAGACATTATTCCTAAAATAAGCAATCAGGAGCTCCTGAAGGCTCTTCAGCAAGAGTATGACTATCACAGTAACAAAATGAGATCGCTGGGCACCTGAGAAGGAAACACAAAATGATTTGGGGGCAAAAGACGTGTCTTTCTTCCAGCATGGTAGACAAAATTGGCCTAGAGCGCCATGAATCCAAGAAGAATGTAGTTCTTTGAATGCTGAGTGTCTACATAAGAAGATATTCTTGTGCCAGATATACTTCTTCCACCAAAATATAATGCCCTCTCCTTTTTGGCCCTCTGGTATTTGAATTAGCTAATACCTTTGATAAATGTATTCTGATAAATAGTATCCTGGTGAATAGTATGGGGCTTCCTTGGTGTAGGACTTTTAAGGTGAACGCCCTTCAGCTGATGGATTGAAGGAATGTGGAAGATGTGAGACCTGCTCTGGGAAAGACATGCCCCAGCGGAAAAGGAGAAAAAACCCACAGCTTTTATTTATGTGAGAAAAGAAGTCAGTCAAGGAGGTATTCTTCAAACACAAAGCCAAAGCCCTGCAAAAGAATCTATGATTATTTCTTAAATGACTTTTTGTTAATACTATTCCCTAGGTGTCCTAAAATCTCAGCTAAATGTTTTGAAATCTGGCCATGTCATCAAAGAGCAGAAACACCCACAGAGTTGATTCTCACTCTTACAAGCTCTAAGTAGTGCCTAGGGCTTAAGATGCACCATTCTTACAGAGTTACAATAGTAGTCACATGATCTCTGTTAATTTCCCATGATGAAGATTTAGAAAGTGTTTCTTTTATAAACCAGAGGGTAAATACAAAATGTCCCCTTTAAAGGAGGCTGCTAAGAGGTAAAAATGATTGGACTCAGTGTTTTGGAACTTGCTTTGTTTTTTTCCAGATGGATAATTGTTAAAGGGTTATTACAAGTAGTTAAATGAAAAGGCAATTATAGGGAGACTATGAACAAATCTGCCTTCATTCTGATTTGAATATTGGAGCATTCGTGGTATTTGTTGTGTGTTCCTGGTAATGGAATTCAACCTTTTATCTTTTGTTAAAATGTTCTTCAATAATATGTGATTATGCAGATGCATAGGAATAAAACATGTATTACAGAGTCCATCACTCTGCAATCGTTTTTCTATTATAGTAAATTTCAAGTCTTTCTTACTTTATGTAGCTACAATAAGAATGTATTTTTGGATTTGCTTAAGATATGCATATGAGTGTTTTTTATTTATTAAAGCCATTCAAAGAGGAACCAAACACAGGAATATCAATTAAGATTTCTTTTGAATAAGTAAAAACTTGGGGAAAAATGGCAAATAATATGGCACTTTTTAAAATATTCTACATAATTATATCTAAATGTTGTCAATTCAATTAACATATTTTTTTTAAAGTTGCATAATTGCAATACATATTTTCCAGACTTGTGAACTATTTTCAGTAAATTCAATTTATATAGGCTGCTTTCTAAGAATATTGCAAAGAACATCACCTCCATACACTGAAGAAATCAGTAAAATAATCTGTGGAAATGATGTTTAATTTCATTGTATACGTAACATCTAATTTGGATCCAAAATATTCTCTGAGTAGGACAAACTCTCGTCAATTTTGTTGATTATTTTTATTCTCACAGTATCTAAAATATACTTTAGAATTTTTGCAAAAAGGAGATGTTTTCAACTATTTTAAGATTAAATGCAGAAAGCAGAGATTGCAATTATGAAGCTTATTTGCATGCTTCAGAATGTTGAATATATTAGTTATTAATATTTATCTCATTTCAATCATATAGGCTTGAAATAGTAAAAGAATGCCTGCTTTATGAATGAAAAAAACAGAGGATAACTTAGCTTAGCTCCAGATAAGACCCTTTGCTTTAATAGTTACATGACACCAAAATGCATTAGGACCAAGATGTCAATGTCTATGCTAAGAAATTAATGTCCAGACAGAGGACCCTTAGCCAACTAAAAATTAGCGGGACTTGACAGTGGGCGCCTATAATCCCAGCCACTCAGGAGGCTGAGGCACAAGAATGGTTTGAATCCAGGAGGTGGAGTTTGTAGGGAGCCAAGATCCTGCCACTGCACTCCAGCCTGGGTGACAGAGTGAGACTCTGTATCCAAAACAAGAAAAAAGAAAAAAAGTAAAAAGAAAAAGATGGCACTTGGCCAAAAAATGTGTGTTGAAGGATTGCAGTGAGCATTGTGGAACTGCAATGAGCTAAACTAAGTGGATGCTTATTTCAAAAAGCGAAACTGACAGAGAGAAAAACAAAACAAAACAAAACATGTAAATACCACAGAGCTTCAGAAGTGGGAGGTGTCACCACAAATTGCAGCGGGCAGGGCATAATGAAACTAGACCTTTTAAGGTGGGTGAAATTTGGATTGCAGGAGGAAAGCAGTAAGGGCATCTAAGTGAGTGAATGACAGCTGGGGGTTGCTAGGCATGTACATGGACAGTTTGTACATGTAGGCACTCTAGAAGAGGGGGAGAGCAGGGTTAGAAGGCATGGGAATCAAGTTCATTTCATGGACTCCTCAATCTCTTTTGCTCCAGTTTCCCTCCGCCGCCCACCCATGTCATTTATTTCTCTCTCTCTCTCTCTGACTCTCTCTCTCTCTCCCTATCTCTTTCTCTCTTCCCTCCCTCTCTTCTTTTTCCTATCTCTATCCCTATCCATAACTCTATCTTTATCTCTAGCTCTTACTAGAATCCAATCAGCCTCCAAAGCCAAGACAATTCCTTTGTTTAAAGTTTCACTCTTTCATAAACAAAATTCATTTTTTTCTGCTCTAAACATTTTTTTTTCTCATTATTCTCTCTTCTAGCACGTTGTTCTCACCATCTAATATTGTTGGTGTTTTACTTTAAAGAGTCAGCACAGATGATACTGAAATTCTGTACTTATTTAGTTTTATCATTCCATATAATTTCTTAAAAATTATTCTGTATTGTGGTTTTGTACACATTACTGGAATTTTCTTCTGATCAACCAATGGGTCTGTTGAAACTATTATTTGTACATCTTGTTATTTTCCAATAGATGAGGAAGAGAAGAAAGAGGAGGAGGAAGGGAGAGAGAGAGGGAGCACAAAGGGTAAAATCATTAATGTTGTATCAAGCAATTTAAAAATGTTTTGGACTCTCTGCCGGAAGGTTGTGAAAACATCGTGCAAGGTTCGTTATTATTAAGTAACACAGTCATGTTATCGGCCTAGAGCGATCTTAACATTTCTTTTAAGCCCATTATTTGTAGTTATTATTGGGTACCACCAGTACAGTGAAAAGAATATTAGAATATGCCCAAAAAATGGATTTTAATTCTTCATTCACCACTATGTGATTTTAATAATATAAATTTATCTCTCAGAGCCTTGGGTAATACCATCATTAAAGAGAAAAAAAAGTATGGCATTCTTACATTAGATAATCTAAAAATTCCATTCCAGCCTTGATACTATGTAATAGAATTTTTGTTCCCCTTCTTCTAAAGCAAATATAATTTGCAAATAATTTATATTAGGAATTCTATCTTTCCAATTGTTATTATAGAACATAACTATTCCTCTTGTATTTTATGTTAATGATTTTAGTGCATGAACGGTTTTATTCAAGGCTCATTATGGCAATAATTTTAAATTATAATATGTAGAGACAAAGAAAAAAAATTAACAGCCAAAAGATGAAATCTATCAGTTTGTCAAGTCTAGACACCAGAACAATTGTAAATACTTCGATTATTTTTTCTCCCAGAAAAAATGAATTGTTAGTTAAAAATCTTGACTAAAGAATAAAATAGTCTAATAATTACATAGACTTGTATATTTTATCTTAATATTCTTGATTGTAAAGTTCTCCAGAGGCAGGGCACGGTGGTTTACGCGTGTAATCCCAGCACTTTGGGAAGCTGAAGTGAAAGGATTGCTTGAGCTCGTGAGTTTGAAACCAGCCTGGTCAACATAGTGAGACACCCATCTCTACAAATAATAAATTAATAAAAATTAGTTGGGCATGTTGGGGCAAACCTGTAGTCCCAGCTACTCAGGAGGCTGAGGTGGGAGAATAGCCAGGGAGATTGAGACTGCAGTTAGCCATGATTGCACCCCTGCACTCCAGCCTGGGCAACAGGGTGAGTGGCTGGCTTCAAAGAGATTACAAATACCATACCATACCATACCATACCATACCATACCATACAATACCATATAATACAATACAGTACAGTACAGTACAGTACAGTACAGTACAATAGTTTCCCAGCAAGTTTGATGTGTGATTGTTTGCATAGTGAATTCTGTAATATGAGTCTGTGCTCAGGAAAGGGTTAATTTGTTCATCTTGGGTTAACTCTGAGTTGCTCAAACCCTGCAGACTCCTAAGAAAGGTTTGTCTGCCTTTGGAATGCCCCCTGGTAGCTCCTGGGAGATGAGCTAAACCTTTGGAATATTCTGCCTGATAAGAGTGTTTCTGTTGGCCTAAGGCCTTGGGCCACCCAGCAGCAGTTAGATCAAATAGTTTAGGCTAACAATGTGATGTGTGGTGAAAACTGATTTTGCTTTTGAGGGGTTAGAGATTGAGTAGCTGAGGTCATCTGACTGACTCCTATTTAAAAGCCTTGGACATCAAGATTTGAGGGAGTTCCCCTGGTTGACAGACTTTTGCAGATGTTTTTACACATTTCGAGGAGAATTAAGACTATTCGGCCGGGCGCGCTGGCTCACGCCTGTAATCCCAGCACTTTGGGAGGCTGAGGCGGATGGATCACGAGGTCAGGAGATTGAGACCATCCTGGCTAACACGGTGAAACCCCATCTCTACTAAAAATACAAAAAATTAGCCAGGCGCGGTGGCAGGTGCCTGTAGTCCCAGCTACTCGGACGCTGAGGCAGGAGAATACGTGAACCCGGGAGGCGGAGCTTGCAGTGAGCCGAGATTGAGCCACTGCTCTCCAGCCTGGGTGACAGAGCGAGACTAAGTGGGCAAAGGACATGAACAGACATTTCTCAAAAGAAGACATTCATACAGCCAACAGACACATGAAAAAATGCTCATCATCACTGGCCATCAGAGAAATGCAAATCAAAACCACAATGAGATACCATCTCACACCAGTTAGAATGGCAATCATTAAAAAGTCAGGAAACAACAGGTGCTGGAGAGGATGTGGAGAAATAGGAACACTTTTACACTGTTGGTGGGATTGTAAACTAGTTCAACCATTATGGAAAACAGTATGGCGATTCCTCAAGGATCTAGAACTAGATGTACCATATGACCCAGCCATCCCATTACTGGGTATATACCCAAAGGATTATAAATTATGCTGCTATAAAGACACATGCACACGTATGTTTATTGCAGCACTATTCACAATAGCAAAGACTTGGAATCAACCCAAATGTCCATCAGTGACAGATTGGATTAAGAAAATGTGGCACATATACACCATGGAATACTATGCAGCCATAAAAAAGGATGAGTTTGAGTCCTTTGTAGGGACTTGGATGCAGCTGGAATCCATCATTCTTAGCAAACTATCACAAGAACAGAAAACCAAACACCGCATGTTCTCACTCATAGGTGGGAACTGAACAATGAGATCACTCGGACTCAGGAAGGGGAACATCACACACCGGGGGCTATCATGGGGAGGGGGGAGGGGGGAGGGATTGCATTGGGAGTTATACCTGATGTAAATGACGAGTTGATGGGTGCAGCACAGCAACATGGCACAAGTATACATATGTAACAAACCTGCACGTTATGCACATGTAACCTACAACTTAAAGTATAATAATAATAAATAAATTAAAAAAAAATAAAAAAAAAAAAAAAAAAAAAAAAAAAAAGACTATTCTTGCAGCTGCCTTGGGGGAAGACACCTGGAACCTTGCTCCTGGTTTCTCCTGGGCTTCACTTCTTACATTTTTTCCCTTCGATGATTTTTAATCTGTATCCATTTGTTACAATATATTGTAACTATGAATGTTAACAGTTGTTCAAGTCTCGTGAGTGGTATTAGTGAATAGTTGAGACTGAGGGTGAATTGTGCCTACGTCACCCCAAAGTGTTCAAGACAGTACTTTTAATTAATAATATCACTTCAGAAAGCTTTCCTAAAATGCTTCTAAAGCCAAGCAAGATTTTTTTAATTAAAAGTTTAATAGTTCACTTTAAATTACATTAAGAGAAAAAACTTTACTGAAAACATACTATCTTTAGGGTATCTGCGATTTTTAAATATCTGTTACCAAGTGTTCAACTTTCAGTGATTCCAGATCATTTGGATTCAAGATAAAAGTGATTATATTTTTTCTCTTTGATTCATTATTGTAATACCCATTTGATAAAGAACCCCAAAAGAAATATCATTATGTACCTTCAAATCATATTTATTTGGAAGACTCATTAAAAAACAGAAGCTATGCTGTGTACTTTAAATGTATTATCTTTAGTTTTTAATTTTCAGCATAATCAGCTGATATATTAACGTTGCTTTATATGTGAGAAAAATTGGGATTAGAAAGTTAAAGAGATTACTCCAGTCATACAACTGGAAGTGGCATAGAGAGTATTTGGATTAGGGTCTATTAGGAATTAAGTTCATGCTTGTTCTATTATGTTACTCCATATATTCACCCTTAATGACATGTTATTTATTCCTTCTCCGGTAGTAGAGAGAGTAAGCTGCTTATACGTCAATTTTGCTTCTTCTAGCTGGGCATGGTGGCTCACTCCTGTAATCCCAGCATTTTGGGAGGCCAAGGTGGGTGGATCACCTAAGGTCAGGATTTCAAGGCCAGCCTGGCCAACATGGTGAAACCCTGTCTCTACTAAAAATACAAAAATACAAAAATTAGCCAGGCATGGTGTCTCGTGCCTGTAGTCCCAGCTACTTGTGAAGTCGAGGCAGGAGAATCATTTGAACCTGGGAAGCTGAGGTTGCAGTGAGCCGAGATCGCGCCACTGCACTCTAGCCTGGCTGACAGAGTGAGACTCTGTCTCAAAACAAAACAAAACAAAACAAAAACTTTGCTTCTTCCTTAAATATTTAATGGAAATCAACAGTTAAGTTATATAGAGCTAGAGGTTACGTCCGGCTAATTTTTTGTATTTTTAGTAGAGACAGGGTTCACCTTGTTAGTCAGGATGGTCTCGATCTACTGACCTCCTGATCCGCCTGCCTCGGCCTCCCAAGGTGCTGGGATTACAGGCGTGAGCCACCACGCCCAGCTGAGAATTTTTTTTAATGACAAATTCATTTTTATTAACAAATATCGTAATTGTAACCATTAAATTCTTCCTGAGTCAGTTTTTCTATTGTGTCTACCAAGGAATTTTAAAATTTCTTTTAAACTGTCAACATTATTGGCATAAAATTTTATAATAGTTTCTGTTCCTTTTAATGTGTATGGAATCTATAATGATTTTAAATTAATTGCTACTGTTGATAATTTATATCTGTTCTCTCTCTCTCTCCTTCAGTATATCTAGAGGTTTATAAATGCTACTAATACTTTCAAATAATGACTTTTGGTTTCTTTGATTTGCTTTACCTTCTGTTACATACTCTCTTTTTTTTAACATACTTTTGATTTAGTGATATTAATTTGCTAGCTTACTGAAGTTGAAACAGGAATTTTTTAATATTTTTATTTTTCTTTCATATGCATTTAGAGATATAAAAATTTTTAAACCACTATTTTAACTGCATCCCATAAATTTGAATAGATTGTGTTTTAGTTATTATTCGGTTAAAAAATTTTCTATTTACCTTTGTCATTTATTCTTTAACCTGTGGATTATTTATAAGTGTGTTGCTTAATTCAAAATACTTGGTGATTTTCCAGATTGTGTTATTATTGATTTTTATGTTTAATTTTGTTGTGGTTAGAGAACATTATTTATATCACTTAATCCTTTGAGTTTTAGTGAGCTTGTGGCCTAAACTTTTACTTATATAAAGCACCATTTTTTTGCCCTCATTTTAAAATAATATTATACTGCCTATAGAAATTTGGGTTGATGGGTTTTATTTATTGATTTTTTTTTTCATGACTTGCTTTCTTGCTTGCATCATTTTTCTATGACAAGGGTATGATAATTCTTATTTATTGTTCACCAGTATGTAATTTCTCTGGCTGCCTTTGAGATTTTCTCTTTTACTTTGTTTTTCAGATATTTGGTGGGACTAGGTGTGGTTTTCTTTGTATTTATCCCACTAGGATTTTATTGAGCTTCTTGGGTGTGTGGGTTGATTTCTTTTGGTCAAAATTGTCAAGTTTCATCATTATTCATTCAAATACTTTTTTCATTTTAATTGCTCTCATCTCCTTCTTATACTTCAATTACGTGCATATTTCTTCCACCCTGAACTATGAATTTTATTTCTTCCACCCACCAAGACCCCAGCTCTCTGGGCTTCTGTGTCTAGTGCTGTGATTTGGATAATGATCCCTGGTGGAAAGCGGAGGTTAATGCAGAGATCATTTCGTGCAGTTCCCCTATCCCAGTGATCACAGCCCTGAGTTATCCACTGTTCCATGCTCGAAAATAGCTACTGTAGATATTTGTCAAGTTTTTAATGTTATTTAAGGGAGAACTTAACACATGATGACTACGATTCTTTCATAACTGTTGCTGTGATTACTATCACTCTGTTTGGAACCTCAGTGTTTCTAATTTGGTAATATAACCTAGTTGTAAGGGACACAACTGGATTAATAGTTGAATCCCTTAATATACACAGAACATTATGGGCCCAGAATTGTATAATTTTTCTTACCTGAACACATGTACATTTTCTACATAATGGATTATATCTCCTTTCCCTTATTTCTATTTATTACTTCATTTACATTTAGCTTGTTTGAAGGCAAGGTCTCATTCTCTCACTCAGGCAGGAGTGCAGTGGCATGATCATGGCTCACTGCAGTCTCAAACTCCTGAGCTCAAGCAATCCTCTCACCTCAGCCTCCCTGGTAACTGGGACTAAAGACACGCACACCACCTGGCCCAGGTAATTTTTTTTCTTTCATTTTTTGTAGAGATATGGTCAAACTATGCTGCTGAGGCAGGTCTTGAACTCCTGGCCTCAAGGGAATTCTCAAGCCTTGGCCTCCCAGAGTGCTGGGATTACAGACATGAGCCACCACAACCAAGTAGCATGTTTTATGTCTTCAGTTTTTAATACTAACCTCACCCATCCTTTCTTTTCTTGCCTTTGGAAGATAACTTTATACTAAGAAAGCTACTTTTTTATTTATAGGTAGCTTATTGTCCAGTTAAGAACTGACTCACATTTCAAAATAATGCTCAAAAATTTAAAAAATACAATAAAAACATTTGGAAGAATTATTTTCTCATTAGTACTGCTTTTCTACCTTTTTTTTTTTTTTTGGTGGTAATTTATTTTGAGCCTAACTTTTGTGATTGCTAATTTCATTATAAACCAAATTCTCCAGCTCTTTTATGACTAGCGTAACAGGAAGTAAACTAACCAGAGACTCAGGAACCAGGAGTCCAACCACAGCTCTGCTCCTGACTAGTTGTAAGATGTTTAGTAAATTATTTAGCACATTTGGTCACAGCATTCTAACCCTTAGTAAGGAAGATGCTTTCTGGTGCAACTCTAAGCTCTATCTTTAAAGATACAATTTGAAATGTTTCTCTTTTGCCTCTGAGTGAACTCAGACTCCTAAAGAAATTGTAATTAAAAATGGCCTTTTTCTATATTTGACAAAGCTCAAAATGTGATAATAAGTATAAAAGCAATTTGAAAAAGTTGAAAGTGTTTTAGCAATGTAATTTTAGATTATAATTATTGTCATTTCTGGAGGCTATATTCATTTTAATGTTCCTGTGGTACATTATATGTGATAGATCTTGAATACTTTCTTAATTTTATGATTAATATACTTCTGGAAAAGGAGAATGACAGTTGAAATCACTACTGTGATGAAATAAATATGGCTTTCTTCTTTTCAAATTGTGGTGTTTTCTGTGACTCACTACTTCTTTCATCTATTCATCTGTTTTCCAAGTGGCTTGATCCCATCTGGGCACACACCATCATTGATTCCTAGACTATGAGAAACTGCATTCATGCACGTGTACATCTGGCAACCTTGTGTTGAACAGAGCTCTGCATTTGATACTGTGGATAAAGAAACTGTTATGATACTATATCTGTATTAAAGGAGCTCAAATTCTAGTGGAGGAGGTTGACAGGGAAGTTAATAATTCTAAATCCAGATGAGCAGTGCACAGGCTGCTTGGCAATCATAAACAAGAAATTAAATGTAGGAAATTTGAGTGAGTCTTTAGAGTGGAGTGGATAATACTGTCGGCACCGGTGCCTTTCTGTACCTTAAACAGGCCACACTCTTTCCTGTCTGTCTTTGCACACACAGCACCCTCTGACTAGAATGTTCTTTCCCTGTATTTTCACTTCCCATTATCTAATTTTCAGCTGAAATATTCTATTTAAGGCCTTCATTGTTCACCTTCTCCACAATTGTATCACCTTTACAGTTTAATTTCTCTAATATTTTACTTTTTAACCCCACTTACTATTTTCCACAGCTAACTTATTTATTTGTGTCATTGTTTATTGTATGTCTGACCAGATGGTAGGAACCTGTTTGTATCACTTCTACACATCCGTATAACCTAGAACACCCCTGGGTCATAGCAGCCACTCAAAAAATATTTGTTGAATGAAAAAAAAGATGAAGGAAGGAAGGCATTAGAAAATTACAGAATGAATGTCTTCCCTTCCAGCCCTCCACACCCCACCAAAAAAAGGTTGGAAAGTTAGTACAAAAAATTACTCTCAATTATTAATTCAGAAAATATTTATTGAGTCAAATGCTATTATAGGCCAGAGTTCATGATGCGTAAAAAATAACATTCTCACTTATTAAGAACAATATTAATTTATTTCTACAGATGGTCAGCAAACTAGAACTAAAATGAATGTAATAAAAAAGATGTAAAAGGTTAGGTCTTGGTATGAATCATTTCAAACCTGAGTATGTATACATAGTAGTGACTTAGAGCATCACCAGCAGCATAATCTGTTCTAATAGACCAGATAACTGATAAGAAATAACATTTAACACCCCCATTCCAGAAATATTGCATAATCCCTGTCCCTTGATTTGGGGCTCAGCCAAGGCCAGCGAAACACTAGCAAACCCCCTACAAGAAGAGAGGTGTCATATTTTGCACAGTTGGTCTTGTCTCTTGTGCTTCTGCCATCATCACATATAGAGCTTCCCTGAAGTAGATGCTGCTCCCTCAGCCCCATGCCATGTCCCCGAGGAATATATAAGGAACAGACCTGAGCCCAGTGCATAGCAAGTCCAGCTTGAAGCAGAGCATCCCAGCAGAACTCAGCCTAAATCAGCTGAACCCCTGCCATCTGCAGATGTGTGAATGAACATACATGATTGCAGTTTTAAACTGCCAATTTTTGTGGTGGTTTGTTATAATTAAAGAATGAAAAATCAGCCTGATACAAGCCCCAAACCCCTATTGAAGCCCTGAGTTAAGAATGTCAAATGCTTGTGCTTTGTTTTTGTGCTGTTGGATACGTGGAATTTATTTAGGAAAACATCAGGTGGTCCTGTGAGTTAGCAAGGCACAAGAAGCAGGGTTTTATGGGCATACTTATGCAAGAAACGAAGCAAGTTTTGCTGTCATTAGTCATATTCACCTTGCAAATTAAAGCCAATGTCACATGTTATAAAATAACTTTGGATTGGCCTGTGGTGTTTATCTCCTGTGTTAACCCATGTATCCTTAGAAAAGGAGTGGAAGAAAATGATAATACCTCATATTTATTAAACACTTGCTATGACAGGTATAGTTCCAGGAGCTCATCATTGATGTTAGACTCTGAAAAATATGTGATAAATATATTATTCTCATTTTACAGATCAGGAAATTAAGGAGCAGACCACTTAAGTAATTTGCCCAAGGTCACAAAACTGGACAGTGACATAGCTGAGATTCCACCTTTATAGGCTTCCAGGATCCACATGCTTAACCACAATGTAGAAGTGAAAGTATCTCTGGCCTACTACTCATGTATGAAAGATAATACAGAAACAGTTGGTTTCTCAATAGTATTTCCTTTAAAAATTATAAGTACTTCCAAATTGATTTCAAATACTGCAGTTTTGGCAATTCAAGGTTTGTAAGTGCAGATGTTCTGTGTCTATTTGCCTGATCTTGTGGAAATGGGCTTGGGCTTCTATCTGTGGAATAGAGCAGGCAGCAGAACATCAAAGATCAGCACACAGGGGATGAAAACCCAGGGGTGCTAGCTCTGAAAAGCATGTGGGAAATATATGAGAAGACTGGTAGTCACACATCTAACCCCCTCTTTGTAGCTGATCCAGGAATGCTAGCTTAACAATGTTATTACCATTAGTAATAATATGAAGACACTAGTTTACTAACAAAGATGGGCAATGGCAACCTTGAAGTTATCTTTAAAAAAGAAAGGAAAATATCATCCGAAACCATTATCTTAATTTATGGCACAGGTACAGTTGTTTTGTAATCTACCTACATACATATTAAAGAGAACAACTGTGCATAATTGAATGTTCTTTGTGCTGGATTCTAAAATTATAACGAATGCTTCCTTACATGAGTAAAGCAAAGAGAGGCTTTTAAGATTCACTTCTATGAATTTTAATCAATGTATATTATATGGCTTGGCTCTGTGTCCCCACCCAAATCTCACCTGGTATTGTAATCCCCATGTGTCTAGGGAGGGACCTGGTGGGAGGTGATTAATGAAGGGGACGATTTCCCCCATGCTGTTCTTGTGATAGTGACATAGTTCCCACAACATATGATGGTTTTAAAATTGGCAGTTTCCCCCATATGCTCTCTCTCTCTCTCTCTCTCTTGCTGTCATGTAAGACATGCATTGCTTCTTCTTCACCTTCCACCATGATGGTAAATTTTCTGAGGCCTCCCCAGCCATGTGGAACTGTGAGTCAATTAAACCTCTTTTGTTTATAAATTACCCAGTCTCAGGTAGTATCTTTATAGGAATGTGAGAATGAACTAAAATAGAATATATTGGAAATTTTAGCTTCAGCCAATCTGCTTTTAAGCTAGTGATGGATAAGTCCTTGAAATCAAATGAAATATAAATGCACAAATTCTAGTTTCAAGCACCTCACCCAGTGAGAGCAAGTTTAATAGTTCGTGGCATTCCCTTCAGATCACTCTTCTTTCCTTCTTTCGTACAATCTTAGAATTTTAAAAATGGAGGAGACTTTCATGTCATCTAGACAAATTTCTATTGGATTTTTGAATTTCCTCTGATGGAGGAATGTATCATTTCTGGAGTATACTCAACCTCACAGCTGATACACTTATTGACTGTCTCAAACTCAACACATTTCAGGCCAAACTCTTGACTTCCCCTTTCTTGATTTTCTCCATCTCTCTTAACGTCACTGCTATCCACCTGTTGCTCGAGTCAGAAATAATCACTCTCACCCTTTCCTCTTCATTTTTCACATCTACTCAATCGCCAAGTTATGCTGAGTGTAACTTCAAACAGAGCTTCACTTCTCCGTGTGTCTACTGTCTCAGAGTGCCAGGCACCATAATCTCTGGTCTAGACTGATTTGCTGGCTTCCAACTAATTTATCTGGTTTTGCTTCTACACACTTTTCTTCTGTTTTCCTTACAGAAGATTTTTTATTTATTAACATGAATTAGATCTCTTCCTTTCTTCTCAATCTTTCATTAGATTCATACTGTGCTCAGGAAGAACTATAATCTTTGACCCTGAAAGCTATGCTATTCTTATCTCTTTGCATAGTGTTTCTGCATGGTGACCTCCATTGATTGCACTATATTCTATTTTCATTCATACTTCAAGTTGTTGTAAGAGATAAGTGATACAGTACATGTAAATCACTTAGAATAGTGCCTAGCACATAGGTATATAGTTAGACATTTTTATTAGGTTTCTGCTGCTGTTTATTTATTTTATGCTTGCTCCTCTGCTAGAATTTGAGAGGTGGAGCTGTGTCTATTGTGCTCAATAGCTCATAGCTTAATAGCTCTTAGCACACCTGGAAAATTGGATATGCATATTTCATATTTTTAAACATATGTTGAATGAAATCTATATTTAATGAGTTCTAGCCTATAGGAAGTTATTTTTTGCATGGAGTTGAAACTTAGCTTCTATCCAAATGTTGGGCTTCCCACACCTTTAGAACATTCAAACTAAGTTATACTGTCTTTGTAATTAAAAACAGTTACATCTATATCTGTCCTGCTATCACAACTGAATCAACATTAAATTCATCAACACCTCTTTTAAAAATATTCAAAGTACCTTAAGCACTAAAAAGTTTATAAATCTTAACTATTTATAAAAGTCATTAAGACACCTAAATATATAACTATTTTAAATTTCCTCCAAATTGACAAAGCTGTCTATTCTAAGAAAACTCAATACATATAAAAGTACAAAATGGAAAGGAGCTAAATGAGGAGGCATTTTTTAATTTATGAAATGATATTTTATTTTTAAAGAGTTTTACATTAAAAAAACCATATCTACTTGCTTATTTTATCAGAAAGTTAATTGATTAGATTAGATTAGATTTAGATAGATTGCTGAAATGTCAGGATTATCTCTACAAACTAAATCAAGTACTTGTGTTTTATTAATACAGTAACTGCAAGTTCTTAAATGAATCACAGGAATCTTTGCAAGAATGAGTTATTTAGATTTTGCCATGTGTCAGTGGAAAAATACACTTTCAGTTAAACTACAAATGTGGCAACTGAAAGGGCTTCATGTTAGATATAAGGAAATAAGTGAACAATTGGAAAGCATAGTTGTTAACAAGTTTTTGCTGCAAGGAACTTGAAAATCTGCTTTTAAAAACCTGGCTCAACTGACATTGATGACCTCCACAAGTTACAAAAGAACCATATTTGAAAAATATCTAAAAACTGACAGCCTCTTGCATAGATTTTTGTTAAATAGTAAACAACCTCAAATAAAAATCCTGTTAAATGGCAGGCATAGTATCCTTCTAGGGGAAAATGTAATGAAAATAAAATGTTTTAGCAGTGTATAAACATTAAACGAGATGGCAAGATGAACAATTATTCTTTATTTTTGATTAGTGTGGACAGGCAATCCAATCTTTTGACTCAGGGAGAACAAGAAATACAGCTTCAGAGTTTTTGTGGCAGATTATTGCTCAAATAATCTAGAAAGTATCGCTTCAATTTTGATTATGAAGTCATTGGCCATTGGCCAAGATAGAGTTTCTTCTTAATGGAAAGAGGAGTTTTCTGTAATAAGTAGGGTTTAGAGACTCTTCCCATAATTTTGGCTTGGAGTTGTGATGAAATCAGTCCAGGGCAAACTTCCTGTCTTGTTCTACTGATAACTTTTCACCTTATATAAGAGGTCAGGGTTCTAGATAAGTCCTTCTCTGGGACCTTTTACTTTCCTTTTTCTTACTGCATTTAATCATTTAAGCATGAAATTATTTCAGCACATTTAGGAGGGTCTTAATTTAAGATACAGATATAAAGTTTCATTTCTTAAACTAACTCAGCTCATGTACTATTTATGGCTGTTTGTATAGGCTTCAGTTTTCTCACTCCTTCATTTATCTCCTGTACTGCCACCAAAGTTATCTCTAAAAGAGATTTTATATTGGTCTTTTCCATCAGAATAGTCAATCTCCTGAATTTAACATTCCCCAACAGGATGTGCCAGACCCTTGAAAATATTGACCCAAGTGTTGTTTACAATATAAATTTATCCTCTCGGCTTTACAATGGGTTATTATAAGGGAAAGAGAGAGGCAAGGGAGTCAGAGAGGAAGGTATGGTAATAGAAGAGGTCAGAGTTTTGCAGCTTCTGTTTTTGAAAAGGGAAAAGGGCCACAAGCCAAGGAATGCAGACAGCCAGTGGAATCGGGAAATGATGAGGAGGAGATTCCCTCCTAACATTCTCAAAAGGAAGACAATCTGTTGATATCTTAGTCTTAACCCAGTGAAATGCATTTTGGATTTCTGACCTCCAGAACTGTAAGATCATCAATCTGTGTTGTTTTAATACATCAAGATTGCAGTAATTTGTTATAGCAGTAGTAGGAACTAATACAGATTTGGTTGCCTGGAAGTGGGTTGCTGATGCAGCACGTACATAGAAATGTGAAATGATCTTGGGACTCGGTCAATGAACAGAGGCTAGAAGAATTTTAAGGAGCATGATAGAAATAGCTTAGATTGTCTTGAGCAGAATGTTAGTGGAAATATAGCTGTTAAGGAGAACTTTGGAGGGTGTGAGGAGCCTGGTAGAGAATACCCAAGTCATCATGAGCAGAGAGTGGATAGAAACAAGGATGCTAAAGGCAATGCTGGAAAGGGTGCAAATGGAAATGAGGACCATGCTACTGGAAAGTAGAGGAGAGGGGATCCTTATTATACAGTAGCAGAGAGCTTAGCTAAATTGTGGAAAGCAAAACTTGTAAACTATGAACTTGGATATTTAGCTAATGTGACTTCCAAGTAAAGTGTTAGAAGTGCAACTTAGTTTTTTTTTTGGTTACTTATGCAGTCATGAACCATAGAACAATGGTTTTTGTTTTTGTTTTTGGTTTTTTTCAGGGGGTTGTTTGGTTTGGTTTGGTTTGGTTTTGAGATGAAGTTTCACTCTTGTTGCCCAGACTGGAGTGCAAAGGCGCGATCTCGACTCACTGCAACCTCCGCCTCCTGGGTTCAAGCAATTCTCCTGCCTCAGCCTCCTGAGTAGCTGGGATTACAGGTGTCAGCCACCACGCCCAGCTAATTTCTGTATTTTTAGTAGAGACGGTGTTTTGCCATATCGGCCAGGGTAGTCTCCAACTCCTGACATCAAGTAATCCACCTGCCTTGGCCACCCAAAGTGCTGAGAATACAAGTGTGAACCATCGTGCGGGGCCAGAACAATGTTGTAGTCAATAACAGACCATGGATACTACAGTGGCCCCATAAGATTATAATAGAAGTGAAAAATTCCCATCACCATAATGTCCCAGGACAATGCACTGCTCACGTATTTGAGGTGATGCCACGATAAACAAACCTGTTGCACTGTCAATTATATAAAAGTGTAACACTTATAGTTGTGTACAGTGCATAATACTTGATATTGATGATAAATGACTGTTACTTGTTTATATATTTACTATGCTATATGAATGGTTATTTTGAAGTATACTCCTACATATTTAAAAAAAAAAAAAAAAGAAAAGGTTAAGTGTAAAATAGCCTCAGGCAGGTCCTTCAAGAGTTATTCCAGAAAAAGGCTTTGTTATAGGAAATGACAGTTCCATGTGTGTTAATGCCTCTGAAGACCTTCCAGAGGGATAAAGTTGGAGGTGAAAGACAGCGATATGGAAGATCTTGGCGCTGTGTAGGCCTAGGATCATGTGTTTGTGTCTTCATTTTTTAACAAAAATGATTAAAACCTTTAAAAAGTGATGTAAATAGAAAAAAGTCTATAGGATAAAGATACAAAAAATTTTATATAGCCATACAATGTGTTTGTGTTTTAAGCTAAGTGTTATTACAAAAGAGTCAAAACAATTTTTAAAATTAAAAAGTTAATAAAGTAAAAAGTTATAGTAAGCTAAGGTTAATTTATTATGGAAGAAAAAATTAAATACATTTATGTAACCTAAGTGCCCAGTGTTTATAAAGTCTATGGCAGTGTACAGTAATGTCCTCGGCCTTCACATTCACTCACCACTCACTCACTGTCTCACCCAGAGCAACCTCTAATCCCACAGGCTCCATTCATAGTAAGTGCCCTGAACGGGGATACCATTTAGCTCTTATACATTATTTGTACTGTACGTCTTCTATGTTTAGATGTCCTAGCATTGTATTACAATTGCCTACAATACAGTCACAGGCTGTACTATATATATATATGTATATGCTGGTAGCAATAGGTCATACCATACAGTGTAAGAATATAGTAAACTGTACCTTCTAGGTAAGTGTAAATGTATTCTATGATGTTCACACAATGATAAAATCACCTAAGGATGCATTTTCCAGAATGTATCCCCACTGTCAAGTGATACATGATGCACTGGTAGCGAAATGTGAAAGGAAGGAAATGAAAGAGATGTTAGGCAAAAATAATAGATTTGGGAAATTCTCAGCCTGTCCAGATTACAAATATGCTAAAATTAGGAGAATAACTGTCAGGAAAGCATGATCTGTAGGGAAAGTCAAGGATGTGGCTGGACAACCTTTTGTTACCTGATTAAAACGATCAAAAAGTAAGTGTATTCAGTCATATGAGGGGCTCTTTGAACAGATTAGTGCACTTTATGGATCTCCTTAGCCATCTCCAGAGAAACCAAAAATAGAGATCAGATTATCTAGGAAAGATCCGTGGATGCAAGTCTTGTTTAATGGGAAACATTTTCTTGATGTACACAAGGTTCTTGAGAATTTCTTAACAATGTAAAAAACTGACAGCTCTGACTGAAAGGGACAGAGACTATGAAATGAAGCGTAACTGTCAGACTCAGAAAATTATACAGGCAGGAAATAGACTGATAAACTACTCAGTTGCAAACATGTGCTACCATTCATAAAAAAGAAGCATGACTCAGAGAGCCAAGTCTCATGACCAGAGGGGCAGAGCCTGTAACCACAGGGAATTATTCCCAGGCTTTGAAACCCAATGTTGTCTGGCCATTTGAGTTTTGAAATTGCTTGCAATTGGTGACTCATTTTTTCTTTCAATTTTCTCTCTTTTTGAATGGGAATGTCTATATACTGGTACTCCATGCCTGTCTGACTATTGTATTTTGAGGAGTAGATAATTTGTTTTCTAATTTCACAGGCATACTTGGAGAGGAATTTGGCCCCAGGATACATCATGTTTCACTCATACCTGCTTTACAGGATTGAGGTGATGAGACTTGGGAATATTGAGTTGAATAAATGTAAATGAGATTTTGGGCTTTGAGTTGATGCTGTTATGGGTTGAGACTTTTGGGGATGTTGGGATATAGTGACTGTATTTTGCAGGTGGGATTGATATAAATCTTTATGCACCAGAGGGCAGACTGTGGTAGGCACAATAATGACCCCCCAAAGATGTCCACATCATAATTTCCCAGACCTGTGACTATGTTATATTACAAAACAAAGGGGAACTAATATTTCAGATGGAATTAAGGTTGCTAATCAGACTAATTTAAAATAGGCATTTGCCTTAAATTATTGCTTCTCTGATGTTAAAATTATGTTAGTTGGTTTCTTTTTATTTACATTTCCCTGGTATGCTTTTGCATGTCATGTTGTTTTCAACTCTTCAGTCTGATAAGTTTTATTTTAGGTGGGTCTGTTGTATGCAACATAGTTTTGGTTCTTTGAAATCCAATTTAATATATTATTTTTATTATAATCTGTGAGTTAAGCCAATATTGCTTTTTTTTTGAATGACAGATATATTTAGTTAAATTTCTGCCATATTATTGTTTATTTCATACTTTGTAAAGCCTTCCATGAGGTGTTTTATCTCTTTGCTTCTGTAGTGTGCATGTGTGTATGTAGGTACGCACGTCTAGATCTTCTGATATTTAGGAAAATTTTTATTATTATTCTAAGAGTTGATTTTATGTTTGACTTTTAAATACATTTGATTTTCAAGTATAACATTCATACAGAAGACTACACAAAATATGCATAGCTTAGTGAGTTTTCACAAACTGAAAACACCCATGTAATCACTACCAGGATAAGGAAATTGAGTATCTCTAGCACCCACAAAGTCCCCTTATATTCTCTTCCAGTTGCTACCACAAATGCTTCTTAAACATAACCATGAGGAAGTGAAAGACTTTTTCACAGGAAACAACAAAAAATTGCTGAAAAGATTAAATAAGACACAAATAAATGGAAAGATATGCATGGATTGGGAAACTTAATATTCAATATTTGTGGATTAGAAGATTTAATGTTACTAATATGATAAAACTATCTAAACAAATCTGTAAGTTTCAATGCAATCTCTATCAAATTCTGACAACTGTTTTTGGAAAAATGGCAACATGGATTCTCAAATTCATAAGTAACTGCCCAAAACCAAAACAATATTGAAACAGAAGAAGAAAGTTTAATTACTTACATTTTAATACTTCAAAACTTACTACAAAGCCATAGTAATCAAAACAATGTAGTACCAACATAAGGATAGATATTAATATATAGTCAAGTGCAATAGAATTGAGAATCCAGAAATAAACCCAAGTTATTTTCAGTGAAGAAGCCAAGATCATTCCATGGGAAAAA
This sequence comes from Macaca thibetana thibetana, assembly GCF_024542745.1. Classification (NCBI taxonomy): domain Eukaryota; kingdom Metazoa; phylum Chordata; class Mammalia; order Primates; family Cercopithecidae; genus Macaca; species Macaca thibetana. The sequence continues at coordinate 118,291,236 of NC_065581.1, read as the reverse complement.
TAGTCTCAACAAATATTTCTGGGAAGACTGGATATCTGTATATAAAATGATAATGCTGGACCCTTCCCTCACACTATATACAAAAATTAATTCACTATAACAATGACCTAAATATAAGAGATGATACCATAACATTTTAAAAGTAAACATAGGGGTAAATCTTTATGACTTTGGAATTTAATTCTTAGCTATGACATCAAATGCATTACCAATGAAAGAAAAAATAGATTAATTGAACTTCAAAATTTAAAACTTTTATACATCAAAAAACATTATGAAGAAAGTGAAATGACAACATACATAGCGGGAGAAATATTTGCAAATTATATATCTGTTAAGGGCCTAGTGTCAAGAATATATAAATCTTACAACTTAACAAAATGCAATTAAAAATAGATGAAGGCCATGAATAGACATTTCTCAAAGAAAACATACCAGTGACCAACAATCACAGGAAAATAGTCACATCATTAATCATTACAGAAATGGTAATCAAAAATCACAATGAGATACTATTTCATATCCAGTAGGGTGGCTAGAATTCAAAAAAGGTAGATAACGATAATTAATCAATTTGTACAAAAATGAAACCCTTGTACGTTGCTGGTGGGAATATAGAATAGTGCAGCTGCTATGGAAAACAGTTTGGTAGTTCCACAAAAAGCTAAACACAGAATTACCATATGACCCAGCAATTTCATTCCTGGATATATAACCAAAAGATCTGAAAACAGATAGTCAAACAAATAAATGTATACATATGTTTATAGAAGCACTATTCATGATAGCCAAAAGATGTAAACAACCCGAAAACTCATCAGCAGACCAATGGATAAACAAATCATGGTATATGGATACGATGTAATACTCTACATCCATACAAAGGAATGAAGCAGTGGTATACACCACAAAATGGATAAATCTCTAAAACATCATGCTAAATCAAAGAAGTTGGATGCAAATGTTCACCTATTGTGTGATTACATTTGCATATGAAATATCCTGAATAGGTAAATCTATAGAGATAAAAAACTGACTTGATTGCCAGGGACTGGGGACAGGGAGAAATAGGAAGTAACTGCTTACTGGGTATGGGGTTGTATTTGGGGTAATGAAAATATTTTGGAATTAGATAGAAGTGATTATTGGAAAACATTTTGGATGCTCTGAATGATATTGAATTTTTCACTTTAAAATGGTTGATGTTATGTAAATTTCACCTTGTTTTAAAAATAATTGAATAATTTTTTAAAAAAACAATGGAGAGGAGATGCTTGATGCAGGTAAACTGTAAACATCAGCCTGAGCTGACGTCTCTACAGGACTGACTTTTGCTAGTTCTCTAATAAAGCCAACCAGGTATAAATGCAAAAAACAAAAAAATTCTTGCATTACTTAATTAAATATGATTGTAATATAGTCTCTTTTTATATCTTCCTTAATTTGATTGTATATATTTTTTGCAACAATATCATGAGTGATATTAGCATATAGTTTCAGAAATCTTTCAGTCTTTGACTGGTTTTAGTATTGTTATAATATCCTTAACTGGAAAGTTATAATATCCTCAATTGAGTAATATTCATTTTTTAAATCTCTGGTTGAGTTTATATAAGATAACAATTATCTGTTCTATGAACACTTGTTAAACCATCTGGTAAATCTAGTATTATTTTAGTGAGTACATTTTAAACTACTGATTTCATTCTTAAATATACGATTGTTCAGATCTTACATTTCTTCTTAAGTCAGGCTTACTAATTAAGCTTTTCTAAGAAAAGGGTTAGGATTAAATTTTATCAGCTTAGAGTTAAAATTTACTGGCATTAACTTTTTCATAGTATTTTAAATAATTTTTAAAAAATTCATCTTGTATCTGAAGTTACATCATATTTTAATTTTATCCTAAATATTGTTTATTTGTGCCTTCTCTCTTTTTCGTCCATGACAATAATCTCGAGGACTGAATATTTTATTAATGTTTTCTAAGAACCAAGTTTTAGGTTGGTTTATCATTTTTATCGCATCTTTCCCCCAATTTTCCTAGTTTTTCCTTTATTTTATGTTTATTCTGTGTTCTTTTCTATTTTCTTAAGTTGAAAATAAGCTCATTTATTTTCAGCTTTTCTCTTTTTTTTTTAAATACAAGCATTTCTGGGAATAAATTTCCTCCTAAGAACTCTTTAAGCTACTTCCTATGAATTTCAATATCTGATATTTTTCTTTACATTCAAATAATATGTTTTAAGTTTCACTTATGACTTCTCTTTTTACTTTTTTATTATACTTTAAGTTCTAGGGTACATGTGCACAACGTGCAGGTTTGTTACATATGTATACATGTGCCATGTTGGTGTGCTGCACCAATTAACTCGTCATTTACATTAGGTATATCTCTTAATGCTATCCCTCCCCCAGCCCCCAACCCCACGACAGGCCCCAGTGTGTGACGTTCCACTTCCTGTGTCCAAGTGTTCTCACTGTTCAATTCCCACCTGTGAGTGAAAACATGCGGTGTTTGGTTTTTTGTCCTTGCGATAGTTTGCTGAGAATGATTATTGCGGCACTATTCACAATAGCAAAGACTTGGAACCAACCCAAATGTCCATCAATCATAGACTAGATTAAGAAAATGTGGCACATATACACCATGGAATACTATGCAGCCATAAAAAAGGATGAGTTAATGTCTTTTGTAGGGACATGGATGAAGCTGGAAACCATTTATGACTTCTTTAATTTCAATTTCCTTAGAAGTTTAAAGTTTTTAGTTTCCAAGTAGTTGGAGGTAGATTTGTTGGTTTTTTTTAAAGAAGATTCTAATTTATGATGCTCAGAGATGTGGGCTGTATGTTAATTTTTAAAATATGTTGAGACTTATATTATTAACTAGATTAATTTTAAAATTTCCATGTATGCCATTGAAACACGTTCTCCTCTGTTAAGGAGATCCTATATATGTTCATTAGACGAAGCATCAAGCATGTAAATTGTGTTAAAATATTCTAAATCTCTAACAACTTTTGCCAGCTTCTTCTATTAATAACAGAGTAGTAAGTTAGACTGCAAACAGAGAGATTCACATAGAGAAGACAGGTTTCTTTTTATCAATTTACTTTCTATCTTGCTATGTTACTTATTGTACAAATTTCAAATTATTTTATCTTCAGAGACACTGACTTTCTTTATTCCTGATAAAGATTTATGCCTGAAAATAAGTTGTATCTTACATTACTATAACAACCTCTACTTTGTGTTGGATAATATTTGTTTGGTCAATCTCTTACTATCTTTTACTTTTAATTATTCAGTACATTCATATTTTAGAAAAACGTGTTACAAACAAGATATAATTATCGATGTTTTGCTTTTTAATTTAATAGAAAATCTCTGTTTTTGTTTTAACCTGGCGAATTTACATGTAATCACTGATATATGTGGAATTAGTGCCATCCGCTTATCTTACGCTTGCTATTTGTCTTACCTTTCCAATGCTCTCCCCTACTTTCCTGCCTTCTGTTGGAGAGTTTAGATATTTGATTGATCGTTTATGATTGGATTAGTTGGATATTTTAAACAGTATTTAATTTTGTTTTGGCCATTTTTCTGAGAATAGTATCATCTATCCATTTGTTTTATTTTATTTTATTTTTTTCTTTGAGACAGAGTCTCACTCTGCCACCCAGGCTGGAGTGTGCAATGGTATGATCTCGGCTCACTGAAACTTCTGCCTCCCGGGTTCAAGAGATTTTCCTGCCTCGTCTCCCAAGCAGCTGAGATCACAGGTGCCCGCCCCCACACCTGGCAAATTTTTTTTTTTTTTTTTTGGTAGTTTTTAGTAGAGACGGGGTTTCATCATGTTGGCCAGGCTGGTATCGAACTCCTGACCTCAGGTGATCCGCCCACCTCAGCCTCCCAAAGTGCTGGGATTACAGGCATGAGCCACCTCACCCGGCCTATCCATTTCTTTTAACTATTCCATATCACTATGTTTTTGGAATTTCTCAAAGCATAGTGCTAGGTTTTTTATCTAGTTTTAGAATAATTGTCTTTTAAAAGTAAAGTTTAATTCATTTGTGAATCTGATGTTAGTTTAGTGCTCTAGTGTGTGTATATATATGTATATTATTGAGAGATTATCTTAGTAGGTATATTTTCTCTTTTAAAAACTTTTAGGTTCTAGGGGACACGGGCGGGTTTGTTACATAGGTAAACTTGTATCATGGTGGTTTGTTGTACAGATTATTTCCTCACTGAGGTACTCCTATTACCAATTGTTACTTTTTTCTACTCCTCTCCCTTCTCCCATCCTTCACCCTCAATGGGGCCCCAGAGTCTGTCGTTCCCTTCTTTGTGTTCATGTGTTATCATTTAGCTCCCACTTATAAGTGAGAACATCTGGTATTTGGTTTTCTGTTCCTGCCTAAGTTTGCTAAGGATAGTGGCCTCCAGCTCCATCCATGTTCTCATAAAAGACATGACTTCATTCTGTTTTATGGCTGCATAGTATTCTATGGTGTATATGTACCACATTTTCTTTATCCAATCTGTTATAGATGGGCATTTAGATTGATTCTGTGTCTTTCCTATTGTGAATAGTGCTGCAGTGAACATTCACATGCATGTGTCTTTATGGTAGAATGATTTATATTCCTCTGGGTATATACCCAGTAATGGGATTGCTGGGTTGAATGGTAGTTCTGTTTTTAGCTCCTTTTAATTGACAAATACTAATCCTGTATCTTTATGGAGTACAATGTGATGTTGTGATACATGTATACATTCTGGAATGATTAAATCAGACTACTTGACATAGCCGTCACTACACATACTTATCACTGCTTGGTGGTGAGAACATTTAAAATCTATTTTTTTTAACAATTTAAAAATACACAATAATTATTATTAACTATAGTCACTATGCTATGATACACTGCTAGAATTTATTCTTCCTGTCGAACTGAATTTTGTACCCTTTGACTAACATCTCCCCTTTCCCCATCTACCCTGCCTCCCAGAATGATAATTCAGCATTCCATTGATTTTAAAAGTGACTTTAAATTTTGACTTCCGACGGCATTTCATTTGGATCCTAGGGATTTTCAATAATGTTAGATGAGTTTTTGTGATAATATCTAGACTTATAGTTCTTATATAGGCTGTGTAAATTCAGACATCACTCATGTGCATGGTGACTTTCCTTTATTACTTTTTCTACCACAGTCCTTGGACTGACTTCAAGCCTCCTCAGGCAACACTTCCAGTTCCATTCTATTGGATTTTGTAAGACTTCAAATATCCCAGTTTTCTGCTTGGGTCTCAGCTTCAGCTGTCTGACTTCTACAGTTCATGAAGCCATCTTTCACAGCACCAGACAGGTGTTAGAATCTGTTTCCAGTCTCCAGGGCCTTACAGGCTATTGTTGATAAGCATTCCTGGATGCATATCATTTGGCTTTGATTTCTCTCACCATTGCTAGCACCTGGGAGTTACTTTTTGTTTCTTGATTATATTTCATTTTTAATATATACTTCTGTATTCAGGAGAATATCTGCATTAACTTAGTTGACTACATTTTGAAAAGTGTAAACAATTTTTTTTTTTTTTGAAATGGAGTCTCGCTCTGTTGCCCAGGCTGGAGTGCAGTGGCACTATCTTGGCTCACTGCAACCTCTGTCTCCCAGGTTCAAGCAATTCTCCTGCCTCAGCCTCCCCAGTAGATGGGACTACAGGCGTCCGCCACCATGCCCGGCTAATTTTTTGTATTTTTTGTAGAGACGGTGTTTCACCATGTTAGCCAGGATGGTTTCAATCTCCTGACTTCGTGATCTGCTCCCCTTGGCCTCCCAAAGTGCTGGGTTTTCAGGCGTGAGCCACCACACCCGGCCAAAAAGTGTAAACAATTTTTAAAAAAATATTCTGCTTTTAATGAAAACATCAGGGGATACTTTGGGTACTTAGGGTGAATTAGCAATTCATAGAGTTATTGACCCCAAACTGATAAGGACATTTTTTTTTCTTCAAATGGCAGGATCTAGAAATTAAAGATTATAATCACTTGCACTGGGTCTGTTAGGGGGATTTGTTAATGAGTTACTACACCATTGGATTCACTTTTGAAAAGCCACAAATTGCTGTGCTTTGACCTTTTGTTCAAATAAGAAAAAGATATCAGTATTCAAAAAGAACTAAAAGAGATTCTGACAACCTGGCTGGCATCTCAGAATGCAAGGGAGCAGCGCTGGAAAACTGACTGTCTATATGTGCACTGCTGCCTGTTCTGCTGCCATGGTCTTCAGATGCTCATTTCTTAGTCTCTCTTTCCATTTCACTCTGTGTTCTTTTCTTCCTTTCTTCCTCAAATTTCTGAAAACATACAGTTACAGTCTCTGTGGTTCTGAAGAATTATTCTTGCTGCCCTCATGAGGCCCCTGAGCTGGGAGTTTCATTTTAGCCATTGCAATGACATCACAACCCAAGAAACTGCCCAGCCAGGTATGATTGCCAAGAATAACTCAATATTCTCACAACTTAGTCGTAACTCATTCATTCTCTACATTCATTTTATGAACCCCTCACTCATTATTATTCATGATACCTACCCTCCCTGACTCCATATATACTTTTGTGCCCTTTTCACATATGACTTTAAATTGACTGAGGGTCAGACGATCTACGGTCCTTACTAAAGACCCCTTTTTTTCTCTCTCTTTTTTACAGAAATGTGCATAGCTCTTGCTTCCAGTCCCCTGTCTGAAGCAGAGCCCTACTCTGAACTCCAGGGCTGCTTTAGAATGAGAGATTACTAAAAAATAGGTGGGAAGAGAAATTTTAGTAATGAGGCTGAGCCTATGGGATGAGTTCACTTTATGACCTAGTGAAGCCAAAGTCTAAAACTTCAAATTCCACTCAAACCTTGCAGAACTTCAACTTCAAAACTGGGTCCATTCTAACCGAATCCTAGTGAAGTCCTGTAGCCAACAGTTTGCAATAACACAAGATGATTTTGGGGCCATATGGAAAACTCTCAGAACAAAATGTTAAGACTTTTTTGGAAAGGACTTTGCATATCTTCATGAGGTGTTTGAACAGTGAGGTGTTTCTGAGCTCATAATGACAGAAATAGGGTCTACAGAGTAAGGTGTAAGGAAGAGAGCTGTGGCTTGCTCTAAGCCCTGATGGGCTCATTGATTTCTCTAGTTTTGCTCTCACAAGTGACTCATTAATCTAGATTATCAAAATGTTCTTATAGAAAATGTCATCTTCACTTCTTAACAAAGACTTTACAAAGCAATGAAAACACATCAAAAATTTAAAGAGTATCAAATGTACAGTAGATAGCTGAAAAACAAAAGTGTCTACACAAATACCCTGTCTTCTGATTAATGTAAACCTGCTTAGCCTAGAGTTTCATGGCAAAGGGTAATGTTCAGTCATAGTTGCTTCTTCCTGTCTTAGGACCTTTGCACAAGCTGCCCAAAGACTTCCTTCCCTCTGACCTTCACCTGGCTCGAGCCTTCATGTAGCTCACATCTCAGTATTAAGTGTTTTCTCTTCAAAGATGCTTCTCAAAGCACTTCATACTTTTCCTGGCCACCCAATCAAAAATACATTCCTCTTCATTTCTATTACACGACTATTTAAAAATTCCTCTATCTGACCTATATCATCATGTGATAATTTATTTTGAGTGTAACTTCAAAAATTCCTCTATCTGACCTATATCATCATGTGATAATTTATTTTGAGTGTAACTTTAATATCACTTTCTCCTTCCATCCACATATGGATTTACATGCCTGGTAATTTTTTATTGGATGCCAAACATTGTGAAATTTACCTTGTTGAGTACCAAATATTTTGCATTAAAAAAGTTGTTGAACTAGTTGTGGGAGGAAGTTAAATTATTTTGATCATCTTGTATTTTGCTTTTATGGTTTGTTAGGCAGGACCAGAGTGGCATGTAGTCAAAAGCCAATTTTTCTTCACTATTGAGGCAAGACCCTTCCTAATACATTAACCAATTCTCCTTGGAATATAAAGTTTTTCACTCTAGCTGTTAGAAACAGTTACTACTTCCAACAATACATGGACTCCAGCTGCTACTCCTTCAAATCATACTGGTTGATTATTTCCTCAGCCTCAGGTAATTTCATTACATAAATGGCTAATATTCACCTGAATACTTGTGGGAGATGTACTGCAGACCATTCTCTTTTGCTGTAGCATCTCTTCTCCAGCATTTGCCCTGTAAACCCTGGCCACCCTAGCTTGGTAGACTTCCAGCTCCTTTTTCTCAACTCTGCAAATCTACTGGGTTGTACCTGAATTCCCCACAACCTCAACCTTGTTGTGCCATGGTTTGAAAACATCCAAGCAGTAAGCTCAAAAAAATGTAGTGTTCACCTCATTTCTTGTTCAATAAATTAATAAACTTATTCATTTGATAAATGTCAAATGAATATGACACATGCTATATTTCTTCAGCCTTTGTGAATGTGGTTAACATTGTAAATAATAGAATTTCATGTTTGTTTACATATGTTTAAAAATATCATTTGATTATAGTTTCCATCTTTTCCTGATTATATTGTAATCTCTGGAATATTTTAAAGAATTATAATTTTATTATCAGGTACACACAATTACTTGAACTCATAACACAAATAAAATTGCTTTAGTACCTAGACTGTAATTATTTTAATTGAATGAAAATAGGTTTTTAAAAAATGTTTTTGCACATTTAAAAAATACTATTGTATTTCTGTTTTTTACTGTCAGTTTGCTAATTAAATTAGTTTAACTGGTATAATGCAAAAGTAACATTCATGCAGCCCCTGTCAAATTATAATTGGTGGAAGCAGAAATAGTGTTTTCCTGTTGTTAATATTAGAATGTATAAGGTAGAAGAAATCTTCTAATTATTCAGGTTTGAAATGTGAAATTTTATAGGCTGATTGGAAAATAGCCTCATGAAGAATTGCTGTATAAAAATATTGAGGGGGCATAGGAAATAAGAATTCTTGTATGTTAATGAGAAATACTTAAGACATACAGCTTTCTGTTAAACAGTTCACAATACATAGTTTTATTTCCAGACCCCAGCTAGAAAAAAGAACTCATAACTGAGAAGCAGATGGAGCAGCAGAAGCTGCTAGAGGCAGTGAATGTGCTTCACAGAGAGTCCAGTGCTGTCTGAGGCTGGGTCACTACCTAGCACAGCAGGATTCACTCCAGACACTTGGAGAGTGACCAGGTACCTGCAGGTCATCTCAGGGCAAGCATAGCCTAGTTTACACCCTGCCACCACCATCTAAGAAAGATCCTCTACCAGGAATCAGCTATACTGCTGGCTCGCTGTTTTAAAGTGTACTTCAGAGAAAATTCATCAAAAACGATATCCTCACACAGAATCCCAATGCAACAAAATAGCAAAAACCCTTTAAAATTTTCCGAAAATGCATTTGACAGGTCATACAAAGATGAAACACTTTGAAAGCATAAAAACAGAGAATTGCTTTAGAGATGTTTTCCAGTGACTTTTTTTTTGTGATAGCATTCTCTAACACCTTACCTGTGATAGATTTAAGATATCATACAAACCTTTAGCGATTAAGTCTTTAAAACATATCCACCAAGTAATCTCACTTGAATATTTTCCTTGTATCCTGGTTCTCCTTGATTTTATGACCTCTTAGATTGAACACCAACTCTAACTTCTGAAAGAGGAGGCACCTATAGTGAGGGTGAAGGTCTTCAACTAGTGGTTAAGGAGACTTAGAATTCCAGACCACTAAACCATGTGACTTAAAATTTCTACATATTCACAAAGTTTTCATGCTATAAAAAGCCCTTCAATGCTGGTGGGTTCAAGGGCAGGAAGTCACACTTTTCCCTCCTTCTAGAATTGACGCAAAGCATTTCCCTTTACAAACTAAGCTGTTAATATGCTTTAAAAATGCACATAAACATCACAGCAAATTCATTTCGTACACATTTTTATGATGGTGACTTTCTTGTATAGACTGTAAACAAAACAAATTTCACATATTATTAAACCTTGGGGAGAAACACACTTCAACCCTAACCTTCATGTCAAAAAGCAGTTAATTTTTTCAAGTTATAAGTCATTTCGATTTTTAAATATTTACCCTTAGACAGAATTTCTTCAAAGTCTAACTGGTCTTATTTTTGTCCTCGTTTGTGTCATGAACTATAGCTCAAATCTTCAAATTGCTGTAGATGTTGTGTCATGAACTATAGCTCAAATCTTCAAATTGCTGTAGATGTAGTTAAGATGTAAATATAAGTACATTTAAATGTAAATAATTAAACCGGTTTGAGCCTTTCTGAGCAGACCGAACATATGAAAAAATGAATGAGTCAGTCTTTTTAAAGTCAATTTGACTGGCCATCATATTCAGCCACGGTAAGCAGAGGACTCACCAGAACAATAGGCAGGTCATTTACCATGAGGGAGGAGAGCAGAATGACCTGATTGAGTCATAGGCTTACAGCACTTTGAGGACTTCCCGTGGGCTTCAGACTAACAGTGTCTAGGCTGGGATTTATGCGCCCACCCCCATCTCACGCCATACTTCTTTCTATTCTCTAACTATACGAACTCTTTCTAAATTCCTTAAATGTGCCAAGCTCTTTCTTGTATGTTAATCTGCCAGGAACCTTCTATACTAAACCGTCCCTTCTCCTCACCTGACTAAAGCTGACTCCTCCTTTGGGTCTCAGCTCAGCCATCACCTTCTTAAAGAAGCCATCTCTAATTACCTCTATCCCCCACTGCCTCACACACACAGGCTTGCATGCACATACAAAAGCATGCACACGTGCCATATCTACACACTAGATTAAGTTAAACCCCCAAGCTAGCTCTCCCCATGATACTGTTCGCCCTTTTTTTTTTTTTTTTTTTTTTTTTTTTTTTTTTTTTTTTTTTTTTTGAGACAGGGTCTTCCTCTGTTGCCCAGTGGCAAGATCATGGCTTACTGCAGTCTCAGCTTCCTGGGCTCACAGAATCCTCCCACCTCAACCTCCCAAATAGCTGGGACTACAGGTGTGGACCACCATATCCAGATTATTATTATTATTATTATCATTTTGTAGAGATGGGGTTTTTCTATGTTGCCCAGACTGTTCTCAAATTCCTGAGCTCAAGCAATCTGCCTGCCTTGGCCTCCCAAAGTCCTAAGATTACAGGCGCTTCTCTTTCTTTAGCCCCATGGAGTTTGCAATTCTTGTTTAGTGTCTGTTTTCCCCACAAGGCTGTAGCACCATGGGGGCAGAGGATAATGAGTCTTATTCTCAGTTGAATTCATAGCAGAACATCTGGCACAGTAACTGCTAGGAACACAGAGAAGGAAGAAAAGAAGAAAGGAAAAAAAGAAAGAAGGAAAGAAGGAAAGAAGGAAGGAAGGAAGGAAAGAAGGAAAGGAGGAAGGAGGGAAGGAAGGAAGGAAGAAAGGAAGGATCTGTACAAAATTGTAGAGTCTCTATCCTAGTGGATTTGGAAGCATATAAAAAAGACATTCTCTGGTGTAACTGGCTAGACTCTACTGTACCTCAAAGTCCCTTTAGTTCTGGGTCAGGTTAAGTCATCTATACCTTCAACAACCCTTGATCTGTTGAAAATGCAGCTCATGTGTGGGTCAGTGGGAAGGTTCTAGAGAGGAACTGCACTGCTTAGCTCAGCTAAGTGAAGAGCACATTTATCTCAGTTGGTCTCAGGTAGCCAAGGGTGAGATAGGGGCACCGATGTTTGCCCAGTCCCTTCTCTGTGAGAAACAAGCAGTAAAATGCTTTCTTTGGCAGAGACTGCATCTTTATATTCCACAAACTTCAGGGCACCACTCTGTGCAGAGAAGAATAAATCCATCCCCTGAACAAGACAGCCTTAATATTCTCTTTAGCTTGACTAAACTTTAGACAGGATTTTTCCTGAATACAGGCCCCTGACGTCCCTTTTCTAGGAGCATTTACTTTGGAAAACCCAAAACTGTAAATTCTTTCTCTGCCTTGTTGAGATGTAGATCGTCTAGTTTCTTGCTAATTTCAGAAACCAGGGATGTCTTACTGAACGACAAGGACCTGACAGCCATCCCTTTAAATGTAATCATCAAGAATAGTGGTAAACCCCTCCCTTCCAGTTTCAGTGGGACGGTAGGAATCTAATGTGCCAATTAGCAAACACAGATGCCTAATCACATGGGCCAACCTCATGCCAGTGGCCCTCCAGTACTTTTCCACTAGCTCACCCAGTACTTAAAAACCTTCCCATCTTTTATTTTAGCAGAGTTGGGTTCAGTATCTCTCATATTTTGTAATAGTCTTGAACAGAGTCTTTTTTGCGTGTTTGACTTTGTCTGGTGCAATTTGTCTTTGATACCCTCGTAGACCTGGCTCACATGTGTGCCTGAATTAAACTGGGGCTACATCACTCCTGGTAGATAGGAATGCTCTAGAAGGTGATCACATTTCAAAAATTCTATCTCACTGAATACAATGTCAGTGAGCTCCCATTTAGTGAGAAGGATAATTCTTTTTATAATTTGAGGTGATATTGTTTAATGATGTTATTTTGAAGTAACATTAAACAAATGAAAATATCTGGCTACTTCTATGGGAGGCAGATTTGAATGATGTCCCAGGAGGTTAAACTGTGGTTGGCATGTTTCAGAGCTATATCAGTTTTCTGCTCCATATAATGGAGCTCATGTAGTGGTCATGATTGCAATGTTGAAACCTTGTTGAGCTCTTATTTTGAAGGTCAGCCTCTGAGGTGCCTATATTTTATTTTCTTCTGGTTTGGAGAGTGGCTGATAGCCTTTTTGGCTGAACATCTTCCCTCTCAGTAAAAGTGAATAGCACAGAATCTGATGACTAGTGAACTCATTGAACTTTAATTGTCAGTATTGCTGTCATCATCTCATCACCACTTTCACAATTGTGAAAAACAAAGAAACAAACAGGATATTATGCCTTCAAAACTTTCTACTCTCTACCAAAAAAAAAAAAAAAAAAACAGTTGTTGGGTAGTAATGCTGGCTTAAAACAGACTGTAGCCTTTGCTGGATTGCTTCATTAATATATAACCCTGAGCTCTATTTGTGAGATGTTTGTCTTTCTCTCTCCCTACCCCAATCCCTGCATTTTGTAGTGATGGATGGGCAGACAGAGATGAAGTCATTGAAGGTTATGAGGTGGAAGCCAACGGGGGAATCACGATAAAGCTGCAGTCTCCGGAGGTCAGGTCATTCGATGATTATTTCCTGAAACTGAGGCTGGACACTAACACAAGGAATCCCTGGTTCCCTGAGTTCTGGCAACATCGGTTCCAGTGCCGCCTTCCAGGACACCTTCTGGAAAATCCCAACTTTAAACGAATCTGCACAGGTAACTTGTGTTCACAAAATAACAACTCAGAGGTTTGGTCATCTCTTCTAGATTTATTGCAGCTTGTTGAATGAGAATAGAAGGTGCCAGGGCTAGAGCTCCAAATACAAAATTGCCATCTGTGTTTATAAAATGCTAGAATGAGGAGGAAGTGTGTGTTACCCCAGGGATTCATGGAAATCTGGAAAGACAACTTTGGTCTCTGTTGGAGCAAGTGATAGGAGATAACAGAAGTAAAGGAAAAGCAAACTGAGGAGTCAGGTATCTAGTATTTAAGCCAGAGGGAAGAGATTTTATGACAAACATGTTTAGGAGAGCTTAGCCGTAGACATAAGTCAGCAGTACTGGTTAGATCCTCTTTTTTTCTCTGTGGCTTGTTTAGATACAGAAGTCAGGAGACGATGAGGTAATGTGACCCTAAGCCACACCATCAACAAGGGTGTTTGTGGGCACAGGAGCCAAGAAACTGCACTCTGATCTTTCAGTCAGAACAATGGTTCACAGCTGGACAGACGAGCACCATGCACTACGCACTGATGCCATGCCAAGAAACAGCAGCACGTTGTTCCAAGTCCTTTAGGGGCGTGGTGAAATCCACAGGATGTCATTCTTGCAACCCCTAGTACTCCCATAACCCAGATTCTGAAGACTGTAACTTTTATGAGTATTATTATTATTGCATAGGAACATTACTGTCCCCTTTCCTTTTTCAGTATTTTCTAGGCTGCCAAGATAAATCATCTATGTCCTTTCGTAATGCCATTCAAAGCAAGTTGTTCTTACTGGGTCGATAGCATAGAATAATGGAGCACTCATGATAATGGGTGATGGAATCTACCCATGACCTAATTTGTGTTGTAGAACAGTGGTGTGACATGTATATCCTGTATGTAGGCTGAGCAGACATTATTTATAAAGGCATAGAATCATGTCACACCCATGTATAAAACACTGTATATAGCAAAACAATGGATAGAGAAACATAATCCATCACTCTTGACCTAGAGAGGCTTGCCATCTCTTTGGGCAAATCAAAACAGTTCACATACGTGAAATAGATAAATGACAATAGAGGACAATGAGTTTTTACAGGGGATGGTAAGAATATGGCTAACTACATAAAATATTTCTATTTTCAACAGTATTCATAGTTTGATGTTAGAAAATGCTTTCAGATACCAATATATGTAAATGCATCGATGTATATGTGACTTCATAAGGTTCAGCAGAGCTCATTGGGAAATTGCCTGGTATGAATCTTTTCAAATAAGGAAGTTTCAATCTTTTAGAACTTCCTCAGTTTGGCTTCTAGGGAGGCTGAGAAAGGCAGGAGAAAGGGGAGACATTGCTAATCAGTAACCCACCTCTACTACCTAGGTATTTCTACTTTCTCTGAAATAATAGACACACCAAGAATAAGGATTCTAATGAACCAATAAATCATCCAGGACAGTCTCCTTATTTGCAAAACAGAGGTGATGAGGGTGAACAGGGGAAACAGTTTCCCAAGGCTCATAAGGTTAATGGCAGCAAAAAAAAAAAAAAAAAAAAAAAAAAAAAAGAAGAGAACCCACACCCCCCAGAACCATAGTGCCTGCTTTTAGACTTAGCATTTGGCAATATATTATCATTCATTGCTTTCTAATTGTTTCCCAAGAAATGTTTGCCATCTTCAACTGTAGTCAAAGCAACCTTACTTTCTTCATAGAACCCTATACAACACTGATCTCTGGGAACTCAGTCAATTCTTGTTAGCTAACTGATCAGTTAATTTACATTTTCATTCAGGGTAGGGAGTTTTGCTGAAGGGTCCAAGGAGAAGAGCAGTAAGGAGCCTACTGAATAAACAGGGGAGGGTGGTGAATCGGGCAAGGCAGTGGCAAGCAGGGTGAAGACAAGTGGTTTGATGCTGAAGACATGTTAAGTGAAAGTTGAGATTTTCTGACAGAATTGTCAAGAATAACTGTAATCTGAGCAATTGGAAAGATGGTGTCACCATTGACTGAGACAGAGGAAGACTTCAGGATAAAAAGATTAGGGAAAGTCCAAGAGGCTGATTTTGGATAAATTAAGTTTGAGATATCTGATGGTGGTCCAACTATAGATGTCATTTTGTCATTGTGTTTTAATAGTAAAATTCAGGATACTACTTATTATACATGCTTGGATCATTTACATAAAGATTTCTAGGAAGATATTTTGTTACCCGAGCTCTCAAAACAAGCTAAAACTCTGCAACCAGTTACACTAATATTTTGGGTTTTCAATTGTGACAGTACATAGAATGTTAAGGTTAAAGCTTAAACTGGGTTAGTACTCACAGCAAGAAATAACAATTTACAAATTTTGTTTTATTCTTATGCTGTGCTTGAATCTCAAAGCTATGTTTAAGAGCTTCTTATGTGATTACAATCTTTATGAAATATGTTTATATTTGCATTTTATTCTGGAGTCAAGTTCAGCAAATATTTCTCTCTTTTTTTAGGTCTAAGGAAGATAGGAGGTTTATTTAACTTTTCAATTTGGAATTAATTCTTGAAACTTATTTATCTTTTCTGCAGCAAAATTCTTATAATTTTATCTTTATCAGTGTTTATCTATATTATCTTTAATGTATACATTCATGTATACCTACCTTGTTGTTCAGTTTTAATCTCTGTATTTCTGTGAAATTGGCTTCAGTGTTATTGAAGAACAATAAACTTTCACTTCACGTATTATTCTTATCCATTTGAGATCCTTAAATATCAAATGAATTCCATAATCTTCTAATAAATATGCAGACACATTTATGAATATTAGTGTGAGGAAGTAGAATTAACCTTGCGTTCTATTGATAGCTACTGTTTCTGTCACTCATTTTTACCTCTTCTAATTGGGTCACTTCTAGTGGTTTGGAAAGTTTTGATATTGCCATTAGTTTCCATAGAAACCATTATTGAACTTAATCCCAGATGTCACTATTTAGATAAAGAGTTTATGGGCACTAGAATGCCAGTTTGGATGTTAAAGGTCCTGAGCCCAGACTGAGTAGTTTAGGAATCACTGTGGCTAATTTAAAAGCATTTCATGTAAAGTACACATCACTGCTTAATTAGTTGAATATATCGAGGTATTGGAGCTGTGTTAGAAAAGCACTAACTGAAACATCAAAGCGTAACTTACAAAAAATTAATCATTGTAGGACAGTGGAAAGAGGTGTAAAGCAAATCAGAGTCACTCTCTTCCAGTAAATGTCTTAGCTGCTTGAAAGATTTGTATCATGTTTGCAATGGCATAGTGCTTTTTCATTCCCAATGAGACTCATTAGAAAGATTCCATAGAAGCTGATAGGGTGTAACATTTTGAAGCACTATCACTGGGTCCAGTACCAGTTCAGTTATGTATCACCCGCATGACTTGCATGACCTCACTTAACCTCCGAACCTCAGTTTTGGTAACATGACAATATTCACCTCACACAGAACTCTGCATGAATTGAATGAAATAACACAAATGAACTACTTTACAATAAAATAATACAAGTGAAATACTTTACAAACTGAAAATACTTAGCATAAATGTAAAATGTCACTACTAGTGTCATGTCTTATTAGAAAAGAGGTCATGACATAGATCATTTCATAAAAATTATATATTTTGTAACTGTAAGTTTAACTTAACTACATCCCAGGATGTGGAAACTAGAAAGAAACAAGACAACAATCTTTAATCAATCACCCTTACACAGTTAGTGTCAATATAGATATTTTCTCTTATATATTTCCATGCAATCTTTTATAATTTTTTTCTGATGATAAAAATAATACATACTTAATTTGCTATTGCATGCACCTGGAAATATACAGAAGCATTAGAAAGCTGAAGAGAATTAAGAATTTGCTCTTATCTAAACATTATTAGTCACTGTTAAATTTTTGGTATGTTTTCATCTCTCTCTATATAGTTTTAAATTGTGTATTAATATTATTTTATATATTGCTGTATTAAAATGTTTTATACATTGATACATTTCTCTTTGTCGTTAAATTCTTTTATTCTTAATGACTGCTTAACATTTTGCATTCAGATAAGCTATAATTTAGGCATTTCATTCTTTCTATTTAGGCTGTTTTTGGTTATTGACAATTTTTTAAAATGTTGCAGTGATATAATAAAAATTTTTCATTCTAACTTTATTTTTTTACATTTCGGATAATTTTCTTAAGTTGTATTTCTATAAGTTAAATTTCTAGAAATTTAATCAAAAGATATAAACATTTCTGGCTGGGTGTGGTGGCTTATGCCTGTAATCTCAGCGCTTTGGGAGGCTAAAGTGGGCAGATGACTTGAGGTCAGGAGTTTGAGACCAGTCTGGCCAACATGGTGAAACCCCATCTCTATTAAAATACACAAATTAGCCAGGATGGTGGCAGGCACTTGTAATCCCTGTTACTTGGGAGGCTGAGGCAGGAGAATCATTTGAGCCTGGGAGGCAGAGGTTGCAGTGAGCCGAGAACGCGCCACTGCACTCCAGCCTGAGTGACAGAGCAAGACTCCATCTCAAAAAAAAAAAAAAAAAAAAGATATGAACATTTTCAAGCCTTTGAAAGGAGTTCCAAAAGGCAACTCCTACAAAAGCTGCTTGAAACTCTATGCATTCTTTTCCATTTTGTTTTGCATAATTATCATCACAGTGTGCATACAATTCTGTATCTTATTTCACTTAAGATTATATTTTACATAGTTTTGATGTTGCTGCATGGTCTTTATAACCACCATTTTAATAGCTCCGTAATATTCTAACCAGTTAAAATACTACAACTACTAGCCATTCTTATGTTGTCAGACATTTAGACGACTTTTAATTTTCCTTCTTACATAAAAAAAAAAAAAAAAAAAACACTGAATATGGTACACAGATTTTTCACAGTTGTTGTTGTTACTGCTTTTGGATTGTTCCTTTACAGTAGATTCCTAAATATAATTATTAGTAATAACTTGATAAATTTGGGGTCACTTGAAAATATATACTGCATTTTCTTACAGTATGGCAATATTTACATATTTAATATTTGCTGTGGCTAGCAGTATATTAACTGTATGAGTTCATGGGGTTTATTCAGTCCTTATCAGCCTTTTTCACAGCTCAGTAAAGTTATAGCCATTATTTTACTTTCTCTCCACATTCTTTGTACCAGTTGAGAGCAGATGGACACAATGCCTTTTCAAATTAGTCTATATTACATTTGGCTATTTTACAAGATACAATGAAAGAATTTGGCTGGTATCTGTAATTCTCACCAACAGCTCAGGACCGGTAAGATGATAGCTAGTCTAATGAAAACATTTTAAGACTTTCAAGCCAGGGGACTCTTACTCCAGTAGTTTGGAGGCTGCCATTCACAATTTTAGACTGATACTGATTTCCATAATATATTTGCCTCATTAGGTTTCAAATTTTATGAACTCCACTTAGAATTAATTTATTTTGTAAGTCCAGATAAGATCAATCCATTATAGTTTGATCCAGATTAAGATGTTCCATAAACTGAGATGGGTTCCAATTTATTTCAGCCCATTGGGTCCTTTGGTAATAACGTCTCTTTGTCTCAGGAAGTTTGACCCAAATGTCAATATGCACTCCTGAAGAATATCATTTGCTTTCAGCCCAGAAGTTGGTATTATTAGTTGGGGTTTGTGGACAACATCACGTTTCTTCACCCCTTTTTGTCTCCATGCTTTTTGAAATATGGCTTTGTAACTTGTCTCCTCAAGAGGTAGAGTTTTGTTCCCTACCTGTTGAATCTGAATTGACCTTACCATTTATTAACTCCAAGTTTGGGCCTTAAGAGACTTGACCTACTCTCATTTTCTTTCCTGGAACCTTACCTTAGCCATATGAATAAGCCTGAATTTATCTGGTAGAAGATGAGAAATAACATGGATCAGAAACAACAACCTCTCAATTGAGAATGTCCTAGATCAGCCAGTCCCTGGCCAACCCACCACCTGACAGTTGACACATGAGTGAGCCAAGCTGAGATGAATTATGTCCAACTCAGAGCAGCAAAACTTCCTAGTTGACTCCAGCTTCATGAGCTAAATAATTATTGTTTTAAACCACTAAGCCCTGGGATGGTTTGTTATGCAGGTTTTTTTTTTGTGTGTGTGTGGCAATTGATAACTGATAAAGGTATTCATAGCTTTATAATCCATGGAGCAATAGTTGGTTTAATTATATTATGGAAACATAATTCCTCAACCCAATAGTAGAATGCTCAGTCTTTTCCTGTCATATGAAGAATGGTGCAATATTTCACCCAGGATCTCGTCAAGCAAAGCCAAAAAGTTTTATAGATCCTGCAATCAAAAGAATTTTAACCCCCCTCCTCCCCGATCCAAGGCAGTTAAACTATTCTACTTGGGAAATCTGCTATGCATACAGGAAATGCTGAAAAAATGGGGTACAGTTATAACTGAGTCAAACAAATACTCTCAAAATAAAGCAGTCGTAAGTTCTCATACAGTACTCTTATAAGTTGCTTTATGGAAATAGCTTTTACAAGTCTTAAATGTGTTTATATATTTTAGTTGGAAGAATGAAAGTAAACTGACTGTGTGTCTCATCTGGACATTATAATTTCTCAGACAAATCTTATTATCACACAGATGAAGCTCTAAAAGTAACCATTCAATGGGTGCAATATTGACCTACCTATCTCTGATTGGCACTGCAAAATGTGTTAGCCACTAGCCACATGTGTCTATTTGTATTTAAATTTAAATCAGTGAAATTACATGAAATGAAACCTTCAGTTCCTCAGTTTCACTAACCGCAGTTCATATATCAATAGCCACGTGTGGTTGGTGACTACCATATTGGACAGCACAGATACAGAAAACTTCTACTATTGCAGAAAGATCTATTGAACTGTGCTGCTCTAGACTTTCCTAACTCCACAAGTACAAGTTTGATTGTTTCTGTAGTGTTTGGATATAATTCACAAGTTAGTGATTTGAGACCGATCAACTTGTTGAATATCCTGACCAATTAAAACAGCTGGAAGTTGACTCACTCTTTGGTATGAGCCAAGGCTGCCAGTTTGCTTGGTAATTTCTACAGATCTGATGCCCAACCCAGGGTGGACTGGTTCCCACACAGACCAGGCATGTCTTAACTAGCCTAGTTAGGTTTTTAATCCATGTCATTTTTAATATTGGATTTAATTAGAGAAACAGGCACATGTTCTGTCATCCAAAAATTATAAAGATTGATGCAGGGGCATGAGTTATTCGTTCTTTTACTTTATATTAATCTTGATTTGTTTCCCAAAAACCTCACATAATTTTTAGTAGCAGATACAGACTTGAAAGTATCTGAGGCATCTAACGCCATTGAGAGATTGAACAGTTACTATTTTATCTTCCATATGCAAGTGAATTTTATTTTTACTATGCCTGCAAACCCGTTACCTAGAGATTGATCTAAGTTTCATGTACTTTAGTTATTACTAGAATTTGGTTAAAACTATTAATAAATTCTTTAATTAGATCATTTTTCTTCTAATTGAATCATGTATGTGTTTCTGAAGTTGAATGCTCTGTCATGTGGTTCAGCTTGCCTTCTGAACAAGTTTGAAGTGAGTGTTTTCAATGATTAAAATGTATGTTCATAAAGATTTCACCCTGGATGAGTAGTGGTTAGTATCTATTTAGATTTTTTCTATGGCATTTCTCCATGTCCTCTACAGGTGTCGCTTCTCATCAGGAGAATAGCTTTGTGTTTCATGCCTTGTACACATTTGCTGCCGGGAAAATTCATATAAAGTCATATTTTCAGTCATGATAAAAAGTAACAGTTGTTCAGGATGGGTGTGACCCAATATACTTTTTCTCCTTTTTTATAGTTTTATTAAGGTATAATAGATACATTACACATATTTAAAATGCACAATTTGATCAATTTTGATATA
Organism: Macaca thibetana thibetana; assembly: GCF_024542745.1. Classification (NCBI taxonomy): domain Eukaryota; kingdom Metazoa; phylum Chordata; class Mammalia; order Primates; family Cercopithecidae; genus Macaca; species Macaca thibetana. The sequence continues at coordinate 118,269,874 of NC_065581.1, read as the reverse complement.
TGTATATGCCCAAGAAACATTTACTGCAATTAAGATACTGAACATATTACTTCTTAAATTCCTTTGTGCCTCATTGAAAATCCCTCTCTTCTACCCCTCTTCATCCCATCCCCAGGTGGTCACTTATTGATTTTCTGACACTATATTTTATTCATAATTTCTATACTTTAATATAAATTGAATGTTTATAAAAGAGTACATTATAAACTCTTTTCTGCCTGCCTTCTTTTACTCAGCACAATTATTTTGAGATTCATAATTGCATTGTAGTTAATTCCTTTTTTTTTTGTAGACAGTCTTGTTCTGTCACCCTGTCTGGAATGCAGTGGCTGGATCTTGGCTCACTGCAATCTCTACCTCCCAGATTCAAGAGATTCTTTTGCCTCAGTCTCCCAAGTCACTGAGATTACAGGCATGTGCTACCATGCCAAATTAATTTTTTTTTTTTTTTTTTTTTGTATTTTTAGTAGAGATGGGGTTCCACTGTGTTGGTTGGGCTGATCTCGAACTCCTGACCTCAAGTGATCCACTTGCCTTGGTCTCCCAAAGTGCTGGAACAACACTTAACTCCTTTTAATTGATGGGTAGTGTTCCATTATTTGTATATATCATAATTTGTTTATTTATTTACCTGGTAATGAGCATTTGAGTTGTTTCCAGGTTTTAGTTGTTTCAAATAAAACTGCTATGAATATCTTTATACAAATCTTTGCATAAACATGTTCTTTCATTTTTCTTTGGTCAATTCCTAGGAGTGTAATGGCTGCATCATGTGGTAAGCGTGTGTTTAACTTCTTTTAATTCACCTGTTGGTCCTATTCACTATGGAGATATATGATTGGGAAAAGAGCATCATAAAGGGATTGAACACTGAGAAGATAAATGGCTCGTTAAAGTTCAAAAACCAGTGAAACTTCTGAACTGCTTCTTGAAAAGTGTATTCCATCATTCCATTATGTTTTTTTCTTTGCAGGTGGCAGTTAAAGTGAAGGGGATATTTGATGTCCATATTATGAGCCAAATCTTGGGTCATAATAGCTGCTAAACATGATTTCTTATTAGCTCGTATGGAATCAAGGTTGTCGTATTTCCGAGCAATTTCCTGAGTATGTTCTCTAGTGATAAACTCTCCAGTGACTGCTTTTTCTGAAAACTAACCTCTTACCCAAATTTAAAATATTCATTTTTACCCTAATGACTGGGAGGTTGCCTTGTATAATCAGCCCACCAGTTATATTTGTGGTATAGTTTCTATGTCTCCAGGCCACAGTAATATACTGGGGAGTTATATTTTATATCCAAGAGCTATTTGTCAAACCTCACACCAATGAGCTGTGTGAGGCCAGGAGTTCAAGACCAGCCTGGGCAATATTGCAAGACTGTGTCTCTACAATAAGCTAGCTGGGCATGGTGACATGCACCTGTAGTCCTAGTTACTTGGGAGGTTGAGGTGGGAGGACCACTTGAGTCCAGGATATCAAGGCTGCAGCGAGCTATGATTGTGGCACTGCACTCCAGCCTGGGCAACAGAGTGAGAATCTGTCTCTTAAAAAATAAAAATAAAAAAGAAATGCCAGTGAATTGAATCCATAGAGATGCAAATAGATTTGGACTGAATACTCCAGTCAGCTTAATACTATTATGCAATCCATTTGGCTAAATTAATAGCTTACGACTTTGAATGATGTAAATAAGAATCTGGTCCTTCAGAGTCGTAGTTCTCAAGCATGGCTTATTAAGACCATCGGGAAAGCATTTACACAAAACTTTCATATATTAATCTGGGTCCTACACCATACAAATTGAATCAGAATCTTTGGAGTGAGGCCAAGCATTTATTTTAAGGACAAGAAGAAATTCATACTTAAAACTTATGAGCCATTTAAATTTTCAAAATTCAGAACCATCTGTCCCTGTCCAAGTTGAGAGCCTGCTAAGGTTTTGGTCCTGGCTGTGGCATCTGAGATAGCTAATGAGATTTTAGTAATTCCTAATCTGAATCAGTCTCTTTTGTTTGTTTTATTTATTTATTGGTAGGCTTGTTTTTGCATTTGAAGTATTGGCATTCCGAAACCAGTAAGTCATAACCAAACACTGTGTGCCTCCCTGTCCAGAATGGATAATTCTTAGATGTATTAATTTTGTATTGCTGTCATAACAAATTACCGAAGACTCAGTGTCTGGAAGCAATACAAATTTATTACCTTACAATTCTGTAGGTTAGAAGCCTATGACCTAACTTCTAAGTCCCTGACAAGAGTCTCCCTGGGGTAACATTAGAGGATCAGCAGGCCTGCATTCCTTATAAAGGCCCTAGGAGAGAGTGTTCGTTTGCTTTTTCTAACTTTTAGAGGCCATTCACATGTCTTGGCTCATGGCCCCCTTCCTTCATATCCAAAGCCAGGAACATTACATCTATCTGACTTTTATTCCTCGACCACACCTCTCTCTGGCCATGACCAGGGAAATTTCTCCACTGTTAAGGATTCATGTGATTGAGACCCAGGTAACCCAGGCTAATCTCTCCTTCTCAAGAGAAGATTAGTCACATTCGCAAAGTCTCTTTTACCATGAAAATGAGTTTATTCACAAGCTCAGTGATTAGGACGTGGGCATCTTTGTGGGACTGTCATGTTGTCTACCACACTAGGTGTCAAGACAGCATGGCATTAGTCTCTCTAAGTCCCTACCGGCGGCTTCTTCAGTGCCTTCTGCTGCTGCAGCCTGATTCTGTTGGATATAACTCTTTGGAAACAGATTTTAAAAGTCATTTGTGTTGTGTTCCTGTGAAAGGTAAAACATCCAGGCAGTTGACGACATATATTTCTTGCATCCAGTCTCAGGGAAGTCTCTTATTTCGCATCATCATCCTCCTTGGCCTCCTCTGATGGAGCATGCTCTTCTGATTGGGGACTGTCTTTTTGAGAGCCTGGGGACTGTCTTTTTGAGGGCCAGGAGGCTGCCTTCCTCTGCTACCTGACCCTAAAATGTTGAAGGCCCAAGGTCCATTTCAGATATCTGATGCTCACAGTCTCTTTTAGTCTAGGCTGCCAGCTTTTTAATTTTTCTAAGAAAAATCTTATTATAAATGTAGTTTCCTTTTTAACTAGTTTATCAGGCACAACCTGCATTAATAGCCATGCTTGCAATTCTTGTTAGACAAGCCTCGCCTTCCAGACTTACTTTTAGGTACATTGAACCTAACAGACTACTAGTGAAAAGCCACAGTCTTAGTCTCTTGTTTCTTAGCCATTTCCTTCATCTGAAAGATTTATGTGTGCCAAATTATTATTTTCAGAGATTTTTAACAAAAGAATGTGAGTCTTGATATGGTTCTTGCCATTAATCTGAGTTTTCCTGGGTCTTTTATGGTACAGAGACCTTGTCAGCTTGCTCTTTAAGAGTTGGAAATACAAATCCATTTCACTTTTGTCTTGGTACATTTAATTTTTCTACCTCCTTGCCTAAACATGTAAGCTCAGTTGACAAAACTGCTGCCTTCCAAGTTATTGTAGGTGACAATATTAATGAGTGTTTTGCTATTGCATAATAATGGAATAATTATGTCCTTTTAGACCCTGGTCACAGTTTCTTGCAAATTGCTTCCTGTATCTATATGCCTTGTATTTTATGTTTCATTGTTGGTTTTGTTGCTGTTACAGCAATCCCCCTACTTTTAGGTACCAATTTCTGTATTAGTCAGCATAGGCTGGGATATACTGTGACAACAAATTAAAAATAGTTTAATGTCTTATCACAATAAATAATTACTTCTCATTCATGCAACATGTTCATTATATGTTAGTTAAAACTCCCTTCTGTTTTCTGGAAGCCAAACTATAGAACAGCTTCTATCTGGAACATTGATAGCTGCAGCATAAAGAACCAAACATAGCCAATGTGAACTTAGTTTAAAGCTTCCACTAAAAGTTATAGGTGTCACTTCCACTCACATTTCATTGACCAAAGCAAGTTTTATAGTCAAGCCAAATATCAATGGAGAGAGGAAATATAATCCTCTCTCAGGGGAAGGGTGCCTAATATTTGGGGGTAATCTTCAATCTATCGAACTAATAAATGAGACTTAGTATTACAGCTGTTTATTCATAAGAGGGCAAACCTTATGGTTAGAATCTTGAAAATTTTAAACTTTTAAAAAAATTATACTTTAATTTTTGGGATACATGTGCAGAATGCACAGGTTTGTTACGTAGATATACATGTGCCATGGTGGTTTGCTGGACTTATCAACCCATCATCTACATTAAGTATTTCTCCTAATGCTGTCACTCTCCTACCCCCCATCCCCCTGACAGGCCCCAGTGTGTGATGGTCCCCTCCCTGTGTCCATGTATTCTCATTGTTCAACTCCCACTTATGACTGAGAACATGCAGTGTCTGGTTTTCTGTTTCTGTGTTAGTTTGCTGAGAATGATGGTTTCCAGCTTCATCCATGTCCCCGCAAAGGACATGAACTCATCCTCTTTATGGCTGCATAGTATTCCATTAAGTATATGTGCCACATTTTCTTTATCCAGTCTGCCATTGATGGGCATTTGTGCTGGTTCCAAGTCTTTGCTATTGTGAAAAGTGCTGTAATAAACATACGTGTGCATGTGTCTTTAAGGTAAAATGATTTATAATCCTTTGGGTATATACTCAGTAATGGGATTGCTGGGTCAAATGTTATTTCTGGTTCAAGGTCCTTGAGGAATCACCACACTGTCTTTCACTACGGTTGAACTAATTTATACTCGCATATTTATTCTCTACATATATGTGGAAATATATCCATGTTTATTCTCCACATATATGTGGAGAAATATGTAAAACCATTTCTATTTCTCCACATCCTCTTCAGCATCTGTTGTTTCCTGACTTTATAATGATCGCCATTCTAAATGGTGTGAGATGGTATCTCATTGTGGTTTTGATTTGCATTTCTCTAATGGCCAGTGATAATGAGCTTTTTTTCATGTTTGTTGGATGCATAAATGTCTTCTTTTGAGAAGTGTCTGTTTATAGCTTTCACCCACTTTTTGTTGGTTTTTTTTTTTCTTGTAAATTTGTTTAAGTTCCTTTTGATTCTGGATATTAGCGCGTTGTCAGATGGATAGATTGCAAAAATTTTCTCCCATTCTGTAGGTTGCCTGTTCACTCTGATGAATAGTTTCTTTTGTGTGCAGAAGGTCTTTAGTTTAATTAGATCCCATTTGTCAATTTTGGCTTTTGTTGCCATTGCTTGTTGTGTTTTACTCATAATATCTTTGCCCATGCCTATGTTCTGAATGATATTGCCTAGGTTTTCTTCTAGGGTTTTTATGACTTCAGGTCTTATGTTTAGAGTCTTTGATCCATCTTAAGTTAATTTTTGTATAAGGTGTAAGGAAGGGGTCCAGTTTTCCCAACACCGTTTATTAAATGGGGAATCCTTTCCTCATTGCTTGTTTTTGTCAGGTTTGTCAAAGATCAGATGGTTGTACATGTGTTGCACATTATTTCTGAGGCCTCTGTTCTGTTCCATTGGTCAATGTATCTGTTTTAGTACCAGTACCATGCTGTTTTGGGTACTATTGACTTGTAGTATAGCTTGAAGTCAGGTAGCATGATGCCTCCGGCTTTGTTCTTTTTGCTTAGGATTGTCTTGGCTATACAGGCTCTTTGTTGGTTCCATATGACATTTAAAGTAGTTTTTTCTAATTCTATGAAAAAAGCTCGTGGTAGCTTGATGGGGAGAGCATTGAATCTATAGATTACTTTGGGCAGTATGCCATTTTCACTATATTGATTCTTCTTATCCCTGAGCATATAATGTTTTTCTATTTGTGTCCTCTCTTATTTCTTTGAGCCGTGGTTTGTAGTTCTCCTTGAAGAAGTCCTTCATATCTCTTGTAAGTTGTATTTCTAGGTATTTTATTCTCTTTGTAGAAATTGTGAATGGGAGTTCACTCATGATTTGGCTCTCTGTTTGTCTATTAATGCTGTATAGTAATGCTTGTGATTTTCACACATTGATTTTGTATCCTGAGACTTTGCTGAAGTTGCTTATGAGCTCACAGAGTTTTTTGGGCTGAGATGATGGGGTTTTCTAAATATACAATCATGTCATTTGCAAACAGAGACAATTTGACTTCCTTTTCTCCTATTTGAATATCTTTTATTTCTTTCTCTTGCCTGATTGCCCTGGCCAGAACTTCCAATACTATGTGGAATAGGAGTGGTGAGAGAGGGCATTCTTATCTTGCGCCAGTTTTCAAAGGGAATGCTTCCAGCTATTGCCCATTCAGTATGATATTGCCCATTCAGTATGATATTGCCTGTGGGTTTGACATAAATAGCTCTTATTGTTTTGAGATAAATTCCATCAGTACCTACCTTATTGTGAGTTTTTAGCATGAAGGCATGTGTAATTTTATCAAAGGCCTTTTCTACATCTATTGAGATAATCATGTGGTTTTTGCCATTGGTTCTGTTTCTGTGATGGATTACATTTATTGATTTGTGTATGTTGAACCAGCCTTGCATCCCAGGGATGAAGCCAACTTGATCATTCTGGATAAGCTTTTTGATGTGCTGCTGGATTCGATTTGCCAGTTTTTTAATTGAGAATTTTCGCATCGATCTTCATCAGGGATATGGGCCCGAAATTTTCTTTTTTGTGTGTGTTTCTGCCAGGTTTTGGTATCAGGATGATGCTGGCCTCATAAAATGAGTTAGGGAGGAGTCCCTCTTTTTCTATTGTTTGGAATATTTTCAGAAGAAATGTTAGCAGCAACTCTTTGTACCTCTGGTAAAATTCGGCTGTGAATCTGTCTGGTCCTGGGCTTCTTTTTGGTTGGTAGGCTATTAATTACTGTCTCAATTTCAGAACTTGTTATTGTTCTATTCAGAAGTTCAACTTCTTCCTGGTTCGGTCTTGGGAGGGTGTATGTGTCCAGGAATTTATTCTTTTCTTCTAGATTTTCTAGTTTATTTGCATAGAGGTGTTTATAGTATTCTTTGATGGTAGTTTGTATTTCTGTGGGATCAGTGATTATATCCCCTTTCTCATATTTTATTGTGTCTATTAAATTCTTCTCTCTTTTCTTCTTTATTAGTCTGGCTAGCAGTCTATTTGGTTAATCTTTTCAAAAAAGCACCTCTTGAATTCACTGATGTTTTTGAAGGGATTTTCCTGTTTCTATCTCCTTCAGTTCTACTCTGATCTTAGTTATTTCTTGTCTTTGGCTAGCTTTTGAAATTTTTGCTCTTGCTTCTCTAGTTCTTTTAATTGTGATGTTAGGGTATTGATTGTAGATCTTTCCCTCTTTTTCATGTGCATATTTAGTGCTATAAATTTCCCTCCAAACACTGCTTTAGCTGTGTCCCAGAGATTCTGGTACGTTGTGCCTTTGTTCTCATTGGTTTCAAAGAACTTATTTCTGCCTTAGTTTCGTTATATACCCAATAGTCATTCAGGAGCAGGTTGTTCAGTTTCCATGTAGTTATGTGGTTTTGGGTGAGTTTTTAAATCCTGAATTCTAATTTGACTGCACTGTCGTCTGTGAAACTGTTTGTTTTGGTTTCTGTACTTTTGCATTTGTTAAGGACTATTTTATTTCCAATTATGTGGTCAATTTTAGAATAAGTGTGATGTGGTGCTGAGAAGAATATATATTCTGTTGATTTGGGGTGGAGATTTCTGTGGATGTCTGTTAGGTCCACTTGGTCCAGAGCTGAGTTCAAGTCCTGAATGTCCTGGTTACTTTTCTGTCTTGTTGATCTGTCTAATATTGACATTGGGGTGTTAAATCTCCCACTATTATTATGTGGGAGTCTAAGTCTCTTTGTAGGTCTCTAAGAACTTGCTTTATGAATCTGGGTGCTCCTGTATTGGGTGCATATTTAGGATAGTTAGCTATTCTTGTTGCATTGATCCCTTTACCAGTACTTAATGCCCTTCTTTGTCTTTTTTGATCTGTTTTGGTTTAAAGTCTGTTTTATCAGAGACTAGGATTGCAACCCCTGCTCTTTTATTGCTTTCCATTTGCTTGGCAAGTATTCCTCTATCTCTTTATTTTGAATGTATGTGTGTCTTTGCACATGAGAGGTGTCTGCTAAATACATCACACTGATGGGTCTTGACTCTTTATCCAATTTGCCAGTCTGTGTCTTTTAATTGGAGCACTTTTGTTCCCTTGCTGGTGAGGAGCTGTGATCCTTTGGAGGAGAAGAGGCATTCTGTTTTTTTGAATTTTTGGCCTTTTTGCACTGTTTTTTCCTCATCTTTGTGGATTTTTCTACCTTTGGTCTTTGATGCTGGTGACCTTCAGATGTGGTTTTGGTGTGGATGCTCTTTTTGTTGATATTGATGCTATTATTTTCTGTTTGTTAGTTTTCCTTCTAACACTCAGGCCCCTCTGCTGCAGGTCTGCTGGAGTTTGCTGGAGGTCCACTTCAGACCCTGTTTTCCTGGATATTACCAGCAGAGGCTGCAGAACAGCAAAGATTGCTGCCTATTCCTTCCTCTGGAAGCTTCATCCCAGAGGGGCACCCACGAGATGCCAGCCAGAGCTCTCCTCTATGAGGTGTCTGTCGACCCCTGCTGGGAGGTGTCTCCCAGTCAGGAGACATGGGGGTCCGGGACCCACTTGAGGAGGTAGTCTGTCCCTTAGCAGAGGTCCAGTGCTGTGCTGGGAGATCCGCTGCTCTCTTCAGAACTGGAAGGCAGGAGCGTTTAAGTCTGCTGAAGCTGCTCCCACGGGTGCTCCTTCCCCCAGGTGCTCTGTCCCAGGGAGATGGGAATTTTATCTATCAGCCCCTGACTGGGGCTGCTGCTTTGCTTTCAGAGATGCCCTGCCCAGAGAGGAGGACTCTAGAGAAGGAGTCTGTCTACAATGGCTTTGCAGAGCTGTGGTGGGCTCCACCCAGTTCGAACTTCCCAGCAGCTTTGTTTACAGTGTGAGGGGAAAACTGCCTACTCAAGCCCCAGTAATGGTGGACACCCCTCCACCCACCAAGCTCCAGCATCCTAGGTCAACTTCAGCTGCTGTGCTGGCAGTGAGAATTCAAGCCAGTGGATCTTAGCTTGCTGGGCTCCGTGGGGATCCCCTGAGCTAGACCAATTGGCTCCCTGGCTTCAGCCCCCTTTCCAGGCGAGTGAACAGTTCTCTCTTGCTGGCATTCCGGGCACCACTAGGGTATGAAACAAAACAAAACAAAACAAAAAAACTCCTGCAGCTAGCTCAGTGTCTGCTCAAACAGCTGCCCAATTTTGTGTTTGAATCCCAGGGCCCTGGTGGTATAGGCACCTGAGGGAATCTCCTGGTCTGCTGGTTGCGAAGACAGCGGGAAAAGCGTAGTACCTGGGAGGGAGTGCACCGTCCCTCAGGGCACCATCCCTCACAGCCTCCCTTGGCTAGGGGAGGGAGTTCCCTGACCCCTTGCACTTCCTGGGTAAGGCAATGCCCCACCCTGCTTCAACTCGCCCTCCGTGGGCTGCACCCCCTGTCTAACCAGTCCCAGTGAGATGAACCGGGTACCTCAGTTGGAAATGCAGAAGCCACCTGCCTTCTGTGTTGATCTTGCTGGGCGCTGCAGAGTTGCACAGTTCCCATTCGACCATCTTGCCCGCCACCTAAAATTTTAAACTTAATTAAAATTTTAACTGTCAAAATTACTGTGTTAAAATGCCTTGAGAAATTTTTTACCAAAGATGAAGAGAAATTTCCTCCTTCTCTACCAAGACTCCAGTAAATTAATTATAGGTACTTTATATTAAGGCAGGGAATGAACTATTCTCAGCTCCAAGACAGAGTGATATTTGTCAGAAGAACTTGTCAACAAAATAGCTTTATTTTCCAATCAAAGTAAGATTAAGCAATAATCAGGCATTACTGTCCTGAGTTTCATGTTTCTACTGGTGAAGTCTTCTTCTTTGTTTAAAGGTTTTGAGTAGGACTAGAGCTTATTTTCATCATAAAAGGGACAAAAAGAAAGGAGTTTATACATAGTCCACCCAATATAATGACCTTCTTTCTACAGGGGGATACCAGCTGACAGATCTATCCTGAGATAAGTGACACTGATGAGCAGTTGTAGAATTTCCTTTCTTGCATGGGTATGAGAAACCAATATAATCTTTTCTAACAACAGAGATTGTTCTTGCAAAAGAACAAGCATGTACAAATTATTATGATATGGTAAAAAGATTATTGAACACCTCAAGTCCATATTTCATCCATTTGAAAGGGATTTATTTACACCATACCCTAGGAATAAAATGGCCTCAGCCTGGCTGTACCATGCTGTCTTAGTGACAGTTTTCCAAGTCTACATGTGCAGAGGTTAAGGAAACATTGTTATGTAGCAAACAGCTAAGAATCCCACATTCTCTGATCCAACGTTCTTCACAAAATTGTCCAAGGGTCCTTGGAACACTATTATTAGGCATTATACTTTTCAAATCCTTAAATTAATCTGTGAAGATTTCTGTCACATTTTAATTTATATCTTTTTATATATCACTGAAGCTGAATAATTTCTCAGCTTTTATAATTTTATCTTCTGTGAGTTTCTTTGCTTATGTCTTTTGTCAGAGTGCCTTTTCTTGAAATTAAAATTGGTTTTATTTTAAATTTCTTATTATAAAACATCTACCTCCTTATATTTAAACCCTTAAGTCATATAGAAAATTAGTTTTGGCCTTTAAGTTTTCAAAACCATGTCCTTAGTGCCAGGTTTGGTTTGTAAGTAAGAACACATTTAGTTATAAGAACATAACTGTTGGACTCTAAAATGAGGTGAATAAGTCAGAGAAGCGGTCACAAGCCTACTGGAATTGACTTAATTGAAAATATAAAAATAGAAACAAAAGTTAAATGGTGTTTGAGGACATGCCTATAAATCACAGTTTTTCACAATAGCAACAACGTGAAATCAACCTAAATGCCCATTAAAGAGAGATTGCGTAAAGAAAATATGATACATATATACCATGGAATACTATGCAGCCATAAGAAAGAATAAGGTTATGGCCTTTGCAGGGACATGGATGGAGCTGGATGCCATTATCCTTATCAAACTGACACGGAAATAGAAAACCAACTACCACATGTTCTCACTTATAAGTGGGAGCTAAATGGTGAGAACACATGGACACATAGAGGGGAACAACACACACTGGGGCCTTTTGAGGGGCAGAGAGTGAAAGGAGGGAGAGCATCAGGGAAAATAACTAATGGGCACTAGACTTAATACCTGGGTGGTGAAATAATCTGTACAATAAACCCCCAGAATGCAAGTTTACTTATGTAAAAAACCTGCACTTTTACTCCTGAACTTAAAAGTTAAAAAAAGTGATATGAATAAATAATAGTAAAATTAATAAGTAGAAAGCAAATCAAGATATATAGATACTGTGCAGCAATGTCCCAGTTACACGGCACAGCACACATTAGCTAACAACATTTTGAAAAACTTTACTATGAATTAATTTATTTATGATTTATTTATTTATTTATGATTTATTTATTTATTTATTTATGAATAACTAAAAATTTATGTATTATGCCTGGCTGGATATGTTTTATGCATTAATACACAGCTGTTTTCCAAAATGTACTTAAGGCAGTGTACAAAAATTCTGACAATATGACTGGGGGTTGTTGAGTGAACAGAAAATAAGAATACCAGGAAGTTAGCTGTGGTATAATATAAGGTGCCCAATATGTGCCTTCATTTTCTTTAAATGAAGTTTTAATTTCAGAAAAGTTTTAAAGATTTACAGGAAAATTGTGAAAATAGAATAAAGTTTCTATATACTCCACAATCAGTTTCCCCCACTGGAATATGTAACATTAGTATGTTAGATTTATCACCATCAAAGAACCAGTTTTGATACATTATTATTAACTACAGTCCATCTGCTATTCATAGTTTCTTAATTTTTATCTAATGCCTTTTTTTCTGTCCCAGGATGCCATCCAAAGAATACCACTTTGCATTTAGTCATCATATCACCATAGGTCTCTTGACTGTGATTCTTAATGACTTTTTGAAATATGGAAACTTTGTATAATAAGTGTAAAGTAAAATCAGATAAATTCAAGGTTGCATTTAGAGACAAAATGGGTGTTACGAAATTATGTTTTGTGGCTAGAGATAGACAGCAAATATCACCTTGAACCCACAGTGTCCAAAAGAAACAAATATACCCACTGTTTACAATGCTTCACAGAAATGAAACTCTTCCTGATAGTGAGTCCTGAGATAACCTCCTTGTACAGCCTTCAATAAGAGACCACTTTGTAGTGTCCTAAGCACTTTCCTTAACATATTTTTATGCAAAGCAAAAAATGGCTTGTAAAGGCTATTTTCTGTAGCATCTTTGAGGTCAGCCAAGGTCATGGTGACTAAGTGCATTTCAGGTGTGGGGAGGAAGGATCACAGTGGAGTCAAGGCATGAAGGTATGCAAGTGCATCAGAGGGCTGGGAAACTTCCCTTAAATAATAGGTAGCTGATCCTATAGGGCTCTTCTCCAGGCTTCCGGAAAAGACTATCCAACTCAGTCATCACCGTGTGTAGTTCACAATATACCCACTGAGTCCACCTCGCCCCCTACTTTCCCTAGTTTCTTCTTTGATGCAATTCAAGCAAATGACTTTTAAACCTAGCTTTTTGAAGAGAGACTTCGATGGGGGATTTAGGGTCAGTGGACATCAGGTCAGGTAGTTGTTGAGGCTGGTGGGATTATAAGGGACTGTATTTCCACAGGCATGGATTTGAGGCACCCCGCAGATTGTAGAATAGCTCCCTGCTCTGTTTTTTCCTACATCACAGTTTATTTGGTCAGGGGCAGCTGCTCATAAAAATGAAACATATTTTCTTTAGCCACATCTGTCTATAGCGCACGCTTGCCAAAAGTTTGAAGCTACCTTCTCTACGCAGTTCTAATATGCCAAAAACCAGATGGGATTTTCTGTAATTGCAATCATTTGTATTGTTCTCTAGATTTAGAATTCCTATGTGAACAGTATTGTCAATTAAATCATCTCTGCAATTAAAATAAAAGTGTTATGCACTATCCCTAAGCCCATACGCACACACATACACATACTGACAAAATACATACACATAAAGACACACTGACACAACAACTGTTATTGCTGACCTAGATCTGTATGCTAGGATTAGTAGACTCTTATTTGATTTCTGGCTTTACTCCTTGGTATGTGTAGCTTTGGAAAAGGAAAATTAACATCTCTGGGCCTCAGTTGCCTCATATGTAAGCAATGTGCCAATGAAACATGAAATAAATTATGTGATCCTCCTAAACAAACATTAAATAGTAATATTATCTTAACAATACTCTTTATCTCTTTATATATACATACATAATGTACATATATTCAATACTATTTTACTTATCTAATCATGATATATGATGTCTATCTTCTATATCACAATCAGATCCATATGCCCTTTCCTTTGTGATATTTGTCATAAGGTTCCCCTGGTACTTCTTTCTATTCTTTTGAATTCTTCACCTTTCCAGTTGTCAGTTCTATGCACAAGCTCTCAAGATATTCATCTCAGGGGAAATTTGTATTGATTAGGTGCAGTTGGGAATTTGTCTTGATCTTCATTTGATCCTTACCTAAGGAGAAAGGACCCATGACCCTGCAGAGGACAGACACTACCGTGGGCATGTTATCCTTCATCCTCAACAGGGCAGGCTATGCCAGTGGCATGGGCCAACCTGACCTGCCCATCTGATGGTAAATGCCATTAGTGTGAACCCTCCTAACCCCACCTTACCACACCCTGGGACCATCTGTTACCATCTGCACATCTTTGATCTCCTCCTGAGGAGGCTCTGTTTTCTTTGTTGCCATTGTCAAACTTTTCTCTTAGATCATAGATTCCATGAAGATTGTGAGTGTAGGATACATTTTTCTATTGCCTCCCCAACAAGCACAATGAAAAGGTGAGTGTGTGATACAGAGCTGAACGAATGGAAAAGAGATGACGTTGAGCATCCCTCAGAAGTTCCCTGGCACGAATCTCTTACCTATTATAATTCAAGTGCTATTTCAGATGGGGCACCTTACCAGCTTTAATGCTGCTGCAAATTCCACAGTGGAGGACAGGGATCTGAAGGACAAGCTCATGTGTTTTGTGGAGGATTGAGGTCACAAGCAGTTAGGATCTTGAGACATCTGTCTTGCTTGACTAAGGCAGGGTGTTATGAGAGAGAGGACATCATGAAAGCAATGACAAGAATTTGGGTTCCTTAGAGGGAGTGGTCAAAGATATATAGATAGAAAGGCACCAAAATCAAACCTTATTAAATTTCTAAACATAACTTTATGTGGTTTCCTGCAAATCACAGATGGTCCTTGACTTATGATGGTATCACATCCTGATAAGCCCATCATAAGTTGAAAGTACTGTAAATCAAAAATGTGTTGAATATACCTAACCTGCCAAACATCATAGCCTTATAGCTTAGCCTAGCCTGCCCTAAGTATGCCCAGAACATTTACATTAGCCCACAGCTGGGCAAAATCATCTAACACAAAGCCTATTTTAGAATAAAGTATTGAATATTTCATGTAATTTATTGAATACTGTACTGAAAGTGAAAAACAGAATGGTTATACGTACTTGAAGTACAGTTTCTTCTGAATGTGTATATTGTAAGTCAAACCATTGTATGTCAGGGACTGCCTGTATTTCTCAAACTTCCCAAGAGTTCTCACAGAGAGGTCTAACATGCCAGTGTTAATTAAGTAGACTTTTTGCTAGTTTCAGAGGAAAATAAATGTGTAAAACTATAAGATCCTAGTTAACCAAATGGAGCAGTAACAAGTTTCTTGAATGGCAGAAAGGATGACTGTGTGGTTATGACTGAACAACTCAAGGAACGCTGGACTTCCCTTTAATTCTGCTGGCTGGGAGGGAAACATAGTGAAGATTCATGCTACATTGGTTTTCTTTTTTCTTGTTAAATGGATTTTTGTTGGTTGCCTTAGATACAATTGTTTGATTTATCTTGGAAAGTTACTCAGGATCTAAAGAGAAAAGTTTCTGGAGAGATTTGGTGCATTTTTAATGAGTTTTTACTAGGGGAACAATGTAAAATTACAATGAAAACCTATTGGGAATTTTCCCACACTCCCATCACTTTATCAAATTTGCCATCACATGTCTTTTTATATTATAGATTTTTATCCTATACAAAACAAACTCCTACATGTTATAGAGATATTTTTGATCCAGTCTTGTAATCTAATTTTTCAATTTTATATTGGATTAAAAAAATCTTTTTCCCTTCCCAATATATCTGTAGCCCTTCCCTTATCTTCTCTTAATTCTGGAAAGTCTAAACAATACATCATCAGCCTGGTGTTATCCCCAATCTATTGGTTACCTTTATGTATAATGCTGCTTTGTTTTAAATTATTTAATGTTTTAAGGAAAACTAACAGGGCTTAATACATATATCTGCAATAAGGGAAGAATCAATTAACTACTTGGTGTGAAATGTAAGTAAATCTAGCAGATGTTCATTATATACTATTACATCACAATTAACTTGTGAGTGTGTAAGGACATGCTATGGGCTGAAAAAGACTATTGATATCTGTGCCCACAGAAGTTTATAGTCTAGTTGAGGTGTTAGGGCATACTTACATGATTCAATTGACTAACAGGACCTAATCATACATAACAGCAAGATAAGCTAAAATACTAGCATGCCAAATTGTGAGATGCAGACTGATAGGACAAGGAAGCACATACTATACAAAATGTGCTCATTGTGAAGTTCAGATTCATGCAGAAAGACAGAGAGTGCAAGAGCGCCCTGTAGCGTGCTTGTATCACCAGGGAAGGAGTCTCAGAAGAGCAGCTGATATGGGCTGCTGCCCTGGCAGCAGGAGGAGCAGGAATGGATTTCCAGTCACTATTGGAAATGATCCATGAGCTATACTGGATTGTTTGGTGGAATGTGTCTGTCTCATGCCCTCTTAGAGCTATGTCGCACCACGTCCATGGCTCTAAGAGTTTGTACCAACCCCAAGAGAACACATTAGGGAAGAAAGAATAAATCTCTGTAGAACAATATTGTGTTTTTACATTTTTACTAGCTAGAGAAAAAAATTGATGATAAACAAGAAATAGTGGGAAATGATACTGTGCAAAGCAAATAAGAGAGACCATTTCACTATATATATAATAGAGAATGTGAAGGGTGTTAAAACTCTGATAATAAATTTATAAACCCGTCATATAATAAATTTATAAACCCGTCATAAACAAGGGATATCATTTGTTGCTATCAGGAAGACTAGAGATGCCTGTTTAGGAAACAGACAGAGTTAATTTCCATCTCTAGTATGCTGCTTACTAGGTATGGGTCTCGGAGCAAAGGCAATTTCATCCTTTGTAGAATGAGGGCCTTTGTATCTTCCTCATAAGGTTTGAAAAGAGACAAACAGAATACAAACAAATGCTAGTTTGTCCTGTTTTCCTTAAAAATATTCTAATCCCAAACATGTTTATTTTTGAAGATGACTTTGAGCTTGTGCTAAGTAGCAGTAAAAAGTCTAGTCTGGTCATCAGTTGCCCTTGAAGAATGGCCTTAAGGTCAGCTCATTGGTTGAAAAAAATTGGCCTTCAGAGTGAAACTGTCATGTGATAGTTTGGGAATCAAAAAGAATCATAGGACTAGTATGGAGACAGTACACTATCCAGTTATCATTTGAAGGACATGAGCACTCTTTATTTCTTAAATACTCAGAGGAAGTACTCTTAGACCACTACAGTATTGATCATAATGGTAGATTTCATGAAATGTGAAAGCCCATTATCTTTTCCATGGACAAGACCGGGGGTAATGCGTCATATATATCTGTCAATGAGAGTTGTTTTAGTTTTCTCCTGCAGCCTTAACAAATTATGATGTTAGCAGTTTAAAATAGCACCCATTTGTTATATAACAGTTATGTAGGTCAGAAGTCTCAGTAGAACATGGCTCCATTGAGTCTTGTTTAGCATTCCATAAGGCTCTGGGGATGAATCAATCCTAAGCCCATTTTAGTGGTTGCATGAATTCTCTTCCTAGCAGCTCTTGTCCTGAGGTCCCCATTTCTTTGCTGCCTGTTAGCCAGCAGTTGTTCCTAGAGATTGTTCCTATAGGTTGTCCACATCCTTTTTCATGCTTTCCACATGACCTCTCTGGCAACAATGAGCTCAGTCCCTCCTGTGTTTCCAGTCGTTAAATTTGTGCCCTGTTTCTCTAATCCCAGGCAGAGAAAGTTCTCACTTTAATGGCCCATATGGTTTGGATTTTGACCACTTGAACCATCTAGACTAACCCCATTATTTTAAGGCACTTAATCTTAATTAGACATGTAAAATTCCTTTGCCATGAAGCATAACTTTCACAGGTTTTGGAGATTAGGGTGTGGACATCTGTAGGGGGCCATTCTGCCCACCACAAAAAGTTAAAAGCTATTACTCTGTATCAATTTTTTAGGGTATTTTATCCTCCTCAAAGTCATTCTTTTATTTCAATTCCATGAGCTTGGCAACCCTGCCATCTAATATACCCATAATATAACTCTCAGAGGGTTAGTTCCTGGTAACCATGACACTGACTGCTGTGCCTCAAATATACACTTACTCGTTTTTGTGGATTCCCTCCTAACATGAGCACTGAGTATTTTCCCCCATCCCTGTTATATTTCTTAGTTGTAGGATCTATTTTCTAAATTATCAAATTAAAAGAAAGTGGTTTTTATTGATAACTATGCTTCGTTACACTTGAATACTTGTCTGTGAATATTATATGGGACAATAATCAGGAAAGTAGTTAAAAATATATTTGACCACATTTCCTGGTAGTGATGTGGGAAAATGTAGATGCTGAGCCATCTGTTGTCATTTGGTAGGATTCAGCTGGCACAAGGCTCAGGCTGGCTGATGACAGACCATTACTGACATAGATACTCTGAGACTCTCCCTCATAAGGGTGCAAACAATGACTCCTGGGATGTGAGTGAACTCCTAAAGGACCAAGAGACAAAAGCCTACATCCTCAGTGCTAATTCTTTTTTTTTCCCCTAGTATTTACTTCCTTTTAGTGTAGGAAGATAAATTGAGGAAAATCACACATTATTACTGTAAGATTGTAAAATCCTTGTTCTTCAGGCTGCTTTTCTCTTCTTCCTTCCTTTGGCTTACTTGTCCTTCAGCCATTTCACTGCTAATGTAATTTCTACCAGGAAGCAAACGGTGGCAGAGAAATGACAGTTATATCTTACTCTAATTATCAGACCAGTATGCGGTTTGGAGAATGAGATGGTGAAAACCAGGGGCCAGAAGAGTGGGCTCTTTAGTCATCATTACTTGTCCCCAGGATCCCAGTGACAATCCAAGTAGCCTATAGATGGCCTTTACTATAAAGACCTGGGCATACTTAGAATCCAAGTGGGAGCGGTTGGAGCTTAGCTAGATAATCCTTTCTTATTTTACAAGATGAAAAACCTGGACCCAGAAAGGTTTATGACCTGTCACAGCCCAGAGAAGCCTAAAGAAACAAGGAAAATAAATGAAGTGTGATATCCTGGGTAGAATTCTGGGACAGAAAAAGGAACAAAAAATGATGAAATCTGGAAAAAAAAAAAAAAAGGAGTTTAGTAAATAATAAGGAAAATAAATGAAGTCCCACCCTGGGACCTGCCCACTGAAAGGATGCCCACTCTGGGTACCCTCAGGTTGCTGCTGTCTGCATGACTCTTCCAGTGCTTCCTGTTTCCAGTGTCCCAACCTGGGTTCTCCTTTTCTTGCTGAACTTATTTGCCTGTCCCTGTTCCTAGTTTCAGGAAGGGCTTCCACACTGCAGAACTCCAAGGGCACCATCATCATCATGTTCTTTGTTAATGACATCCACTGGAGATGTGCAGTCCAGAAAGTACTCCTTGGGTAAAATTTCTGCCTCTGGACCAGACATCCACAGCAGAACCTGGCAGCCCACTGCCTAGACCCATCCTCTTCCAGTCTCTCTCATGTCTCGGGTTCTTCCTGAAGACAAACTATATGATGTCAGGAATGCTTTTACTTCTCTGTGCCTGTTTCCTTCTAATACTTTTCCTCTGTTAATTAAAAAAAAATCCGAAAATCTTAAGAAGCCATCAAATGCTTCTACACATTTGGCCAACTAAAAATGGTCTTCTGCATGGGCACAGAACAAAAACACCATGTACATTTCCTCATACAATATTTAGAAAATTGCCCCTGTGATCCTCATTCATACATATGGTTCTCCATTCTGTCCTCAGAATTTGTTACTGAAAGTTGTATTGGTCAGTATGAATAAACTAAGAGCAGAATGCAAATCCAATGTATTTTCTCCATACAGGCTTCCCACCAGCTTATGTCTGGCCAGGTTTTGAAGAGTTGCAGAGAAAGTGTGCTTGCTGTAATGGAGTGGATAGGTGGGGAGGAAAGCACCTGATGGATCATTATTTGCAACTTCATATGCCCTTTGTGTTCCAGGATGCCTTATTTCCCACTAATAAATCACCATAAGCTTGAGACCTTTGTCTTGACAACCTCATTTTCTCTCAGTCCAAGAGCATTTCATGGTCTTGGTGATATATGATGAGACCTCATAGTCACGTGGATTCCTGTGTAAAGAATTTCTCTTTATTGGAATTTTTTTCCCTTTGAAATTTAGCCAAAATTTAATGAGAAAAAATTATGCATTATGGGGGTCTTGCTTTTAAAGCAAATATGACTCTCCAGTTGCAGGGGTCTTATAGGTGCTATCTGCTTACAGTTAAGAGCAATTTAGATATCAGATTAGAAAGCCTTCCCATTGACTGACATCTTATAAATGAAATCTGCAGCCTCTTGAACTTAATTATATCTTCATGAATATTGTAAGGCTTCAAAACTTGGCTGTGGCTTTGAAACTCAGCCAGGGAGGTATTAATGGTGTTATAATTTGTATTTATGTAATGCTGTTTCTTCCAGCTGGTTCAAAGTGTAAAGGTAAACTGAGGCTGGAGCCAAACCGGGAATGAAGACACAAGGCAAATGGTGGTGAGAATAGCCTTTATTAGGACTCGGGGCGAGGCTCCTCAGTCCAAAGGTGCAGGCCGAGGAAGTCGCGCTGAGGGAGGGGGGTAGGGGCTTCTTATAGCCTGAGAAGTAGGGAAGCCGGTTGTGCAAACAGGGCCTGGGGGGTCTTGAAACTACTAGGGCAGGAGTTGAGTAAGGGTCACGAGGAAGGGGTCTTTGGAAACTGTTAACCGAAACTGCTGTTTACGAACTTGTGGAATGCAGGTGAGCTGCAGGTCATGGGGGAGTGTCGTTGCCCAGCCGGAACCTCTGATGTATGTAAGTCTGAGGGTGTGTCCAAAGAGGAAGGGAAGTCTCGAACAAAGGGCCTGCTCGAACAAAGGGCCTGCTACGCGGAGTGGCGCCGCCATGTCGGGTCTAGATCCCTGCCTAACACAAAGTACCTAACGCATTGTTTCAGTCTATCTACATAACATGCAAATGAGTTGTTAATGTGGAAGACCTCACTGTACCCATTTATAAATAGGGACCCTAAGGGTCAATGAAGTGACACAAATTAGCAAAGGCCACATAAAACTCTAGGAGGTTTCTTTGTGCTCTGAATGCCTCCCTAGGAAAGCTGCGTTCACTATTGAGATGTGTCTTATTTATATCACATCGTGCTAAATACACATTCAGTCTCAACTTCTGCTTCAGCCATCAATCCCAGCTCCTGTTCTCCTTTTCTCTTTCTTTGCCCACCCACTTGATTTCCATCAATAACTTCTTCCTACTCCAAGTCCTAGAACATCATTTTTAATCTTTAAAGTTCAAGAAACTTTCCCAGGGCCCCCAAAATGGTGATTATTTTATGTGTAGGTCTATGACGAGCCCAGAAATCTCCATTTTAACAGATACATTAAAAGAGTACAATGCTTATAATTTTTTAAATACCTCATGATATGGTTTGGCTGTGTCCCCACCCAAATTTCATCCTGAATTGTAGCTCCCATAATCCCCATGTGTCCAGGAAGAGACCCGGTGGGAGGTAATTGAATCATGGGGGCAGATTTTTCCCATGTTGTTCTGGTGATAGTGAAGAAGCCTCGGGAGATCTGATGGTTTTGCAAAGGGCAGTTCCCCTGCACATGCTCTCTTGCCTGTGTCCGTGTAAGATATGCCTTTGCTCCTCCTTCACCTTCTGCCATGATTGTGAGGCCTCCTTAGCCATGTGGAACTGTAAATCCATCAAACCTCTTCTTCTTTACAAATTACCTAGTCTTGGGTATGTCTCTGTAGCAGCTTAAGAATGGACTAATATATCTCACAAGCAGTTTGGATGTGGAGTGGGAGAGTTGGAAAGAGTGTTAGTATCTTGAGCCTGAGCATTATGGTGTAGTAGAATCTAGGTCATCCATTCTTTCTTGAATTGAGTTCTCAAGAAGCAGAGCCAGAGGCAGAGATTCCTCTGCAAATGATTTGTTGAGGTGTGCTGTCAAGAGGAGAGGAAGGAAGTAGGCTAGGACTGGGGAGTAAGTTAAGCAATGTCTCAGTTGGAGAGAAGCTGCAATCTGATTCCAGGGAATCCTCTGAAACACAGATTGACTGAGAGTTAACAAGGGGTCCAACCTTTTGAACTCCAGTGTCAGTCATTGGTTGAGTTCTGGCATGGGGCAAAGAATGGGGGAACAGAGTCTTCCTGATGACGCATTTCCTGTTCGTCTGAGAGCAATTCTGTACAGAAGATGCCAGCTGTGGGTTGCTTTTAGCAACACTCCATCAACTGTGCTGTGAGTGTTCTAGTTGATAAGGTGATCTAGGCTGGTCACCAAAAGTATCAGCTCCATCTCTACACTCACCAAAGGTCACCTTTGCTCCTAGCCTTGACCTCCTTGCTTTTCCCTTTCTCCAGTATTGGCAACTCTTCTGATTTGATGCTGAGACACAGTCCCACCTTGAACCCAGTTCCAGTACCTGACTCTGTATATTTTTGTGCCTGAGTCCCTTTCTTGGTAGCTTCTATGATACCACCACTAAGTAAAAACTTGTTCTGAATAATGCTTTTCCTAAAGAGTGATGTCCTGCCCTGGGGCCTGTCCATTGAAAGGTTGCCCTCTCTGGGTTACTGGTGTATGCATGACTTTTCCTTTACTGCCTGTTTCCAAGGTCCCAACCTGGGTTTTCCCTTTCTTGCTGAACTTATATGCCTGTCCCTCTTCCTGGTTTCGGGAAGGGCTTCCACACTGCAGAGCTCCAAGGACACCATTATCATCATGTTCTCTGTGGATGGTGCCCTCTGGAGATGTGCAGTACAGCAGTCCAGGCAGTACTCCTTGGGTAAGTTTCTGCTTCAGGACTACTCTTCTGCAGCAGAACCTGGCAGCCCACTGCCCAGACCCAGCCTCTTCCAGTCTCTCTCATGTCCCAGGTTCTGCCTGGAGATAATCCATACGAATTCAGGAATGCTTTTACTTCTCTGTGCCTGTTTCTTTGTAATACTTTTTCACTTTTAATTTTTTTTTAAAAATTGGAAAATCACAAGAGGCTGTCAAATGTTTCATATTTGGCCAACTAATAATGAAATTAAATGTTTCAATCAAATCACTTGGGGAAGATATTCCTAAAATGTTCTTCGGACAGTGTAAACAAAGGAACTAAGCCATATATGGAAAGTAAGGGATAGGGATATTAAGCCAGCTTCCTAGTCTCTGGGATTGCTGCCTGCACATGACTTGGCCTTTTCATGAAATTTAGGGTCTGTGTGCTATGGCAGACATTCAAAAACGCTGCTTCCAGCTTCTTCCCTGCCAGGAAATCTCTCTTCTAAAGATACAGCACAATGATGTACTTGGTGAATCAGACGCAAATTTTGTGTTTATTTACAGGAAATTAACAAAAGTGAAAAAATTATAACAACTTAAAAATATTACAATAAATGTTATCATTATAATTTTAAAATAATGAGGTCACAAACAGGAATATACAATTCCCCCAAAAGAAAATGGTTTACTTCCCCTAGTAACTAAAGAAAACAAAAAGAATAATTTTGCACTTGTCAAACTGGCATATATTTTACAAAATGATAGTATCTACTGCTGGTCAGGATGTGGTAAAATGGGCGCTCAGATATGCAGCTAATGGTAAAATACGTTGTACAATTTTTCCTGGAGGGCAATTTTCCAATATGGATCAAGAGTCTAAAGAAACATCTTGATTGAACAAATGTACTGCAAATGATTCATACCAAGGAAATGATCATGTTATGCAATGCTAGAAATATTTGTGTGCAAACAGGAAAAATAAAAACTTCCAATATTCCTAATCTCCAACAGGTCAAATATTAGATAAATGCTAATATATTTTTACATGAACTATAATGGCTCCATTTTACTGGGCTATGTCAGGTATGCTATGAATTGGCTTTTTCCATGGTGATATAATCCAAGCTCAAAAGTTCCTAAGACTGGCATGGAAAAGACGGAGCAGGGTTGAAGTTACTGGCATCTAACAAGCTCAGCTCCAACAAGTCCTCTAGGTGGTCTATCTTATCCTGTTTGAATTCTGAATTTGGTTTGGGGTCCAAGCCGCAGCTAATCAAAGAGTGTTAACATTGCTTTCTTTGCCTCTACAGTTCACACATCCTTCTCAGGGCCTCATGCATGTCTATGGCTTAGAGTAGGACTTGTGAGCTTATGTATGTTTAAAATAGTCACTGTGTACTGAACACCATCTAGCAGATAAGACCTTCAAAGAAATGATAGTCTATTGAGTCTGTCTATGCTGAAAGTCTATAGGGGCTCCTTTTGACTTATTGCTTCAAATCTAAAGCCCTCTGATTTGTTAACGTTCAATAACTATCTGTTGTTATTCCCTGGCTTCCTGCAGTGGAACGTTATGGTGGTACAAGTTATAGAAGCCCAGAGTAGCTCTTTATTAACCAAGTTCACAAAGGATTGGATCTGCCCTGCCCCCTCCACACTCTGTTTGCACCACTATCAGTTCCATTGTTACTTAGCAGCCCCTTCCCCCTTCTTCTCTTCTCTACTCTGTGTCTTATTCTTGCTTAATAGCCATCTTATGCCCAGCCTCCCCCACAAATCTTCCCTGGGATGCCACAGTGACTGCAGCCTTTCTTAAATCCGTGTCCTTATAGTTGGACCCACAAAGCTTGACTCTATTATATACAAATAGCACAGAGTTAAACATATGAAACATACTCCATGAACAGCTAAGTAGGCACTTTTCCAAGTGGAAATGCAATCACTGCGGTATTAAATTCTTATTCTCTTGAATAACTTCAAAGGATGAACTGGCATTCTCATTTTAATTTTATTCTAAAAGCAAGTAAAAATTCCTATTATATCAGGTGCTGACATTTTCATCCCACCAAAGAACTGAATGGACATGAGCATTCAACGATTCCCTTCCACCCAAACTCAATTCACAACCTTAACATGGAACATAATTTTTTTTCTACATTTAAGGGACTTGAAGAACATCTCACTGTATCAAACTAAAATAATAATCTGAACTTTTCCCTTTCATTTTTTCCATTTATACACAGCTTATTTTATTTCCACAGACATTAAGAGCTCTGAATTTGACTAATATACTAAATAGACACCTCATTTTGTATTACAGCTTTTATTCAATAATCTTGAGTGATACGTTATAGTCATCATATCGGGTTTTCTTTTAAATATTCTTAAATGTATTGTCACCATCAATAATAATCATGCTTCACTTAGATCGTCATCCTATTGCAGAGTTGTAAGTCATTCACTCTGAGAATAATTGAGATAATATGAAAGACAATTGTCTAAATAACTTATTACTGCATGAAAATAAGCAAAGTGTGCTGATATCAAAGTCTCATCTGACGATACGAAGAAGGTTTTGCAGTTGGCGGCAGGAATAGGGGAAGTGTTGTGCTGCATTTCTGTCAGCACACTAGCCCTCAGCTATCCTTTCCCTTAACATCATAAGCTACACTGGGCTGCTATAACTTGTACCACCATAACATTCCACTGCGGGAAGCCAGGGACCATGGAAACCCACTAAACTGCAACATCCCTTGGCACACAAAACAGGCTTTTCCTCCTTGATGAATACAGTCTGAAAACAATCCAGCAAGGAATTTTGTATGCTGTTTCAGTTTACATTAGCATTTGCAGACATACCTGGTGACTATGACTCAGCAGTTGTTGAGGCAAAAGGAAATCATTTCTGCCTTCACTTTAGATTCTGTGAGCTTTCAGGGGACACTACTGAAAAATCAATGCCAGGTTTGTACTTAGAGAAGCTTCTGTTAATGGTTTTCCTGTTGACTTAGCCCACAGAAGAATCTGTCATATTTAATTAGTGAGGCAGTATCATACTGATCAATCTTTTCCCTGGCTTTTCTTTCTTAACTATTTCTGAGCATATATAGAATTAATACACCTATCTTGGTACTAGTGCCCATTTTTCAGCAAACTAGTCTCTGCAATGACTTTCTTGTCCCTTGTTGAAGGCCATAGTAATCTCTGCTGCTGCATTTTTGTTTTTGTGTCTAGCTGTGTAAGAAATTAGTGCAAGGGCCATACCACCCTGAACGCTCCTGATCTCATCTGATCTCAGAAGCTAGACAGAGTCAGGTCTGGTTAGTACTTGGATGAGAGAAATCAGAGCATGGAACCAAAGCCACATTTCTTTTTCTTTTCTTTTTTTTTTTTTTTGAGATGAAGTCTCACTCTATTGCCCAAGCTGGAGTGCAGTGGCCAATATTAGCTCACTACAACCTCCACCTCCTGGGTTCAAGGGATTCTCCTGCCTCAGCCTCCCACACAGCTGGGACTATAGGCATGCGCCACTACACCCAGCTAATTTTTGTTTATTTGGTAGAGACGGGGTTTCACTATGTTGGCCAGGCTGGTCTTGAACTCTTGACCTTGTGATCTGCCTGCCTCGGCCTCCCAAAGTGCTGGAATTACAGGCATGAGCCACCATGCCCAGCCCCAAAGCCACATTTCTAACCTCACTCGCAGCTTAGCATGTCCTCTTATTGAAAAGGTTGCCTCTTTCAGTGTTCAGTTCAGTTAGAGGATGCTACAAAACAACGGGCCCCAAAATAGTAGGGTCCTCTGAATGCACACATTCTAGTATTCAGCCCAAAGCATGTGCAAACCCACGTGCATGCACACACATGGTGAGAGAGTTCTGCTGTACTACCACTGCATTTTGTACCCAGAACCAGGACCGTCCTCGACTAACACAGGCTTTGGTGTAAATCTCGTACGTTAGTCCAGACTTCTTCCTTTATGTTGAGGTAAAGGTATCCATTGCTCATTCCTTCCATCTAGCCTTGGTTATGTATGACTAACTATGGTCTATTTTTTCTGTTTTCTTGGTTTTGGTTAGACAAACCAGGTGGTTAGTAGTATGTTAAGATTTCTGTCTCCCTCCTTCTCTCTAGAATTGGTTCCTTGTTTATGCGGTTTTGAGAATCAAATACATACATTGAGGGCGTAGAGGGACCACTCCTATTTCATCTAAATTCCAAGCTCTAGTTGAAGACGTTTTTCTTGTAATATTAGAAAATAATCTACTTTTGGCACAAAAACGAACATGGAAAAAGTGTAGACAAATAAGCACCTGACCACATTTGTGTTTGTCTCATGTATTCTCATCTCAAAATAACTAGAAACCATCAGGGAGAATCTTGATATGTTGCCCAATTAGTATTTTGGTAGGACTGAATCCCATTGATGAAGACATCATCCAAAAAGGGAATAACACGTGACTTTCTAGAAAGCCAAGTTCCCCAAAGCACTAAAAAAGTTCCACAGTCAACAGAAATATTGGCCCAGAGATGCTAAACTCCATATGTTCCTCAATCACATTTCTGATGAGTGTGTTTTGGTAAGCTTGTGCAAGGTCTGTTTGCAAAGACCTAACCCCAATGGTGCAGCCAACCTTAATGAGAAGCCTTGTAGGCGTAGGCGCTGCTTCTCTGAGATAATTCCTTGTGGCGCCTTAGAGCTTCTTTAAAGGTTGTTATTATTATTTGGGCTCTAAACTAATATCAACAACCATGACTGTATGCCTGCCTCAAGGGCCGCTCATTTAATTAGAGTCTTAGTTAACCGTTTTTGTGTATTTACCCCTAGAAGAGAAGGTGCACTTGAAGCTTTTTAAGTGCATGGACAACGATTATGTTCAGAAGAAGTGACCACGTAACAGTCTGGGAACTCAGACAAAACCTTAGGGAATCAGTTAATAGTTTATTGTGGCTGTGTTGGTCTGAGGGTTGTAGAATCTATAATCCTGACTTTTAGTGGTGAGCGTCTTTCCAAATTAGTTTTGCCTGTTGATTTTTAACCTTCTCTATGCAGTGATGAACAAAGCATCTATATAAAGAGCTATGCAAAAATTCTGTCTCTATATTAACATCATTCGTGTGAAATAAATCACAGCAACATTACATGTGATACAATGTTGTGGAAGGTCTCTTTATAGATTATATATGGTCTGCAATCAGGGACAAATTTTATTTTGCACACACAAACATTTGTTAATATTGCAACAAATATCACATCTTCCCATTAGCTTGCTGAGTGTAATGTTACTCCTGGACAGTAACTAAGCAAGAGACAGAAGTACCTCATACTTAAGAGTGAGAGTTGCAGAGTCAGGCAGGCTGGGTATTAATTTAGTGACTGCCACATCCACATCCTGCTGTGTGATCTTGGACAAATTATTTGACACACTAGTCTTTAGATTGTTCATCGATAAGTTGAGGTTAGTCCTATCACCCATTTCATAAGTCCTTGTGAAATGAATAGAATGGCACATGTAAAGCACCTAATGGAGCTCCTATCACAGAGCAAGCATTTAATCACATTATCACTTATTACCTGATACTGGGTCAGATGTTAGACTAGTTCTTGGACATATTTTTAAAACTAACATTTGCATTTTAGAATACTGTTAAAGAAAATTTGCCAAGATAGCACAGAGTTGTTTTATATCCCACATCTAGCTTTCCCTATTATTAATATCCTATATTGCCACATAACATTTGTCATAGTTAATGAACCAAAATTAATGCATTATTATTAACTAAACTCTATTTTTTTCAGATTTCATCTTTTTTTTTTTTTTTTTTTTCCTTTTTCTCTCCCAGAATTCTATCCAGGACATCACATTTCATTTATTTTCCTTGTTTCCTTAGGCTTCCCTGGGCTGTGACAGTCCTCAACCTTTCCTTATTTTTGATATCTTTGAGAGTTTGTAGAGGTACTGGTGAGGTATTTTGCAGAATGTCCCTAAGTTTGACTTTGGCTAGCTTATTTCTCATAGTTCAGTTGGGATTAGGGAGAGGAAGGCCAAAAGATAAAGTGACATTCTCAAGTATATATGATCAATTTATCACTGATGATGTTAACACTGATCACTCGGCTAAGGTGGTGTTTACCAGACTTACCATAAACTTACTTTTTATGCCTATTTAAAAAAAAAAAAAAATGCTATGCTCTTTGAATGCTAGTCACTCAGTGTACGACCCACTTAAAGAATGGGGACTTATGTTTCAACTTGTTGAGAACAGAGTATCTACATAAATTATTTGAAATTCTCCTGTACCGATTTGTCTCTTCTCTCTCTCTCTCTTTTTTTTTTTTTTTTTTTTTTTTTTTTTTGAGACGGAGTCTCGCTCTGCCACCCAGACTGGAGTGCAGTGGCCGGATCTCAGCTCGCTGCAAGCTCCGCCTCCCGGGTTTACGCCATTCTCCTGCCTCAGCCTCCCGAGTAGCTGGGACTTCAGGTGCCCGCCACTACGCCCGGCTAATTTTTTGTATTTTTTTAGTAGAGACGGGGTTTCACCGTGTTAGCCAGGATGGTCTCGATTTCCTGACCTCGTGATCCGCCCGTCTCGGCCTCCCAAAGTGCTGGAATTACAGGTTTGAGCCACCGCGCCCGGCCTCTCATTTGTTTTTTACTTAATCATTTATTTATATCAGCATGGGTATTTATTTTATACACTGGATTATAATCCGCTATCATCCTTTTTATTTTGTTACTCGATTTTTTCTGGCTCTGATGGTTGGCAGTCTTTCAGTTGGCTCTTGTGTCCCTTTGACATATCTCCATTTTTAAAATTGTTATTGTTGTTGTTTTTATTTATTGTTATTATTATTATTATTATTTGAGATGGAGTCTTTCTCTGTTGCCCAGGCTGGAGTGCAGTGGCACAATCTCGGCTCACTGCATCCTCTGCCTCCCTCCCAGATTCAAGTGATTTCTGGCTATTTTTTGTACTTTTAGTAGAGACAGAGTTTCACCATGTTGGCCAGGCTGGTCTCAAACTCCTGACCTCAAGTGATCTGCCCACCTCAGCCTCCCAAAGTGCTGGAATTACAGGCATGAGCCATGGTGCCTGGCCTCCATTGTTTTGTTTTTTGAGCACTTCTTCACTTTCTGGCCCTACAAAGTGCTCTAGACTTATCTTGTATATTTCCTTCACCTGCACCACACATGATTTTTTTTCTCCAAAAAGTCCTGATCCCTTTTATTGAAGAATTGTATTAGAAACCAAGATCTGGGCATTGGGTGTGCTTACTGCTATCGGAGTGTTGTTGATTCCGTGAAAAGAACTAGGTAATATATGTATGCCAGACCACATGTAAACATGTATCTGTAATCATTTCTGTATAAGTTTATCAGTTTATATACCAAACAAAATTTAAATTCATGCTGATGTTTGCAACAACCCTTTTTCTGTACCACATGGTTTATTCTAGCTTTCTCCTTTTGCTTATTTGTAACCTCCCAACCCAACAGTGATAAAATGCTGGCTTCTAACACCTGCTGTTCAGTCTTCGTATATGTATGTGTAGCTATTTGAAAATTATTAACACATACCCCATGAGAGACAACTTTACTATCTATAGTGCAGTGCTGATACTTCATTCCTGAGTGTAATTTTAATAGATTTTGCTCAGACTGTGACCTCTCAAGGTGATCCTTTTTATTGTAGAATCTGTATTTGTCATTCTTGTTTCTGTAAATATGCCCTTTACAACCTGAGCAGAGTGGCTGACATATCCAAATAGATTTGCATGAAGTCTGGACCCTACATTTGTTTTATCAACAGATGTTACTGCGACCTCCTTGCCTGTGTGCTCTTGACAACATTAATCTTCCTAAATTCTGGGATAGATATTGACTAAAGTTTCACTAGCCATGAGTTTTTATTAGGTCCTTAGGAATTCTAAATTTGACTCTTTGAAGAGATGCTATTGGGAGACACCACATAAAAGGTAACATTCAAGAAATCTTCACAATTAAAACACTGGGACAGAGTGTCATCATTTAACTGGGTTGATAAGTCTACATAAAGTACCAACTAATAGTGCCCTGAAGAAATGAACCTTAAACAAAAATCCACAGTGTATCTTTTTTTCTTTTTTTTTTTTTTTTTTTTTTTTTTTGTGATGGAGTTTTACTCTTGTTGCCCAGGCTGAAGTGCAATGTCATGATATCGACTCACCACAACCTCCACCTCCCAGGTTCAAGTGATTCTCCTGCCTCAGCCTCCCTAGTAGCTGGGATTACAGGCATGCACCACCATGCCCAGCAAATTTTGTATTTTTAGTAGAGACAGAGTTTCTCCTTGTTGGTCAGGCTGGTCTCAAACTCCTGACCTCAGGTGATCCACCCACCTCGGCCTCCCAAAGTGCTGCGATTACAGGCATAAGCCCCCAAGCCCAGCCAAAAATCTACAGTATATCTTATTCCCATGTGTTGCTGATACAGTAGTAAACCTTATGGTCTATATTTAAATCACAAAGTCTGTTCAGAACATGGCAGCTTCTGTTCCATGCTTCCATTTCATCTACTTGGCATATTAATTTCAGGAAAATGGCTGAAAGATACTCTGTAATATGTCCTAAAATAGACTTTTTAAGTGCAACATTTTGTCAAGTTATAGGTATTTTGTTGCGTTCATCAGGAGTCAAGCATAAAAGTGGATTTATAATGTTAATGCCATATAACATTTATGGTTTTGTTTTTGTAATAAGCAAGACCTTGTATTGGTTACCAGAAGATGTTACGTTAGAATGAAACAGGCCAGAAATAAGTAGAGTTTTTACAACAGCTCTTGTATTTCACTCTGTATTATTCCCTTTGTGTTATTAGCTCAGCCTAAATCACTGCAGCATGAAAATAGAGATACTCAGAAAGGACATACCATTGCTTGTCCATAATAGCATAAACTTTGAAGCTTCCTTACATATCTAAAGGAAAGCATCCTTCCTGTCACCCATAAATAAGTAGAGGTGGTACTATCAGCATGGATCTGCCTTCTTAGAGTGTGGGAGAGGCCAAGAGGAATAGGCTCGGCAAGGATTCTGACCCAGCAGGTTGTTGAGTAAGGAATTGGTTCCTGATGGATTCTTACAACAGTCTAACTTCCCACACTGGCTAAAGCAGTCAGCTCTCTGTAGCATACTCTGTCTCTATGATTACCTGCCAAATGCCTCCTGCAGGCCTGCAAAGATTAGTTACTTCAGGGGGAGTGGTTTATAACTCCACAACACTGTTTTGAGCCAGATCAATAATAACAGCGAAGGTACACAGCAAGCAGCCCTTGTTTTCTCTCTTAAAGAAACAAAGAACCCCACAATTCAACTGTTACTGACCCTTGGCATCACTTTAACACCCTTGTGATTGCCCTTATTTGTTTTCCAGATACACCATAATTTTTTGAAATATGAATCAGCTAAATGCAATTGTATTTTCAGAGATTCAAGATCTACCATACATTGTTGTCAATTTGCAAAGAGCCTGCTGTTTATGTGTCACGCACATGAGAAATTTCTGTTTTAACAATAGATTGGAAGGATGCATTTATAAAAGTGTCTGTATTGTTTGCACATGTAAAGCCCAGGTGGGGTTAAGCAATAGAAATTCAACTAATAATAACAGTGATGATAACATGTGCTTGATTAAATGAGCTTTTCTTTCTTCTCTTCTATCCTACATAGAAGTTAATTTACATTTTAATAAACTGAATAGAAAATAATGGATTTGTTATATTTTCCTATGATGTGATCAAAGATAACCCTTTAAGGAAAGAGTAAAATATAGTGTCAGAAGAAACAATTCCCAGGTCCTAGACTTGGGCACAGGCAAGGCTAGACAGTTCTGAATCTTATCTCAAATTCTCTCTGGAAGAGCATAAAGAAATTTTAGCAGCCAGGCCTTCAAACAAAATTGAGGGCACTTTATCCCTTTGAGGTCATCATTTAAAAAATGACCTGATTAATCTTCTTTCAGTAAATCTAAGAATCAGGCAATTTAAAGGAATATGAACTTCATTTTCTTTGCTCGATATTTTAACAATATAAAATAATTACAGCCCTTTCTATTTTGATCTGAATTGAGATTGTATCAAATTAAGCATTGAATATATAATTCTGTCAGGCAAAACTAAGCAGTGGAGAGCTACAAATGTCGAAAAATCAGAAGAGTATTTTCTCCAGGGGGAGTCACGTTTACCATTGTTTCCCCAAATGCTTCCTTGCTTTACGAGGAGATAGAATCATGCTTGTGGTGTCTGTTCTTTAATTTGAAGTTAATGCCAATAATTTAGATTTGGAAAGGTACCACTGGACCTACGTGCATAGTGATGGGGTTGCATTAACGAAATCAAACAGGCATCAACAAAGGTACTTTATTGAGCTAAACATTCTTTCAATATTTCTTAATTCTGAACATTCAAACGGGCACAATATTACTAAGAACTCAGAACAAACATTAATTAAGCTAATGATTTTTGCTAACGAATGTCCTGCTGTCTGTAATGGGACTGCTCCACTAGTTGGGTAGGGCTGCTGCATGCGTGCACAGTGCTACCTAACAGGGAGTGCCTCCATACGAATTCCTCATCTGTCCTTGCTAACTAAGTCTGTGACCTTGAACTCAGGACCTCTGAGATGTTAGTGGGCCAGTCAATGTATTTCCTTCCCAAATTTAGATCCGAATAAGAAGTAGACCTAGGAATAGACTTGTGAGTGTACATAGAACATTCAAAGAAATTTATAAAAAATTAGAATTAATAAGTACATTTAGCAGCTTGCAGGATTCAAAGTTAGTATGCAAATATCAACAGTATTCCTGTATACTAGCAACAAACAATTAAAAAATAAAAGTATGCCAATTATAGTAGCATCAGAAAAATCAAACACATAGAGCCTACACACTGAAAAATAAATGAAAAAATTGCTGGGATAAATTAAGAAAACTAAATAAATGAACACTTTCTTCTAGAAATGCTCCATACCATGACCTGGGCAGCAGTTACATGAATGTGTACATATGTAAAAAGCTTTTTGACCTGTAAAGATTTCTGCCCTTTACTATATGTGATTTATACTTCAATGAAAAACAAAACTAACTGATAAACTAAAGACAAAACTGGATCGGGGACATGGTTTTGATATGTGCCCACAATAGACTTTTGAGTACTTGATCCCCAAACTAGATAGATTAACCTGTCCAGTCACTGATACGGCTGGACAACTACAGTCCACATTTACCGAAGGATGAAGAGCCAATCCGAATCTTCGAGTCAACTGCCTGGTTCCAAATAAGAGGAAAGACTGAGCTGAACATACCCTCTATTTGTTTTTGTTTTTTTCTAATCCACCAATAAGTAGAAACACTTCTCTCTTCCTAGTAGGTAAGAGAGGCTCAGAAATTAATGTGAGTCTGTTTACAAAGGCGATAGTCTGTTTCCCTTTGTGAAGGGAAAGGAGGGTGTCCCTCCCCACCCAGACTTAGCTTTGCCCTTTAGTCTTCCCTTTTGCGAAATGGTGATAATAGAACCTATTTCACACAGTGGTGTGAATGGCTTTGCTAAGTACCAATAAATGTGGAATTGGAGGAACAAACTATAAAACTTTAGAGGGGGAAGAGATCTTCAGGAAGATAATCTCATCCATTTATGTTATCCATTTCTGTTCCACAGAAAAATATGACCCCTTCATTATTTTATTATTTTATATATTAGGAAACTGAGGCCTAAGGAGGTCAAGACCCTTGTCCAACCTTCATGGCTTTTTGGAAATACATTATTTTGTTTTTGTTTTGTTTTTTTGTTTTTTGTTTGGAGAGGGAGCTCCTCTCTTGATGCCCAGGCTGGAGTGCAGTGCCACAGTCTTGTCTCACTGCAACCTCTGCCTCATGGGTTCAAGCAATTCTGCCTCAGCCTCTCGGGTAGGTGGGATTGCAGGTGCCTGCCACCATGCCTGGCTGATTTTTTGTAGTTTTAGTAGAGGTGGGGATTCACCATGTTGGCCAGTCTGGTGTTGAACTGCTGACCTCGGGTGATCCACCCATCTTGGCCTCCCAAACTGTTGCGATTACAGGCGTGAGCCGCGGCGCTCAGTCAGAAATACATTGTTGATATGCTATAGCAGAACTGTATCTAATCCCAGCTGCTCATGTGCCTCGTCCAGAGTTCTTTCTGCCTCACCACTCTGCTGAAAAACCATCCTAAATGACAGCAGATAGAGTTGCTGACCCTTCTCCCAGTCACCATAAATGTCCTGTTTTCAGAGGCTACCTTTTCTGTTCCTGTCCCCATGGAGAGCCTGTGTGCTGCTGCACTCAGGTAGCAGTTTATAGTCTTTGTTGAGCTTTCACAATAAGAACACGATTACTATTTAGAACCAAGGCAGTTATTTTCATAACCCGCTGTGAAGCAGTTAGGCAGGTATTCTTTTGAAAGTAAATAAACAGAGCCAACTGCAATTATTTGGTTCCATTTAACATATTACAAAAAGTAATGGTTTAATGAATCCTAGTGGTCCAAATAGTTAACGTACCACAGAAAATGATTCATAAAATCTCCTTCTCACTAATAACTCTGAGACAAGTGTTATGAAAAGGCACTAAACCCCAGGAAACCAAAGTGTTTTCACCTTCCCACCAAGTGACAATGTTATTGGTTTACAATTCTCTATTCACTAGCCATGAAAATATAGGATCTTTAGAGGACAGGGCATCCTATAGTAGATTTTGTTTGTTCAATAACAGACCCTTACAACATTATCTGGACGGTTGCTGTGGTAAAGGAAATGGCCCTGTAAAAGCCACATGACTTTCCAACTTTATGTCACATGTCTCTGCATGCTAGTTTATTAGACTTGGAGCCAGCAGGGCTGAGACTGAGGTAGTAGCTGAAGAGAGTTCTTCCTGACAGTAGGACCCCCTTGGGTGTACAGAGCCAGGGAACTGGCAGAGTAAGAGAGCACAGGTACTCACTTCAGATGGACACAAACACACAAACTTTGTGTCTATTTTGGAAAGGGGTGTGAGCTATTACATTGCAAATATTCCGCGGAAGCATGTATCTAGCTCCCCTCCTCTCTATATGGCGCTGACAGAATGGGCTTCTTTGTCATCGTTTGCTATTGGTAGATTGGGTGCCAGTACTTGCAGTCAGAGAGAGAGCTGTGCACATCTGGAATGATCCAGAAAGAAGTCCTAAACCAGGCTTGACAATGATGCCAGGGCACTGAAGGATGCCCTGTCCTCTGTCACCAGAAAAGTGTCTCCTCTGTAGATTTCTATACCTGCCCCTGCGTTGCCACTAAGTGTGACAGGAAGAACAAGGACTGAGGAGGCATTTGGATCCAAATTATACCACATGCTTTCCTCACCTGTAAAATAGTGAGACTAATGTTTAGTTGGCAGGATTATGGTAAGCATTATAGCTCATTTATTAAGTATTGTATATAACAAACACTTAAGAAGTGGTAGCTATTATTATTATTATTATTATTATTATTACTACGGAGGCTCGCTCTGTCGCCCAGGCTGGAGTGTGGTGGCGCGATCTCAGATCTCAGCTCACTGCAAGCTCCGCCTCTTGGGTTTACGCCATTCTCCTGCCCCAGCTTCCGGAGTAGCTGGGACTACAGGCACCTGCCACCACGCCTGGCGAATTTTTTTCTTTTCTTTTCTTCTTTTCTTTTCTTTCTTTTCTTTTTTCTTTTCTATTTTCTTTTCTTTTTGTGTGTGTGCTTTTAGTAGAGACGGGGTTTCACTGCATTAGCCAGGATGGTCTCGATCTCCTGACCTTGTGATCCACCCGCCTCAGCCTCCCAAAGTGCTGGGATTACAGGCGTGAGCCACCGTGCCCGGCCGTGTTATTATTATTGTAGACATGAAGCTATTGCCTTTACTTTAAATGCTCTTGCCCAGATATTTGCCTGATTCACTCCCTATTCTTCTTCCATTATTCACTC
This sequence comes from Macaca thibetana thibetana, assembly GCF_024542745.1. NCBI lineage: Eukaryota > Metazoa > Chordata > Mammalia > Primates > Cercopithecidae > Macaca > Macaca thibetana. Next base: position 118,233,529 of record NC_065581.1, on the reverse strand, counting down.
AATGGTCCTCTTTTTGGTGAGGTCGACTGTAACCGATCAACATGATACTGTCTCAACATACCCACTTTTTCTTTCCTGTTCTCTTTTATGTTTTTATGTAACACTGATTTGATTGTAATTATTACATATTTTTCTTAGTCGTGTTAATTTAAAAACATTTTCTGTAGCGTTTTACAAGAATTTAAGTCCTGTGACATCAGGTATTCCTGTATGTTTTGTCTACATAATACCCCATTGACAAAAGCAGTGCCAGATATAGCATAGGTATGAATAAATATTTGTCAAACAAATCTTTTAAAAATTAGATAAGTGTGAAATTAGTTAAAAAATAATAACATTCTACTGACTATTGTTTGTATACACATATGTATACATCTATGTACTTATGTTTATGTGTGTCTATACATACATATTTGTACATTAATCTTACCCATAATAACCTCAGAAGATAAGACACAGAAGGCACCTGGCTTAAGAGAGATGACACAATTTGCCTGGTTTGCCTTTACACCTGTGTTCTCAAAATAATTATTGTCAACACTAACTTTCACTCTAAAAAATGACCCAAGTCATAAGTTATATGATCACCCTAAATGAGGATCAAAAGGAAAACGCTGGTCTCACAGATATACAGGAACAGTTCCTGTCTCAGTGCTGATGAATGAAGTATCCACTAGACAACCACTGGCACTGGCTTAAGAAATTTGTACTGGAGACACCAACATAATTTTTTATCTATGTAAAATAAATCTTTTTTTTTTTTTTTTTTGAGACGGAGTCTCGCTCTGTCGCCCAGGCTGGAGTGCAGTGGCACAATCTCCGCTCACTGCAAGCTCCGCCTCCCGGGTTTACACCATTCTCCTGCCTCAGCCTCCCGAGTAGCTGGGACTACAGGCGCCCGCCACTTCACCCAGCTAGTTTTTTGTACTTTTTAGTAGAGACGGGGTTTCACCGTGTTAGCCAGGATGGTCTCGATCTCCTGACCTCGTGATCCGCCCGTCTCGGCCTCCCAAAGTGCTGGGATTACAGGCTGTAAAATAAATCTTAAATAGTAGTTATAAAAAACAGGAAGAGCAAACTCAGTGTCCATAAGTCTTGTCCCTAACAGATGAGTTTTCATTTGGTAAAGAACGTTGTGTGTTTCTTCTGATATTTTTCTACAGTTTGATCCTGGTGTTGGCTGTAATGACTCCACTTTGGATGATGGTTTTAGTATTGACCAGGACCCTTTAAGGGACTGCTGTCTTGAAGGTTATTTTGCCACTCAGTTTTTGCCTTTCTTTCTTTTTTCCTTTTTTTCTTTAACTCTTGGCAATTTCTCTGATTCTAGTAGCTTTAATATTTAGCATTTGGTCTTCTGGACGAGCCTATAAGGGCTTGCTTAAGAGTTACCAGGCAGATGGCACAAATTTACCTCTTTTATAGTCCCAGTAAGTTGGAGAGGGAGAGAAAGAAAACCAACAAAAAGGGCCGTGGGTTCTGGGTGACAGACATAAGCTACTCTGTTTAAATGACTCTGCAATTTTTGGAAGGAGGATCTTTGCTTTCTTTCTTATATAACTTTTTATACTTATTTTGTGTGGTTTGATTTTAAAATGCCCTTCCTGTCTTTCTGACTCCTCATTTCCACTTGGAAAATTTCCTTCCAATCAGGAAAATATTGCTTTAGCAAATTACACTTTTAACAATGTCCTATCATGAAAAGCTCAAAAATGGATTAAAATCTAATCTTCTTCCCCTTTAACCTAGCCTGGGTATTTTATATCTCACTCTCAGGGTAGATATAAGTAAATCTTTTTCAAGCTTTTGACTACATCTAAATAGATAGGCCTTTAAATAGAACTCTTTAAAAATGTCCATTTTCATCCCAAGTTCGACATCAAAGTCAAAACTCTTTACCGTTTCTTCTAAAGATTCAAACTGTCTAACTTCCTAAATATTCCTCTGCTAGTCTTAGCCTGGGAACCTTAGTGTCCAGTGACCTATTTAGGTTGCAACAAAGAGGGCAGCCAGCAGGGAGTGTGAGGAGCCCCATGTTGTTCTCAACCCCATATGCAGCTAAATTGCTGACCTCCCCACTTTCTAGTACTTCAAGCACACATCACATCGACCCCCCACTGTCAGTCAAATGAGGGAGGAAAAGTTCACTGCAGAGAGAAGCAAATTTCAGGAACCAACTAAAGTCTCTGAATTATGCCAGTGATGTTTCCCAAATATATTTTTTGTTTTCCTAACCTGTTATCTTTATTTCAGCAAACCCAGTTGGTCCCCAAATTTCTCATCCATATATGTGTCCTGAAGTCTAGACTTCCAATATGGAGCTTATATCTAATACAACACCATTCTTGTGAATCTGCTTGGCAGTAGGGGATTTTTGATCACCTGTGACATAGGTAGAATTGATTGCAGGCTTTTTGAAATTCACAGGTAAAATCTAAAGGCTAAAATTAATGTATAGTGTGACTCTTTCATCAAGAAATATTTTACCTGAGTTTCCAATAATTAGCAAATCTGATTTAAATATTTCTGCCCCATCAACCATTTATAAGAAGAGATTCATACTGACCAATTCTAACTCTGGAGTTTTGTGGCCCTGGAAATGAAAAAAAATAGTGGAATCACCAAAAGAAAATACCATGGTTTAGATAATGCATAAACTGAATTTCTGTAAACTGTGGATTGTCATAAAGGAATAAAAAATGTTTTTTTAATACCATGATATAGGAGATTTTTAATATAAATTCCTGTAAACAAAGGGGGAATAAGAGTTATTTCCGTTACTCCTTCAGGATTTCTTTACAATATTTGAAAGTCCTTTATTTTCACCCCTCTGGAATTTGTTTTATATCTCACAAAACCATTATTGAATAGAGAGAATAAAACTGAATAAACTATTTGCAGGTGGAATCCACTAGAGCTAGCCACAAGTACAAAGCTTGCACAGGTGGGCTTGGCTTCTGCCAGTGTCATTGCTCATTCCCTTCCTCTGAGAACCCCTAAAAGCATTTGAGAATTAAACCTAGAAGCCTAGTCTTTATTATTGTGACCTTGGTAGTGATGTATTTTTATTGTTACAGGCAATGAAAGCTTAGAAGAAAACTATGTCCAGGACAGTAAGATGGGGTTTGTCATCAATGCCATCTATGCCATGGCACATGGGCTGCAGAACATGCACCATGCCCTCTGCCCTGGCCACGTGGGCCTCTGCGATGCCATGAAGCCCATCGACGGCAGCAAGCTCCTGGACTTCCTCATCAAGTCCTCATTCATCGGCGTATCTGGAGAGGAAGTGTGGTTTGATGAGAAAGGAGATGCTCCTGGAAGGTAATCTTTTCAGTAATGAATCTAAATAACCTTGTGAGCCTTCCTGTGCCAGACAGATGGCAACTATGGCTTCATCTGGTTCCATGGTTTCTGGGTGTCATGAGGATAGATACAACTAGGTAGCAAAAAGTCCAGGGATAATATCAGATGAAATTACCAAAGACCACACTACTTTTTAAAATATTAAAATACTTCTTTTTCAACACCCGATACCCAGTATTCTACTGGTGCCACCCCCTTACTCAGCTATCACTTAACCCTTTTTCCAGAATGCTTGGGACCTCCCTGCAAGCCCAGGAAACTAAAAAAAGTACACTTGGCCAACAGAAACCTCTCAGACCTTGCCAGTACCGGGCCAGCGTCTTTCTGATTGATTAACTATATACCATTCTGGTTATGAAATATTTTGACTATTACACCTGGTTAAAGAGCTCAGTATGCAAAGAGAACTAGGTCCTGCATGTGTCTCCCTTCCCCTCAGGCTAACTTATGTTTCTGCTAACATATCTCGTGGAGCAAGAAAGGAAACAACTTTCTTTTTGGAATCGAGTCCCTATGACTTTTAAAGAATTAATCAAACAAAAAGCAGATGAAAAGTAAACCAAGGTATATGCACAAAATCCTCTCCAAGCCATTTTACATACAGTCTGCTCTGCAATACTTGTTTTGATACTACCAGTTGCTCAAGCATAATTGGTACATAGGAAATTTTGTTAGTATCAAGAATAGTTGTGTTCATTCATACGCAATTTCCTAGGAAAGGCATAATCAGAATGGCAGAAGAATTAACACCTTCAGGAGGAAGGAAAAAGGCCCTCAGCTTGGCTGCCACTCAGCAAGCCCAGGGCCTTATAGGCCCTGTCACCTTTCAGTGTATGATGTCCCAGACTTAGAGCTTTTTAGAAAAGCATATGCTGTGTTCAAGTGGAACATCGAATCATGTAATCTTCATTGCTGTAGGTGGATCATTGTCTTTCTTTTACAGATAATAAAACTGGGTATCAGAGAAACTAAGGAACTCACCTAATGTCCACAGATTGCAAGCTGTGGAGGCAAGTGCTCTCACTCTGAGGCTTCTAATCAGGCAACATCACGCTGCCTTTTAGCAGATCCTAAAATTAGCAACATGGTTGGCAATCTTCTTTTTGTGTTTTGAGAAAGAGTCTCACTCTGTTGCCCAGGCTGGAGTGCAGTGGCGCAGTCTCGGCTCACTGCAATTTCTGACCCCCGGGGTTCAAGTGATTCCCCTACCTCAGCCTCCCAAGTAGCTATGACTACAGGTGTGTGCTACCATGCCTGGTTAATTGTTTTGTATTTTTAGTAGAGATGGGGTTTCACCATGTTGGCCAGGCCGATCTTGAACTTCTGACCTCAAGTGATCCATCTACCTTGGCCTCCCAAAGTGCTGGGATTACATGTGTAAGCCACTATGCCCGACCTTGGCAACCTTCTTAATGTCATTTCAGAAGTACTGTAAGGGACTGTTTGACCCTAAATAAGCCTCCATGTATCTCTTTATTGTCAGCTTGAAGTCCTGCACTTACGGAGTACCTTGTGAGACCTAACTGGATTCTCCCTGTTAAAATCTGACAGCTCTAGGAAGGATAAATGATATCAGTCATTGTCAGCAATTAAAATGATCAATTTATCAGATTTCTTCCAAGCTGCTAGTTAGGTGGGAACAGATTTTGACTGGAATGCAAGTGGGGTAGATGGAATGATTCAGGAATTGGGCATGTGAAAAGCTTCGAGGAAGTGGTACCAGGAGCAACAAGTGGGTCTGAGATTCAGAACATTGACTACCTGCCTCTGTAAACCCTCTTTCATCCTGTGTTCCACTGGACACTAGGCTCAATAAGGGGTCAGAATTAGAATGTAAACCTTCCTTCAATGATTCCCAAAGATAGCATACAATGTGCCTAGCACAAGGCCAGATGCATTTTTGATACTTCATAAATTCAAGTTTACTCCTCTCTCTTTACAAGTTATCTAAAATGTAGGTGCATAATTTTAGCTTGTTTCTTCTCCGTCTTTAATTAAATATTCAGATCTTACTTAAGCTTTCCCCTGGGTCTTTTCTTAGGGATCATATCCTTTTGCTTGCAATTGGTTAGCATAATCCGTTTTCAATTTCTGTTTCGAAAATCTCCCTGTACGTCCTCCTCCTGTCATACTAGTGCTCATGCTTTTGGTCCCGCTTATAATTACTTCAGTTAATCATCACACAACGTAAACTGAATGCATTGAGAGGATGTTGTGAATATGTAATTTATAGCATAAAAAATTCCAAAATAAAGACCAACATGCCTGGAAGGAACCCTGGGGTCAAAAGAAAAGGTGGTGTTCAGTAATACACGCAGTATGAGGAAGGCTTTTTAAAACGAAGTCAGTAATTTTTCCTTGATATTTTTCAATAGATTTTTTCCCAGCTTTTAGGACTTTTTTTAAAAAATGTGTTTTATACCAAAATATTGTGAATTTTTTTTTGTTTCGAAATGCTAATGAAGTGTGAACTGATTTCTGTTATGAAAAAGCAAATGAGGAAGCTAAAATAAAGTCTTTGGAAACCGATTTAAAGGAAAAAGACATTCTAGAGTCAGCATTGTAGCGAAGCCTTCTTTGTGAGTATGTGAGAAGCTGTAATAATGTAATCTGAAATAAAACACAAAAATTCCTGGAAATGAAAATGGAAATTACTCACATCAAGCACTCACAACAGTACAACAGGTTCCATAGCTCTAATGAATTTAAAATGGAAAGATATCAGAGGTGTAGATTAGTGTCATTGATCAACAGGATGAGTGTGAGCCAGCAGCCCACAGTTAATTCTCACTTGGCTATCACTCAGAAAGATACTCTAAAGAACTTTCTGGTACGTCTAGCAACTGAGGGATAATAACTCTCTATTAGTCAAAAGTCCGCACAGCAAAGAGATGAATAATGTGCTCTGGGTGTACCATTCTCTCTTCTCATTCTAAGTGCATTTCGTTTACCTGGCAAAGGAGAGCTTTCTTTACTTTCCCAGAGTACCCTTTTCTTTTAGGGGACAACTATTTGTAGAAATTGCAAGAATCTGGAGGTGGAGAAGCCATTAGCTACCCTGTGGGTGACAGAATGCATTTGCACATTAAGAACAGGCAGAAGAGACAATCAACTGACATTCCTTGTTTAGATAAAATACTACTACTACTACTACTAATAATAATAATACAAGTCTAGGCTAGATACAGCCAATGGGTTTCAGATGCCAACTTAGTTTGATTGGCTGTAGCCTCCTGGAGTGGTAGGCTGCGAGGGATTGTAAGCATGAGTCAGTTTAGAGAGAAATAATTGCAGGAGGGATTAGGCAGGGGTGTGTGAGATGGGAGAGGGATGAAGAGAGCTGATGAAGAAGAGTATGTGTTGATTAATTGCCATTTCCTTCAGTCAAGCACAAAGAGCAAGAGTTCATGACTCATCTTCTACTCCAGGAGGATGAGCACTTTGCATAGGTACTGCAGAAAAGAAACCCACTTTGCAAAACTAGTAAGGAGCAACCAAGCATGCAGCTTTGGGAAACTGCAGCATTAATTATAGAGTGAACAGCAACATGGAAAGGAGATGTAAGAATGCTGGAGTTCCCATGACTGAGACATAAATGATTATGCCAGTACAAAGTTGTTCTCTAGTATTCATGTAGTAATGAAAATAACCAGAGTATTTTAGGACATTAATAGTAATAGAAATAGGAATGAAATCATGCTATTGCCTTATAGATTGTCTTTCTTCATTTGGGATGCTATAGCAAAATATCATAAACTGCATGGTTCACAAATAACAGAAATTTATTGCTCACAGTCCTGGAGGCTGGAAAGTCCAAGAACAAGGCACCAACAGATTTGGTGTCTAGTGAGGGCCTGCTCTCTGGTTCGCAGATGGCGCCTTCTAATTGTTTCCTTGTGTGGTGGAAGGGGCAAGAAAGCTTTTTAAGGCTGCTTTTACTAATCTCATTCATGAGGACTTTGTCCTCATGGCCTAATCACCTCCTGAAGGCCCCTCCTCCTAATACCATCACCTTGGGGGTTAGGATTTTCAGCATATGAATGGAAGGGGGTGAACATAAGCATTTCGATCATAGGACATACGCATTTATCCAGATTATAAAGTAGTTTTTTACATGCCTATCTTAATAAATCTCCACAAGAATCACATGAGGCTTAAAGAGTTTAGTGGCATTCCTAAGTAGTATAATCTACTGTTAAAATGTTAGAAAAGAGACCAGCTTGTACATTCCGATGTTAGATCTTGTGTTCTTTAGATTGTATCGGAGAATGTCCTATATCATATATATATATGGTGTGTGCTGTATAACATGATGTTTTGATATACTGTATGTATATAGTGAAATGATTACTATAGTGAAGAGTTCTAAGTGTCGGTTTTGCCATTGTGTAGTGTTCCGGAATTTCAAATAACTGCAATAACTGATACCAGTTATTTGGTTTCAAAAATATTTATCCTAATCAGGGAAGAGATTAGTTTAAATGTCAGTGCACAAGACATTAAATCCTCAACATCCTTATTAATTAAAGATCCCTTTCTCAGATTTCTTGCTCTCTTAGCACCTTAAAAAAGGTTCCAGACTTGATAAAACTCACCCCTTTTAATACAGTGTAATGAAAATGACAATTGAATGTGAAAAAGAAATTTGGGTTAAAGTAATCAAATAAAAAATTAATGTTCTTATTGATACTTACTCAAAGAATAACTTAGTAAACAATAATTTGAAGGACATGATCAACTTAGCAAACATAACATTATTTTTTGGAGGATAAGCAGAGAGAAAAGTACAAGAGTAATTTATATTTTAGTGAATATGGATGATACACAGAGATTGAAGAATGGAATATACATATTTGGGATAATCAGAAGAAACATAAGAAATAAACTAAAATATTGGCAGTAGCTGATGTAAGATGATTCTAGCTGTTTTCTTATTTCCATTATTATCTACTTCCCAACTTCCTTTGTTTTCTACATTATGTCTATATTCTATAAGACATGCACGTTGTGCTCTTTGTAGGTATGATATCATGAATCTGCAGTACACTGAAGCTAATCGCTATGACTATGTTCACGTTGGAACCTGGCATGAAGGAGTGCTGAACATTGATGATTACAAAATCCAGATGAACAAGAGTGGAATGGTGCGGTCTGTGTGCAGTGAGCCTTGCTTAAAAGGCCAGATTAAGGTAAGCCACAAATGCATTCTTGCATGCTATCTGTGAGGTGGTCGGCTGCCTGGACATTAGTAAAGAACAACACAGACAATTTTAAAAACATGACTGTCAAGAAAGGGTGTGCCACACTTACAGTTTTGGCTCTTGAGTTTCGGTAAAACTGAAAAGACAAAGATTAGGAAACAGAGTGGGTAAACTCTTATAATATTTGCATAGTTTTTACTTGAATCACAATGATGGGCTGGAATCTTCGATACAATCTAGTCAGGAAACGGATGAGTAATCAAATTTTAAAAATCAAAAACAGAAGTAAATGTGAAAACCAAAGCCAATAATAGTGCTTAGTCATAGTTCTAGCTATTGTTAAAGAAAGCAGAAGCTGAACAATGCTAAATAAGCAAATAACTAAAATATCAGAAGTTGAAATAAGGTAACACAGACTGGTTATCATTTTCTGTTTCTCTACCAAGTCCTTTGTTTCTTCTGAGACTGGCATTTTTTTTTTCAATACAAGAGAGTGTCCCCACTTTCTCACTATTTTCAGGAGCTATTTGGAGGGTGGAGTGGGGCAAGTGAATAACTATGACATCACTATATATAGAAAATGACAATAATCAAGCATCAAATCCTCAGTTGGGTGTGCTAAAGAGGCTTCTTGATGGAGAAAGCATGGAGGCAACACTCTCCGTATCCCAGGCTATTTAAAACCAAACTGGGTGATGCACTAGGAAATAGAGCATAGGGGAGGGATTGTGAATGGCAGGATATGGATTAGAAGACCTAATAGGTCTTTCGCATCCCTAATTTTCTGTGATTCATCTTGAGACACAGACAGGCTGTCACGTAAATGTCTCACAGCACAGCTGGAGCTGGGGTAAATCAGGCATGAGGCTCTGGCTCCCGCCATGCTGACTTGCCGCCATGCCATTCGTTGCTTGGGAGCTGCAAAACCACGCATGCAGGAGAGATTCTCTGATAAGTTCACGGAAGGGTCCCCAGGGCGAGAATCTCGTCATATAATGCTAAGTTTAGACAGAGGCTGGACATGCCTTATCTCAACTGACTAAAGAAAATGCAGGGTCTGCAACCTGTAACATCTTTTGGTAGCTGAGAAGAGCTATCCTGGTAGACTCAAATTCTCAGTCACTCTAGTCACTTGGACAAAGAAACAAACTTCTGAGATGAATCATCCTAGTTTTAAGTATCTTGTGCCTTCTCTGCAGAAGTTATATTAAATTATTTAATAGTTGTTATGACAACCAGTCAATCAGTATAGACTCCATTCTCATGCTGTGACATGGTATTGGAGGCCTCATGCCATGGCTATGGTAAACCTTTGAATTGGTGGATTACGGGAAGATTTGGCCAATGTGTCCTACATGGCTGGGGTCATGTGGGGGATTCAGGAGATATGGAGACACTGCTAGCTTCCAAGCAGTGCAGAAGTATTTCAGTAGTCTAAGAATGTGTAAAAGTAGTATGTATGGGCTGATTCCTGTCTAGGTGGAATATTTCCACATGAGGCTGCTGATGATATAAGGTATGTTCTCTGAAATCCAGAGGCCACAAATTTCTCCTTGCCTGTTATCATGAGATGCCAGACCAAGGCATTCTGGTTGCATCATCTTTTCTAGATAGTGGGAAAAAATAGGATATCTGTGGACTGAAGTCATAGGTGGGGAGAGGACAGAAGCCCTGAGCACATGCACTTCTGCCACCCAAAGGATGCCACATGTTGGCTCAGGCTGTCTCTCCAGTTTGGGTATAGTACTGATGTTATTGTGCAGACAATGACTGGGAAAGAGTTTTTGGAACTACAAAGTTCAGTTTTGCAGGTTATATGGAAAAAATAAAACCTGGCGAGGAAAAAACAAATTGTTGCAAGGATTTGCCGTCCTTTCAAGATCACTTGAAAGGAAGGAATTGTGAAAATTCCTTACTGTTACTCTGACTGCCAGGTGGCCGTGAATGGGTGCTCACATACCACGTGTGCTCCCCTTTACACCTTCCAGAGGAGAGGCCTTTGTTTTCCCCAATTCAGCGGCAAGCCTGTCCGCATATGTCCCTGCACCTAGACCCTGAAGTATTTCTACCATCGTGTTTACACTATGCCCATGCGTATTATCGAAGGAAATCCCAGAAGTTGTTGCTGAGCCATTACAGAACATTCACTATAAATGCAAAGCACCTGGGGGCCAATATTAGAAAATTGTAAATATTGCAGAAAGAAAATGTGCGTGTTCTCAATACCAACATGGAGTGGAGGTAATGGGGGATGTCTGTTTTGTTTCTCACAAGCACCTTGGGAGGTATGGAAACAAATAAAATTTGAGTCCCATTTACCAAATAATACTATGCACATTCTAACATCACTAATTTGCCACCTACCAGGCCCAGGATGCATACAGCCAGATCAGTAGCCACTGTCAAGATATAAGAGAAACAGGCAGCTTACAAGGTGATTGTAGGACATACATTTGTATTAACTGGGAAATACAGCCTTTAGGAAAGGGTTATTTGTTTTAAATATCAAATGCCATTTAAACGGCTAAAATAATAATTTGATGTCTTTTCTGATAACCCATAGAACTTTCTTATGATCATTTCCTTTGAATTTGTCAAAAACCCAGTTTTCTTGTGTTATTGATTTTTAGAATTACAAATGTATCTTATAAATACAATATCTTGTGGAGGAAGAAATAATTTCAGTCATACCACAAACACAGGTAAATAAAATAATACTTTTTATTGTTGTGTGTAACCTTAGTGTCCTGTCAGGAAATAAAGAGCCCACACCAGATGGTTTACTAGGGGAAATTTAACAGAAGAAAATGGTTACCAAAGTAAAAAGGGGTACTGAGGCAACTCAGAGGTGACCAACAGCAGTGTCTACTCCCACTCCAGAGCTAGAAAGACCCAGGGAAACCTTGTAGCTACTACCTCTGAGCTGTCTCTGAAGTGGGAGAGTGAGGGCACCCTGGCTTTTCTCTTCTCCTTCTCTTTTGCCTCCTATTAGTTCCTCTTACTTTACCAAATCCATCCAGAAGACAACTGGCAAGAGATCCTGGAAAATGTAGTTCACAAGTATCTTCGCTCAGGTTCCCTTGAACTCTACTAACTATGCAAGGCTTAATTGCTAATACATTAATGGAAGATTCAATCCTAGAGAAACAAGAATGAGGGAGAAAGGGAAGTGAGATATGGAAGGATGGGGGAAAGCAAAACAAAACAAGGTGACACGTTATTGAGGAGGAGATTGCTTCACTGCACATAACTAATCACATTGCCTCAAGAGGTCACTGGATAGGCTATTCAGACTATTGGAGGAAGGATGGGAGAGGAATGAATGTGTTCACTTCATCCTCTTTTCTACTTTGTGTGGCCAAAGGTTATGCTCACAGGAAGTTACATCACCAGATCCCTTCAGGCAGCTGCTGAGGAAGCCAGAGCCCAGGCCCTGTAACACAGCGCTTCTTCAGATTCTGGAAGCAATATGAGGAGTGAGAGCCTAGGTGGGTCTCCTATGGTCTGGCCTGGGTCCTGCTACGGTGAGTCCAGCAGGGACAGTTCTGGAACCCAGAGCCTACTCAAAGGGAGGGAGAGACAACTAGAGATGACAGAGATGAAGGAGCAGTGTCGAGACTGCAGTAGCAGACATAACAGCAATGTCTAGAACTCTCCGAGTGTTGATAGCCAAGGGCCCAAGACACAAGTGCAACCAAAGAGAGTATGCGGCGACAGATAAAATCTGAACAGTGTTGTGCAGGCAAACATCAGGTACCTGGTGTGTGTGTTGATCTCACATACAGAACCCACTGCTGTTTTCCTTGCTGTAGTGAAGGACAGGAAAGGGGCAGAAAGGGGAGGAAAGGTAAAGGAAAAGAAAGTGCTGGAAAGGAGAAGAGAGGTAATCAAGATCAGGGACTAACATTGGTCAAGTATGTTCTTAAGCAAGTACAATAGATGCTTTACAGACATCATTTCAATTACTCCTTAAAACGACCCTTTGAAAGCAGGTATTATCAACCCCCCATTTTATAGACGAGGGAATCTGAGACCCAGAGGGATTGAGTCACTTGCCCCTAAGCTCTCAGCTAGAAATTGCCAAAGCTGGGCTTGGAGCCAACTCAAAGCTGTTATCATCCCACGGACACATGTTGTTCAACTATCTTTCATTATATGAACTGGCACATTTCCTACAAATGCATATTTCAATTTCTAAGCCTTATTTTTTTCAATAGCTCACAATAAAATCATAAGTAAAGAGCCACTTTTAAAATTCTGAGGGAACAGAATCCAGAATTCAGGAAGCAATATTTGTGAAGGAGGCTGGCAGAGTTAATAGAGACTGAGACATTGACAGGGAAGTGAGGGCAAGGATACTGAAGATTGATTTCACTGGCCTCCTGTTCTTTCTCCCCCTCTCTCCTCTCCCTGCTCTCTTCTGCTTTCTTTTTCTCTTAAGTTTATATTTGAATTCTTTTCTCCAAGATGTTGGTTTTGGGTTGGGAGGTTGAGGTAAGAGACTAGAGATAATCTCACCTCTTCCTATCATCACCCAGCCAATCATGACAGAATTCTGGAGATACTAGGTCAATATGGCATACATCATAAATGTTTCTCCTCATTTACACATGCCCTGCTGTTGTAAAGTGGCACCTTATTTATATATAACAAAGTCCACTCACACATATCTTACACATTATAGACTTCAGAATTAACTGTTTTCATTTACGAGATAAGACATTTCATCTGATTTCTTGGAATTATCTACCAGAGAAATAAAATGTTCATTTTAAAAGGCATTCGAAATGTAGCCCTAACAAAAGAAGCCTGCTTAATTTAAACCTCTAGCATGCTCCTTGCTCAATTTTAGCTTCTTATATGACTGATTTTTCCCACGGATGAGCAAAGAGGCCAAAGAGCAGATTCACTGAGAATCAAAGCAAAGGGAACATGATCATTCTCGTTACGACCTAACATACCCTTAAAAATGGATGGAAGTAAGAGAGGTCCACTAAGAAACCATTTATATTTGGCTGGAATTGGAACGTTAAATATGCCTAGGTTTGTGCCGTGAGCATTATTAAATAATGCTGCTACAGGAGTTCGTGTCTGCCTTTTCCTGTTAGTAGATACAGCTACTTGAGAGAAATCGCCAGTGGAGAAAACTTATAATTTCTAATAATATCCTTCTTTAAAAAAATAAAATTACTCATATTAATTTTCAGATTGACACCTTTCAACATAGGCCATTGATTAAAAAGTAGCCAAGTTGTGTTCGGTCATGTCTCTTCAAGCCTCTGCAGAGACTGGGATTAGAGTCTCAGATTCCAGAGCATTTGTCATCATCAGCAACCTAAGATTCTTCCTTAGCTCCCTTATCTTAACATCATTTCCCTCTTCCTCTGTACATTTTTCTGCTATTCAAAGAGCTCTCTATATTTACAGTTGCTTAGTTAGCCTAGCTTCCACATTACTGGGTAAAAAATGCTGTTTATCTGGAAGCATACCCATTCTCCCATTCTTTACCACGATAGTCAAGCAATTAGTACAACCCTACTTTTCCTAATAATAAGAAAAGGAATGTGATGAGGTGAAAGTGATACTCTAGAACTTAATATAAAATCTGTGTATATGTGTCTATGTATGTGTATGTATGTACACATATGTGTGGGTGTACTATTAATATATTTCTACTATGTGTAATCAGTTCTTCCTGTTGCTTTATACAGAAACAGCTACATGAAATAGATGTGTTCTCAGCTATTTAAATAGATGATGTCCTCAGGGAGAAAAACAACTTTAATAATGTGATAGATGAAACTAATATTCTATGGAAATCAGCTAGATGAACTTTGAAAAGCCTTATGATTCCACTTACTTTGCAGTGATGGAAACATTGCAACATGTTTGTCAAAATACAAGATTAAAAAAAAGCTATAACACCATTTCCTGATAAGAGCTACCACTCGAAAGATATTGCCCCTCTGATCTCGCTGGCAGTGGTTGGAAGGTTGAGGGAACGGGAGCCTAAAATGGCAGAGGAAAATGGTGTTGGGAAGAGGATAGACAACGCATCAGCTTCCACCTTTCCTACTCCCACATTGAATGCAAGTAGCTCATCTGCTGATTTACTTCTAGGTCACATTGTAAATAATGCTGGGTTGATGATTTTATACTCAATTTTTCCATCTGCAATTGCTCCAAGTTCAGAGTTCAAAGTGTGTCACATTGTGGCTGTATTTCCTTTCACCTCTAGCTATTTATTTGTGTTTGTAGAGGCTACACCATAGAATATAGAAATAGTTCCTTTCTCCTCCAGTGCATGTGCTTCAAAATTGCTTGTATGCATTTGCTTTCCTCCAGACAGTGTGAGGAGGAATGTTGTTTTGAATATGATAGAAAGAGAATTGTTTAGACCGAAATCTACCTCAAGTAAATTATCTTATTCTTCAAACAATCATCACTATCTGATTACTACCTGATTGGCACTGGCGTCTCATGACCCTGTCCCCATGACCCAGTCCAGCCAGCCCCGGCTGGCAATAGCTTAATGAGATTATTCCTTTTTCTTTAACCATTTCATGCCTCCTAACGTGGATTATCTTTGAACACTTTTCACATCTGTAATGAGGATTTTTATTCTTGTTCAGCTGTGTCTTATAATTTTGACCAAGTTAATGAATACCTATCTTTTGTTCTCATTTGGAAACATAAAAGAAAATATTAAAGAATAGTACAATGATTACTCATATATCCACCAATCTCATTCAAGAATTATAAATCTTTTAGCATGTCATGCCTCTCTCTCTGTCTCTCTTTCTCCCTCTTCTATTTTTTTTCAGAACCATTTAAAAGGTAAAAATATCATCAAATTTTATACCTTAATACCTCAGCTTTTATCTTCTAATAAGGACAATTCTCATATAGTCGTCAAACCAGCTAAGAAAGTTAACAATAACATCTTCAGCCATATCTGTCACATCCACCCCAGCTTTTTCCCTCTTTGTGAATCAAAACAAGCTAACCATCTAAATCATATAGTTAATGTAACCATTTTGGCATCTAGTAAAACAATGGTTCAGTTCCTCCACTGTGTAATATCTTCTCAATTCTACTGCAAAATGGCAAGTTCTGAGTACAAATTGCCCACAGGCATATCAAAAAATCACGTACCTGAGAACTCTATGATTACGTAATGATGAGATCTGCCTGTGCTACTAAAATTTTGAAAAGGAATCAAAGCACAAACATTGTCTTTAGTGTCTTATTGTGAATGTAAAAAACAAAAAATGAAATTACTATAGTATCTCTGAAGGAGGGGAAACTTCGCAAACACAGGTCAAAGTGAAAAATTCCATGGAAGTATCATTAATTTATCCACAACCACTCTAAGTAATGCCTATACCTTCATCACTCCCCCTCTGACCTATATCTGTGCTGTTCTCTTGCTCACTGAACTTTTCTGTTATTACCTCAGATCCAGCCCCTTCATCACTTTCAGGGACAGATCCCCATGGAGAAACACTGTGAATCATGGGCTATTGGGCAGAACAGGGGACACAGCAAGGCTGACATGTCTTTGGTGGCAGTGACAAAAATGGGGCACATTTAATTTTTAAGTAGACATTTATTAAAGTGTAATGTACACACAGAAAAGTAGCAGAGGACAGCACAAGTATGAATATGGAGGGTACGCATCTTACCTAGCCTTACTCTAGCTGTCCACTCTGTCTAGAGCACTCTCTCACCAGATAGCTACGCCCTTTCCCTCCCTCAAGATTTTGCTCAAATGGCAACATCTTAGTGGGACCTTACCTGACCACCATATGCAAAATGGCAACCCCATATTTCAGGTGTCTTCCTATCTGGACGAGGACCAGAGAAAGGCAGGCACCTATGGTACAGACTTCAAGAAGGCGGTCACTCTCAAGGTCCTGCAAGCTGGGTGAGGACTCTCATGTCCCTGAAGGAGAAAGTCTCTTTAAATTTGGTCCCTAGACATTCTCCTTGCCTCATCTTGATTTCTTCCCTATGACCTATTCCTCTTTCTTGCTTTAGTTTTTCCAAAGGCTTTTTTTCCAGAATGACAGCTCCTCAAAGGTGGGGATATTATCTGTTTTGTTCACTGATTATTTCCAGCCTTGATACAGTGCCTGACACATTGTATGTAGGCTAGGCAATCAAATGTGTATTTCAAATGAATGAATGGATGAAAGAGTCAATGAATGACTGAATACATATGCTCTGCATAGGCATTTTTATTGACACATAATAATGGTACATGTTTATGGGGTACACATGATATTTTAATACATGCATACAATGTGTAATGATCAAATCTGAGTTAGTGGGATATCCATCACTTCAAATATTTATCATTTCTTTGTGTTGGGAACATTCCAAATGTTCTCTTCTAGCCATTTTTAAATATACAAGAAATTATTGTTAACTACAGTCCCCCTGTTGTGCTATCAAACACTAGCATTTATTTGTTCTATCTAACTGTTTATTATTATTATTATTATTATACTTTAAGTTCTAGGGTACATGTGCATAATGTGCAGGTTTGTTACATATCTATACTTGTGCCATGTTGCTGTGCTGCACCCATCAACTCGTCAGCACCCATCAACTCGTCATTTA
Organism: Macaca thibetana thibetana; assembly: GCF_024542745.1. Lineage (NCBI taxonomy): Eukaryota > Metazoa > Chordata > Mammalia > Primates > Cercopithecidae > Macaca > Macaca thibetana. The sequence goes on along the minus strand of NC_065581.1, from coordinate 118,216,337 downwards.
CATCAGGTATAACTCCCAGTGCAATCCCTCCCCCTTCCCCCCTCCCCATGATAGGCCCCGGTGTGTGATGTTCCCCTTCCCGAGTCCAGGTGATCTCATTGTTCAGTTCCCACCTATGAGTGAGAACATGCGGTGTTTGGTTTTCTGTTCTTGTGATAGTTTGCTAAGAATGATGGTTTCCAGCTGCATCCATGTCTCTACAAAGGACACAAACGCATCCTTTTTTATGGCTGCATAGTATTCCATGGTGTATATGTGCCACATTTTCTTAATCCAGTCTGTCACTGATGGACATTTGGGTTGATTCCAAGTCTTTGCTATTGTGAATAGTGCCGCAATAAACATACGTGTGCATGTGTCTTTATAGCAGCATGATTTATAATCCTTTGGGTATATACCCAGTAATGGGATGGCTGGGTCATATGGTACATCTAGTTCTAGATCCTTGAGGAATCGCCATACTGTTTTCCATCATGGTTGAACTAGTTTACAATCCCACCAACAGTGTAAAAGTGTTCCTATTTCTCCACATCCTCTCCAGCACCTGTTGTTTTCTGACTTTTTAATGATCGCCATTCTAACTGGTATGAGATCGTATCTCATTGTGGTTTTGATTTGCATTTCTCTGATGGCCAGTGATGATGAGCATCTTTTCATGTGTCTGTTGGCTGTATGAATGTCTTCGTTTGAGAAATGTCTGTTCATATCCTTTGCCCACTTTTTGATGGGGTTGTTTGTTTTTTTCTTGTAAATTTGTTTGAGTTCTTTGTAGGTTCTGGATATTAGCCCTTTGTCAGATGAGTAGATTGCAAAAATTTTCTCCCATTCTGTAGGTTGCCTGTTCACTCTGATGGTAGTTTCTTTTGCTGTGCAGAAGCTCTTTAGTTTAATGAGATCCCATTTGTCAATTTTGGCTTTTGCTGCCGTTGCTCTTGGTGTTTTAGACATGAAGTCTTTGCCCATGCCTATGTCCTGAATGGTACTACCTAGGTTTTCCTCTAGGGTTTTTATGGTATTAGGTCTAACATTTAAGTCTCTAATCCATCTTGAATTAATTTTCATGTAAGGAGTAAGGAAAGGATCCAGTTTCAGCTTTCTACTTATGGCTAGCCAATTTTCCCAGCACCATTTATTAAATAGGGAATCCTTTCCCCATTTCTTGTTTCTCTCAGGTTTGTCAAAGATCAGATGGCTGTAGATGTGTGGTATTATTTCTGAGGACTCTGTTCTGTTCCATTGGTCTATATCTCTGTTTTGGTACCAGTACCATGCTGTTTTGGTTACTGTAGCCTTGTAGTATTGTTTGAAGTCTGTATTTTGATACTCATTAACCAGTCTCTCTTTATTCACCCCTCTCCTTTCCCCTTCCCAGCCTCAGGTAATCAGCATTCTATTTTCTACCTCCATGAGACCAACTTTTAAAACTCCCACATATGACTAAGAACATGTGATATATATTTTTCTGTGCTTTGCTTATTTAACAGGATGTCCTCCAGGCTCATTCATGTTTCTGCAAGTAACAGAATTTCATATACCTATTGGCCATTTGTATACCTTCTTTTGAGATATGTCTATTTAGGTTTTATTCTCATTTTAAAAATCAGGTTATTTGTTTTCTTGCCCTTGAGTTGTTTGAGTTATTTACATATTCTGGTTATTAATCTGTTGTTGGATGGATAGTTTGCAAATATTTTTGCCCATTCTGTAGGTTGTCTCTTCACTCTGTTAATTGTTTCCTTTGCTGTGAAGGAGCTTTTAGCTTGATATAATCTCATTTGTCTACTTTTGCTTTTGTTGCCTGTGCTTTTGAGGTCTCATCCAGAAAATCTTTGCCCAGACCAACGTCTTGAAATGTTTCCCCGATATTTTTCTCTAGTAGTTTCATAGTTTCAGCTCTGACATTTAAGTCTCTTATCCATTTTGAATTTACATTTGTATATAATGAGAGATAGGCGTTTAGTTTTTTTTTCTTCTACATGTGAATATCCGTATTTTCTTAGCACCATTTATTAGAGACTGTCCTTTCCCCAATGAATTTTCTTGGAGTCTTTGTAGAAAATAAGATGGTTGTAAATATGTGAACTCATTTCTAGACTCTATCTTCTGTTTTACTGGCCTATGTGTCTGTTTTTATGCCAGAATCATGCTGCTTTAATTAACTACCTGTGTAGTACATTTTGAAGTCAGATAGTGTGATGCCTCCAGCTTTGTTCTTTTGCTCAAGATTGTTGGGTTATTTGGATTCTTTTGTGGTTCCATGAGAATTTTAGGATATTTTATTCTATTTTTATTATTTTAACTTCCCAGAGGGTACAAAGTTTTTTACATGGATAAATTGCATGCCACTGAGGTTTGGTGTGGGGATGATCCAGTCACCCAGTTAGAGAGCTAGTATCAGACAGGAAGTTTTTCAACCCATGGCCCTCATAGTAGTAGTCCCCAGTGTCTGTTGCCATCTTCATGTCCATGTTTACCGAATGTGTGGCTCCTGCTTATAAATGAGAACCTGCAGTGTTTGCAAGTTTTCTATTCCTGAATTAGTTTACTTAGGATGATGGCCTCCAGCTACATCTATGTTGCTGCAAAAGATGTGATTTTTCTTTTTTATGGCTGTGTAATATTTTGTGGTGTATATGGACTTCATTTTTCTTTATCCAGTCCACCATTGATGGGCATCTAGCTTGATTCTATGTTTTTGCTATTGTGAAGAATGCCATGATGAATACATGAATACATGTGTCTTCTGTGAAGATTACTATTGGTATTTTGATAAGGATTGCATTTAATCTGTAGATCACTTTGAGTAGTATAGACATTTAAACTATCTTATTTCTTGGAAGCATGAACATGGAATATCTTTTTATTGTTCTGTATCCTCTTCAATTGCTTTCATCAGTGTGTTATAGTTTTCATTGTAAAAATATTTTATCTCTTTGGTTAAATTTATTTATAGGTATTTTTTGGTAGCTACTTTAAATGAAAAATGCTTTTTTATTTCTTCCTCAGATTGTTCACTATTGGCATATAGACATACCAATAATATTTGTATGTTGATGTTGCATCCTGCAAATGTCCTGAATTCATTTATCAGTTTCTACAGTTTTTGTTGTTGTTGTTGGGGGGTGGGGGGGTGGGTAGACTCTTTAGATTTTTCTAAATAGATTATTTTGCCATCTGAAAACAAGTTCAATTTGACTTCTTCCTTTCCAATTTGGATGCCTTTTATTGCTTTCTCTTGTCTAATTTCTCTGGCTAGAACTTCCAGTACCATATTGAATAAAAATAGTGAAAGTGGGCAACATTACCTTATTCCATATCTTAGAAGAAAAGGATTTCAGTTTTTCCCTGTTCAGTAAAATGTCAGCTGCGAGTTTGTCATATATGGCCTTATTATGTTGATGGATGTTTCTTATATAACTAATTTGTTGAGAATTTTTACTATTAAGGGATGTTGAATTTTATCAAATACTTTTTCTGCATCTATTGAAATGATCATATCGGTTTTTTGTTTGTTTTGTTTGTTTTTTTGAGATGGAGTCTAGCTCTGTCGCCCTGGCTGGAGTGCAGTGGCCGGATCTCAGCTCACTGCAAGCTCTGCCTCCTGGATTTAGGCCATTCTCCTGCCTCAGCCTCCCGAGTAGCTGGGACTACAGGTGCCCGCCACCTCGCCTGGCTAGTTTTTTGTATTTTTTAGTAGAGATGGGGTTTCACCATGTTAGCCAGGATGGTCTCGATCTCTTGACCTTGTGATCCGCCCGTCTCAGCCTCCCAAAGTGCTGGGATTACAGGCTTGAGCCACCACGCCCGGCTGATCATATCGTTTTTGTTCTTCATTCTGTTGATGTGGTATTAAACCATCCTTGAATGCCTGAGATAAATCCCAATGGATTGTAGTTAAAAATCTTTTTGATGTACTGTGGAATTTGGTTTGCCAGTATTTTGTTGAGGATTTTTGTATTTATGTTTATCAGGGATATTGACTGGTAGCTTTCTTTTTGTTGTGTCCTTGTCTGGTTTTGTATCAGGATAATGATGGCTTTGTAGAATGAGTTTGGAAGAATTCACTTCTCTTCAATTTTTTGGAATAGTTTGAGAATAATTGGTACTGGTCTTCTTTAAAAGTCCAGTGGAATTCAGCAGTAAATCCATCGGATCCAGGACTTTTCTTTCTTAAGAGATTTTTGTTACTGATTCAATCTTTTTACCCATTATTGGTGTGTTCAGGCTTTCTGTTTCTTTATGGTTCAATCTCAGTAGGTTATATGTATTCAGGACATTATTTACTCTAGATTTCCCAATCTGTTGGCATATAATTGTTCACAATGGTCCTCTGTGTTTATGTGGTATCAATTGTAATGCCTTCTTTTTTCATCTCTGATTTTATTTACTTAGGTCTTCTCTCTTTTTTTCCTTAGCTTGTCTAGTTAAAGATGTGTCCATTTTGTTTATCTTTTCATAAAACTAATTTTTTATGTTTTGTATTTTTTGTTTCATATTTCTACTTTGATATTTATTATTTATTTTCTTCTATTAATTTGGGGTTTGGTTTATTTTTACTTTTCTATTTCTTTTAGGTGCATTATGAGGTTGTTTATTTGAAGTTTTTCTATATTTTTGATATAGGTATTTATTGCTGTATACTTCCTTTTCAGTGCTGCTTTTGCTATGTACTGTAGGTTTTGGTATCTTGTGTTTCCACTTTTATTTGTTTCTCAATTTTTAAATTTTCTTCTTAATTTATTTATGGACCCATTGGTCATTCAGAAGCATGTCATTTATTTTCCCTGTATTTTTGCAATTTCCAAAATTACACTTGTTATTGATTTCTAGTTTTATTCTATTGTGATCTGAAAAGATATATGATATAATTTTGATTTTTTTGAATTTTGGGGTCTTATTTTGTCACCCAATGTATGATCTATCCTAAAGAATGTTACATGAACTGCTCGTGAGAAGAATATGCCCTCTGTAGCAGTTATATAGGGTGTTCTGTAAATGTCAGTTAGGTCCATTTGGTCTAAAATGTAATTCAACTCCAATGTTTCTTTATTGATTTTCTGTCTGAATGATTGGTCCATTGCTAAAAGTGGAGTGTCAAAGTCTCCAACTATTATTGTATAGCAGTCTATCTCTCTCTTTATGTCTAAGAATGTTTGCTTTGTATATTTGGGTACTCTGATGTTGGGTGCGTAGATATTTACAACCGGTATATCCTCTTGTTGAATTGACCCATTTGTCATTATAAAATAAAGAGACATATAACATTTGTCTCTCTTTACAGTTTTGACTTGAAGTCTGTTTCATCTGATATGAGTATAGCTACTCTTGCTCTTTTAAGGATGCAGCCTCTCTTGATGTTGTGCAAGTTTAAGTGAAGACTTGCATATAATTGAAGGAAAGGTCTTGTTAAGTTTGTTCCCTAGGCCCTTTTCTTTCTTCATCTCCGTTTCTGCTCTGGACCCTATTTCTCTTTCTTGATTTAACTTTTTCCATAGCCTTTTTCCAGAATGACAGCTCCTCACAGGTAGTGATATTATCTGCTTTGTTCACTGATTATTTCTAACCTTGACATAGTGCCTGATGCATTGTAGGCACTCAAATAGAATTTTGGATGAGTAAATGAATAAATGGTGAATGAAGGAATTAATGAATAATTGAATAAATATCTATTCATTGGCATTTTGTTTCCCTTTCTAGAGATATACTTAATCCATTGTATAAGATTTTTGAGCTCTTTAACTTCAAATATCAGGTCTTTCCATCTCTTTATTGACATGCATAACACCTTGTCGACCACAGTGGGTCACTAAACAAAAGTTAATTAATTGAATATATATATGCCAAACCCTGAGATGCAATTTTGGCTCTCATCATAATCTGTCATCATGCTGGCAGCCATTGTGATACTGGGAGGAGCCTAATTCTTGGAAATAACTTGGCTGAGGTTTGTGCAAGGTACTGAGTCTATCTACACATATCCCCTCATTTACAAAATGTACATAATTAACTGCACCCTGTGGAGTAGTTGCCAAGATTCGTGTAATTCTATGTAGAGTGCCTAGCACACAGTTTGACTTAATATATGTCAACTTTTTGATCATTTTATGTTCTTATCATTTTATTATATTTTGTCTGTGATAAATTACAATGTAGTCCTACATTGTATATGTTTTGTAGTTCTATATCTTTCTTTTACTACAATTGAATTCTTCATTTCCATTTTTTCTTTCTCTCATATTCTATATTATTGCCTTCCATTCTTTCACATACATTGTTGAGTAATTAATATGTGCCAAGAACTGTGCTAGCACTGTGAATGCAAAGGAAATAAACATGGCCTCTTCTTTTGAGGAACTCATAGTGTAGCTGGGAGAAAAACAAAACAGATCAGTAATTAGATTCTATTGTTGCCCAAACTCTCAAGGAGGATATGAAGTGCTATAGGGACACAGGCCAGTGGAGCTAGCTCCTTTCTCTTACAGCTGACTCTCCCACAGTTCTTTTTCCTTTTTATTTTAATTTTTGTGGGTACATAGTAGGTGTATATATATTTATGAAGTACATGATATTTTTGGATACAAGCATACAATGTAGAATGAGTGCATCTTGGAGAATGGGGTATTCCTCCCGTGAAGCATTTGTCCTTTGAGTTATTAACAATCCAATTACAATTTTACAGTATTTTAAAATGTACAATCCAGTTATTAGTGACTATAGTTACCCTATGGTGCTATCAAACAGTAGCTTTAATCCATTCTATTTCTTTTGTACCTATTAACCATCCCCACCTCCTCCCCATTCCCCAACTAGTCTTCCCAGCCTCTGGTAGCCGTTCTTCTGCTATGTTCATGAGTTCAATTGATTTGGTTTTTAGATCACACAGATAAATGGGAATATGTGATGTTTGTGTTTTTGTGCCTGGGTTATTTTCCTTAACATAATAATCTCAAGTTCCATCCATGTTATTGCAAATGACTGGATCTCATTGTTTTTATGGCTGAATAATACTCCATTGTATATATGTATTACCTTTTCTTTATTAATTCACCTGTTGATGAACATTTAGGTTGCTTCCAAATCTTAGCTATTAGAAAAAGTGCTACAACAAACGTAAGAGTGCAGATATCTCTTCAACATACTGATTTCCTGTTGTGTACTTAGCAGTAGCATTGCTGGATCAGATGGTAGCTCAATGTTTGGTTTTTTAAGGAAACTCCAAACTATTCTCCATAGTGATTGTATTAATTTACATCCCCACGAACAATGTACAAGGGTTCCCTTTTCTGCACATCTTCTCCAGCATTTGTTATTGCCTGTCATTTGGATATAAACCATTTTAACTGGGGTGAGATGATAACTCATTGTAGTTTTGATATGCATTTCTCTGATGATCAATGATGTTGAGCACTTTTTCTTACACCTGTTTGCCTTTTATGTAAGAAGACTTGTATGTCTTCTTTTAAGAAACATGTATTCAAATTTTTGCCTATAGTTTGATTGGATTATCAGATTTTTTTTTCCTATAGAGTTATTTGAGCTCTTTATATATTCTGGTTATTAATTCCTTCCAGGATGGGTAGTTTGCAAATATTTAATTCCATTCTGTGGGTTGTCTTTTCATTTTATTGATTGTATCTTTTGCTGTGAAGAACATTTCTTACTTGATATGATCCCATTTGTCCATTTTTGCTTTGGTTGCCTGTGCTTGTAGGGTATTGCTCAAGAAATTTTTGTCCAGATCAATGTCCTGGAAATTTTCCCCAGTGTTTTCTTGCATTTCCATAATTTAGGTCTTAGATTAAGTCTTTAATTGATCTTTATTTGATTTTTTTGTGTACGGGGAGAGATAGGGGTCTAGTTTCATTCTTCTGCATATGAATATCCAGTTTCCCCAACACCATTTATTAAAGACACTGTCTTTTTGCAGTGTATATTATGAGTACCTTTGTCAAAAATAAGTTTACTATAGGTGTGTGGATTTGTTTCTGGATTCTCTATTCTGATGAATTGGTCTATGTGTCTGTTTTTATGCCAGTACTGTGCTGTTTTGGTTACTATAGCCCTGTAGTATAATTTGAAGTCAGGTAATGTAATGTGGTTTTTCAACTTTTGTTCTTTTTGCTTAGGATAACTTTGGCTATTCTGAGTTTTTGTGGTTCCATATAAACTTTGGGATTGTTTTTTTCTATTTCTATGAAAAATGCGAAAGGGATTGCCTTGACTCTGTCAATTGCTTTAGCTAGTATGGGCATTTTAATGATATTGGTTTATTCTAATCAATTAACATAAAATATTTTTCCATTTTTGAGTGTCCTCTTCAATTTCTTTCATTGGCATTTTATAGTTTTCATTATAGAGATCTTCTTCCTCTTTTGTTAATTCCTAGGCCTTTAATTTTACGTGTGTTTGTATTAGTCTGTTCTCCCACTGCTATAAAGAGCTGCTTGAGACTGGGTAATTTATAAGGAAAAGAGGTTTAAATATGCTCATGGTTTTGTGTGTTGTATAGGCTTCTGCTTCTCAGAAAACGTACAATCATGGCACAAGGTGAAGTGGAAGCAGGCACACCTTCACATGGCTGGCGGGAAAGAGAGAAAGTGAAGGGGGAAGTGCTACACACTTTTGAACAACCAGATCTCATGAAAGCTCTATCATGAGACAGCACTAGGGAGGATGATGCTAAACTGTTAGAAAACACCCCCATGAGTCAGTTGCCTCCCACCAGACCCCTTCTCCAACACTGGGGATTAAAATTTGATATGAGATTTGGGGATGGGGGTGGACACAGAGCCAAACCATATCAGTGTGGCTCTTGTAAATGAGATGACTTTTTTATTTCCTTTTGGCATTATTCACTGTTGTTGACATATAGAAATGCTACTGATTTCTGTATGTTGATTTTGTATCCTGTAACATTATTGAATTGGTATACAAGTTCTTATAGTCTTCTTGTGGAGTCTTTAGTCTTTTTCAAATATAAGATAATATCATCTACTAACAAGGACAATTTGACTTCTCCCTTTCCAATTTGGATGTCCTTTATATCTTTCTTTTGCCAGATTGCTCTAGTGAATACTTTCAGTACTATGTTGAAAAGCAGTGCTGATAGTGAGTATCCTTGTTGTGCTCCACATCTTAGAGGAAAGGCTTGCAGTTTTCCCCGATTCAGTAGGACACTATCTGTGGTTCTGTAATACATGGCTTTTATGATGTTGAGATATGTTCCTTTTTTCCCCAGTTTTAAGGAGTTTTATCGTGAAGAGAAGTTGATTTTATCAAATGCTGTTCATGCATCAATTTAAATAATCACATAGTTTTTATCCTTTATTCTGTTGATATGATGTATCACATTGATTAATTTGCATATGTTGAATCATCCATGCATCTCAGGGATAAATCCCTCTTGTTCATGATGAATGATCTTTTTAGTATATTGTTGAATTCGTTTTGCTACTATTTTGTTGAGGATTTTTGCATCAATATTCATCAGAGATAATGGCCTGCAGTTACACTTTTTTGATGTATCTTTATCTAGTTGTGATATCAGGGTAATATTAGCCTTATAGAATGAGTTTGGAAGTATTTTCTCCTCCTCTATTTTTTGTTATAGTTTGAGTAGGATAGGTGTTAGATTTTCTTTAAATGCTTGGATTTTCTTTAAATGCTTGGTAGAAACCAGCAGGGAAGCAAACAGGTCCCTGGCTTTTATTTACTGGGAGACCTTTTATTATGGCTTCAATCTTATTACTTGTTATTATTCTGTAAGGCTTTGGATTTCTTCCTGGTTCAATCTTGGTAGGTTTTGTGTATCCACGGATTTGTCTATTTCTTCTAGATTTTTAAATTTTATTGGCATATAGTTGCTCATAGTAGCCAATAATGATCCTTTGAATTTCTGCAATATTAGTTGTAATGTCTCCTTTTTCATTTCTGATTTTATTTGGATCTTCTCTCTTTTTTTGTTAGTTTGACTAAAAGTTTCTCTACTTTGTTAACTTTTCAAAAAACAACTTGTTGTTTCATTGATCTTTCATATTGTTGTTTTTCATTTCATTTGATTCATTTCTATTCTGATCTTCATGTTTTCTTCTACTAATATTGGCTTCGGTTTTTCTCTCGCTTTTCTAGTTATTTAAGATTCACTGTTAGATTGTTCATTTAAACCTTTTTCTTATCTTTCTTTCTTTTTTTTTTTTTTTTTTTTTTTTGATGTAGGCACTTATAGCTCTAAACTTCCCTCTTAATACTATCTTTGCTATCCATACTATCCATCGGTTTGGTATATTGTGTTTTATAATTTGTTTCAATAAATCTTTCAATTTCCTTCTTAATTTCCTTATTGACCCACTAGTCATTCAGGACCATATTGTTTAATTTCCACGTAGTTTGTGTAGTGTCCAGAATTCCTCTTGTTAATAATTTCTACTTTTATTCAATTGTGGTCAGAGAAGATCCTTCATATTGTTTCAGTTTTTTTGAATGTATTAAGACTTGTTTCTTGACATAATGTATGATCTATCCTTGATAATGACTCATTCTCGAGAAAGAGGAAGAGAGGAAGTGCTGAGGAGGAGTGTGTGTATTCTGCAGCTCTTAGATGAAATATTCTGTAATTATCTATTAGATCCATTTGTTTTATAGTGCAGATTAAGTCTAATGTTTCTTTGTTGATTTTCTGACTGAAAGATCTGTCTAATGCTGAAAGTGGGTTGTTTAAATCTCCAGTCATTATTGCATTGCGGCCTATCTCTCTCTATAGCTCTAATAATATTTCCTTTACCTATCTAGGTGCTCCAGTATTTGGTGCATATATGTGTACAATTGTTATATTCTTCAGTTGAATTGACCCTTTTATCATTATGTAGTGATCTTCTTTGCCTCTTCTTGTAGTTTTTGTATTAAAATCTATATTGTCTTATATGAGTATAGCAACCTATGCTTTTTTTGGTCTCCATTAGCACAGACTATCTTTTGCCATCCCTTTATTTTCAGTTTAACTGTGTCTTTATAAGTGAAGTGTGTTCTTTGTAGGCAGCAGCTTTTAGCCAGTCTATGTATTTTGATTGGATTATCTAGTCCATTTACATTCCATGTTATTATTGATAAATAAGGACTTATTCCTGCCATTTTGTTATTTGTTTTCTGTTAGTTTTATGGACTTCCCTCCCTTCTTTATTTCCTTCCTTCTTGTTTTCCTCTAGTGAAGGTAATTTTCTCTGGAGACATGATTTAATTTCTTGCTTTTCATTTTTGTGTGTGTTTCCATTGTATGTTTTTTGTTTTGAGGTTGCAATGAGGCTTGAAAAAACTATCTTATCACCTATTATTTTAACCCCATAACAACTTAACACTGTTTCAATAAACAAACAAAAAAGAAAACTAGTAAAAACTATATGCCTTAACTTTGTATCCCTGTTTTTAAACTTTCTGTTGTTTCTATATATATATCTTATTATATTGACTATGTCTTGAAAAGTTGTTGCAGTTATTACTTTTGATTGGTTCATTATGTAGCTTTTCTACTTAAGATTAGTTTACATACCACAGTTGCAGTGTTATAATATTCTTTTTATTCCATGTACTTACTATCACCAGTGAATTTTGTATCTTGAGGCGATTGTGTATTGTTCATTAACGTTCTTTTCTTTCTGTTGGAAGTACTCCCTTAAGTATTTCTTGTAGGATGGGTCTGGTATTAATTAAATCCCTCAGCTTTTGTCTGGGAGTCTTTATTTATCCTTTATGTGCCCTTCAAGTGTGAAGGATATTTTCATCAAATATACTATTCTATGATAAAAGTTTTTTTTTCTTCAGCACTTTAAATATGTTATCCCACTGTCTCCTGGCCTGTAAAGTTTCCACTGAGGAGCTGCATTTTATGTTAATCGTTTCTTTTCTCTTGCTGCTTTTAGAATTCTTTCTTCATTCTTTACCTAATACTATGATTATTAAATGCCTTGAGGTAGCATTCTTTGGTTTCAAACTGCTCAGAGTTCTATAATTGATATGACTTTGTTGTGTCTCCACCCAAATCTCAAATTGTAACTCTCAGAATTCCCACATGTCATGGGAGGGACCCGGTGGAAGGTAATTGAATTATGAGGGTGGGTCTTTCTGGTGCTGTTCTCATGATAGTGAATAGGTCTCACAAGATATGATGGTTTTATAAAGGAGAGTTCCTCTGCACATGTTCTCTCTCTTACCTGCCACCATGCAAGATGTGATTTTACACCTCCTTTGCCTTCTATTTGGTTGTGAGGCCTTGGAGGTTGTGAGGCCTCCCCAGCCATGTTGCACTGGGAGTTCATTAAACCTTTTTCCTTTATAAATTACCGAGTCTTGGGTACGTCTTTATTAGCAGCGTGAGAACAGACTAATACAGTAAATTGGCACTGGGAGTGGGGGACTGTTGCAAAGATACCTGAAAATGTGGAATAACTTTAGAACTGGGTAACAGGCAGAGATTGGAACAGTTTGGAGGGCTCAGAAGTAGATAGGAAAGTGTAGGAAAGTTTGGAACTTCCTAGAGACTTATTAAATGACTTTGACCAGAATGCTGATAGTGATATGGACAATAAGGTCCAGGTTGAGGTGGTCTCAGATGGAGATGAGAAACTTGTTAGGAATTGGAGTAAAAGCCACTTTTGCTATACAAATAAACTGGTGGCATTATGCCCCTGCCCCAGAGACCTGTGGAACTTTGAATTTGAGAGAGACAACTTAACGTATCTGGTGGAAGAAAGTTCTAAGCAGCTAAGCCTTCAAGAGGTGAAAAGGATAAAAGTTTGGAAAATTTGCAGCCTGATGATGCATTAAAAAAGAAAAACCCATTTTCTAGGGAGAAATTCAAGCTGGCTGCAGAAATTTGCATAAGTAACGAGTAGCCCAATGCTAATTACCAAAACTATGGGAAAAATATCTACAGGGCATGTGAGAGACCTTTGGGTCCAGAGGACTAGGAGGAAAAAAATGGCTTCCTGCGTTAGTTTGGTGCTGTGCATCCCAGCCGTGGCTAAAATGGGCCAATGTAGAGCTCAAGCCATTGCTTCAGAGGGTGCAAGCCCCAAGCCTTGGTGGCTTACACACTTGTTGGGCTTGTGGGTGCATGGAAGAATTGAGGAGTGGGAACCTCCACCTAGATTTCAGAGGATACATGGAAATACCTGAATGTCCAGGCAGAGGTGTGCTGCAGGGGTGGAACCCTCGTGGGGAACCTCTGTTAGGGAAGTGCAGAAGGGAAATGTGGGGTGTAAGCCCCCATACAGAGTTCCCACTGGGGAACTGCCTAGTGGAGCTGTAAGAAGAGGGCCACCATCCTCCAGACCTCAGAATGGTAGACCCATTCCAGTGACACTTGCACCGTGTGCCTGGAAAAGCTCCAGACACTCAACAGCAGTCTGTGAAAGCAACCGCGAGTGGGGCTATATCTTATAAAGCCACAGGGGTGGAGCTGCCCAAGACCATGGGAACCCACCTGTTGCATCAGCATCACCTGGGTGTGAGACATGGAGTCAAAGGAGATAATTTTGGAACTTTAAGGTTTCATGGATTTTGGACTTGCATGGGGCCTGTAGCCCTTTTGTTTTGGCCAATTTCTCTCATTTGGAATAGATGTTATTTACCCAATTCCCGTACCTTCATTGTATCTAGAAAGTAACTAATTTGCTTTTGATTTTACAGCCTCATAGATGGAAGAAACTTACCTTGTCTCAGATGAGACTTTGGACTGTGGACTATTGAGTTAATTCTGAAATGAGTTAAAACTTTGTGGGACTGTTGAGAAGGCATAATAGGTTTTGAAATGTGAAGACATGAGATTTGGGAGGGGCCAGGAGGCAGAATAATATGGTTTGGCTGTGTCCCCACCCAAATCTCAAATTGTAGCTCCCATAATTCCCACATGTCATGGGAGGGGCCCAGTGGGAGGTAATTGAATCATGAGGGCCAGTCTTTCCAGTGCTATTCTCGTGATAGTGAATAAGTGAATTGTTTTATAAAGGTGAGTTTCCCTGCACATTCTCTCTCTTGCCTGCCTGCCACCATACAAGATGTGACTTTGTTATTCCTTTGTAATGCGCCACGATTGCGAGGTTTCCCCAGCCATGTGAAACTGTGAGTCAAAACTTTTTCCTTTTTAAATTATCCAGTCTCAAGTATGTCTTTATTGGCAGCATGAGAACAGACTCATACAATACCCTTCTTGTACTTGGATATTGATATCTTACTCTACATTTGGGAAGTTCTCTGATACTACCTTTTAAAACATTCTTTCTACCTCTCTCTCTTTCTCTGCCATATCTTTAAGGCCTATAATCCTTAGATTTGCCCTTTTGAGGCTATTTTCTAGATTCTGTAGGTGTCCTTTATTTTTTTTTCTTTTATCTCTTCTGATAGGTATTTTAAAATATCCTGACTTTAAGGTCACTAATTGTTTTCTCTGCTTGATCCATTCTGCATTAAAAGACTCTGATGCATTCTTCAGTATGCTGATTGCATTTTTCAGCTTCAGAATTTCTGCTTGTTTCTTTTTAATTATTTCTATCTCTTTGCTAAATTTATCTGATAGAATTCTGAATTCCTTCTCTGTGTTATCTTGAATTTCTTTGAGTTTCCTCAACATAGCTATTTTGAAGTCTCTCTCTGAAAGATCTCATATCTCTGTTTCTCCAAGATTGGTTTCTGGTGCCTTATTTAGTTAATTTAGTGAGGTCATGTTTTCCTGGATGGTGTTGATGCTAGTATATGTTCTTTGGTGAATGGGCATTGAGGATTTGGGTATTTAATGTAGCTTTTACTGTCTGGGCTTATTTGTAACCATCCTTCTTGAAAAGGCTTTCCAGATATTTGAAAGTACTTGGGTACTGTGATCCAAGATGTATCTGCTTTAAGGGGCTTCCCAACCCTAGTAATGCTGTGGTTGTTGCAGACTCAGAGGTACCACTTTGATGATCTTGGACAAGATCCAGGACAAGTCTCTGGGTTACCAGAGACTCTTGTTCTCTTCCCTTACTTTCTCTCAAACATATAGAGTCTCTCTCTCTCTCTCTGTTCTAAGCCACCTAAAACTGTGAGTGGAGTGACACAAGTACCCCTGTGGCCACCACAACTATGACTTTGCCAGGTCAAACCACAAGTCAGCACAGTACTGGGTCTTTCTCAAGGCCTGCTATAACCATTCTCTGCTACCTATGTCTGCTCAAGGCCCTGGGCTCTACAAACAGCAAGTGGCAAAGCCAGCCAGGTCTGTGTTCTTCCCTTCAGGACAGCAAAGTCTCCCATAGCCCTGTGTGGATTTGGAAGTTCCATCTGGGAGTCAAGGACTAGAGTCAAAAACCTTAGAAGTCTACCTGGTGTTTTATCATACTGTAGCTGAGCTGGCACTCAAACCACAAGATGCAGTTCTTCACACTCTTTCCCCTTTTCCAAAAGGCATCTGTCAGAGTACCCTTTGGCATCTTTCCAAAGGTAAAGGAGACTCACTCCATAATTACTGCCACCCCAGGCCATAAGGAGTACTGGCAGACTACCCCTGATGTTCCCTTAAGGCCCAAGTCTCTGAAGTCAGCTTGTGGTAAATGCTGCCTGGCATGGGACATACCCTTCAGGGCACTGGGCTTCCCTCTGGCCCAAGGCAGATCCAGAAATGTAGTTCAAGAGTCAAGCCATGGAATCAAGGACCCAAGAGCCCATTTGGTACTCTATCCACTTGTGGCCATGCTGGTACTTAAGACAAAGCCCGTTTTCTTTCCCCTCTGCTTCTCCCAAGCAGAAGGCGTTTTGCCCCATATCCACCACAGCTGGTAATCTGTTGAGTCTTACCTGAAGCCAGTCTCAGAGGCTCACTCAAGGCCCTCAATGTAGTACCTGTGTATTGCTTTTGGTTATACAGGGCCCAAGGACATTTCAGTTAACAGGTGATAAATGCTGCCAGGACTGAATCCTTTCCTTCAAGGCAACGGGTTCCCTTCTGGTCCAGGATGTGTCTAGAAATGTCCTCTGGGGGCTAGGGCCTAGAACAGGGGCTTCACAACTCTGATGGGTGCCCTATCCTGCTGTGGCTGAGCTGTTATCCTAGACGCAAGACAAAGTCCTCTGCACTCTTTCCTCTCCTTTCCCCAAGTGGAAAGAAGGGGTCTCTTTTGGAGCTACAAACTATACAGCCTGGGGTTAGGGGAGGCGTGATACCACCACTCCCTAATCCTGCCCCAGCTGTTGTCCCAGTATGTTGTCTGTCCCCCACCAGTCCACTGTCTCTGGGCCTAGTTCAGCCCTAGGACTCACCTAAAAGTTCCAATCCTTATGATCTAGACTGCCTTTCAAGTTTACTTGGAGACACAGTATCCTGTAGACCTCGGTGACAAGGTTTGCAGGCACTTAAGTTCGAACCCATAGAATCAGTGAGTCTCTTCTGGTTAGGGCTAGTTTAAATGCTCCCTCTGTGGGTGGGCATCAGCTGAGTTTGATCTGGTTTTCCCTTCTGTTCTAACAGGACAGCACAGAGTTCAGTGCCTCACAATTACTGTGTTTTCCCTCCCTAAACACCTAGTGATGCTCTCTGCACCATGCTGCAGCATCTAGAGGGTGGAGAAGTGGAGGCATTGGCAATTCAGGGCTGTTTTTTCTAACTCTTCAGTGCCTCTTTCATCAATACGAAGTTAAAACCAGATACTGAGTGTTCACTTGATTTTTGATTCTCTGTAAATATTTGTTGGTGTCCTTGGTGGGGGAGGCAGACAATAGGTAGAATTCTCTGTTCCACCATCTTGTTCCGCCTAGAGGACCAGAAGCAGTTTAATCTCTTCTACAATTCTAATTAAAGTAGACCCAGTTCCTTCATTCTTTTTTTTTCTTTTATTTATTTATTTATTTATTTATCATTATTATTATTATACTTTAAGTTCTAGGGTACATGTGCATAACGTGCAGGTTTGTTACATATGTATATTTGTGCCATGTTGCTGTGCTGCACCCATCAACTCGTCAGCACCCATCAACTCGTCATTTAGATCAGGTATAACTCCCAATGCAATCCCTCCCCCCTCCCCCCTCCCCATGATAGGCCCCGGTATGTGATGTTTCCCCTTCCCGAGTCCAAGTGATCTCATTGTTCAGTTCCCACCTATGAGTGAGAACATGCGGTGTTTGGTTTTCTGTTCTTGTGTTAGTTTGCTAAGAATGATGGTTTCCAGCTGCATCCATGTCTCTACAAAGGACACAAACTCATCCTTTTTGATGGCTGCATAGTATTCCATGGTGTATATGTGCCACATTTTCTTAATCCAGTCTGTCACTGATGGACATTTGGGTTCATTCCAAGTCTTTGCTGTTGTGAATAGTGCCGCAATAAACATACGTGTGCATGTGTCTTTATAGCAGCATGATTTATAATCCTTTGGGTATATACCCAGTAATGGGATGGCTGGGTCATATGGTACATCTAGTTCTAGAACTTTGAGGAATCGCCATACTGTTTTCCATAATGGTTGAACTAGTTTACAATCCCACCAACAGTGTAAAAGTGTTCCTATTTCTCCACATCCTCTCCAGCACCTGTTGTTTCCTGACTTTTTAATGATTGCCATTCTAACTGGTGTGAGATGGTATCTCATTGTGGTTTTGATTTGCATTTCTCTGATGGCCAGTGATGATGAGAATTTTTTCATGTGTCTGTTGGCTGTATGAATGGAAGCTGATAAGCAACTTCAGCAAAGTCTCAGGATACAAAATTAATGTGCAAAAATCACAAACATTCTTATACACCAGTAACAGACAAACAGAGAGCCAAATCATGAATGAAATTCCATTCACAATCACTTCAAAGAGAATAAAATATCTAGGAATCCAACTTACAAGGGATGTAAAGGACCTCTTCAAGGAGAACTACAAACCACTGCTCAGTGAAATAAAAGAGGACACAAACAAATGGAAGAACATTCCATGCTCATGGATAGGAAGAATCAATATCGTGAAAATGGCCATACTGCCCAAGGTTATTTATAGATTCAATGCCATCCCCATCAAGCTACCAATGACTTTCTTCACAGAATTGGAAAAAACTGCTTTAAAGTTCATATGGAGCCAAAAAAGAGCCCGCATCTCCAAGACAATCCTAAGTCAAAAGAACAAAGCTGGAGGCATCACGCTACCTGACTTCAAACTATACTACAAGGCTACAGTAACCAAAACAGCATGGTACTGGTACCAAAACAGAGATATAGACCAATGGAACAGAACAGAGTCCACACATCTACAGCCATCTGATCTTTGACAAACCTGAAAGAAACAAGAAATGGGGAAAGGATTCCCTATTTAATAAATGGTGCTGGGAAAATTGGCTAGCCATAAGTAGAAAGCTGAAACTGGATCCTTTCCTTACTCCTTATACGAAAACTAATTCAAGATGGATTAGAGACTTAAATGTTAGACCTAATACCATAAAAATCCTAGAGGAAAACCTAGGTAGTACCATTCAGGACATAGGCATGGGCAAAGACTTCATGTCTAAAACACCAAAAGCAACGGCAGCAAAAGCCAAAATTGACAAATGGGATCTAATTAAACTAAAGAGCTTCTGCACAGCAAAAGAAACTACCATCAGAGTGAACAAGCAACCTACAGAATGGGAGAAAATTTTTGCAATCTACTCATCTGACAAAGGGCTAATATCCAGAACCTACAAAGAACTCAAACAAATTTACAAGAAAAAAACAAGCAACCCCATCAAAAAGTGGGCAAAGGATATGAACAGACATTTCTCAACAGTTCCTTCATTCTTTTTAGTCTTTCAGATGTTTCTCTTACAAAGAAAATTTTGTCTTTTACCTTTTTTCAGTTACTTTTCCACCATTATGTTCTCTTGATGCTGTTGAGTTTCTTTCATCTTTTCTGTAAATAAAATTTTAATCTAAACAAATCCTTTTCATGTTGCTTCAGAAGTGCAGTCCCAAAGTGGACATTTAATTTTCTATGCTATAAATGTTTTAAGACACTCACAGTGTATATAAAATGAATCATAACATTGTGTGTAGCAGCAGATCACCTAGTCTCACTGACAAGCATAGAACCATGTACACAGGATGTAGAAAGAATCAAGGCAGGTAGGTCTTAGAAAGCCTTAGTCCTTCGAGGGAGGTTTCAGTGAAATGTCAAAACTTTTACTATGACACAGAGTTGACATAAAAAGCATTTTAGTGTGACAAAAATTAAACACTTACTTATTGAATGTATACATCATACAAAAGAAATATCAGTTACAATAACAAATATAAAAATAATTTTAAATTTGTCACTTTGGGGAAACTAGAACATATATAGATATAATAACTTAAGAAATTTTTTTAAAAACAACTTGTTTGAATTAAACTTATCTACCACATATTTGTAAAACAATTAGAGGACAAAAGCTAACCTGTGGTAATAAAATATCAACCATATTTTTGTTGATTAAGAGTTTCAAATAAAATAATGTTTTGAAAGACTCACTGCTCTAAAATACTCACTGAAGCATGTGACTTTTGTGTCTCATCTTGAAAGCAGTGACATGGAGGGTCTTATGTAGAAAAAATGACATTCTAAATAGAAGGTAATATGCATTTAAGCACAGAGACTGCCCTTCCTTTTTTCACATACAAATGTAAGAAATTAATAACAAACAAAATCAGGTACAGAAACAAAAACTAGGGGCCAAGTGAATGCCTGACTGAAGAACTTGTGTTTCAAAGGTATTAAAATAGGAAGCACCAAAGTTCTTTGAGTGATCTAATTATATTTTGGAAAAATATTCCATTCACTACTCATTCATTGGCTATGTATTTTTGATATATTTCTGTGCCTTGATCACTAAAAGGATGGCATAGTCCTTTTCTCTGAGGAGCTACAGGCTATTTGGATGATCTTGGTAGCTATGTGCATCTTACTCTGGAGTGAGAAGAAATTAGAGGCATGGTATATAAGTCCCTAGATATATACAATGGATCATACTATGGGCAGGGAGCATAATTTCAGTGTAAAGTAATAAAGTCTGAGTCTAGAGGGGTGACTATGAAGATAGAAAGGATACATTTCATCCTACAGATATTATATGGTGAAAGTACACATGCTTGATGCACTTGGTGCATAAAGAAGGAGGATTAAAAAAGTAACTCCATTTAAACATCTCTATTTTTCATTCTGTATTAAAGGTATAAGCTAATAACTTATTCATTAATGTCTTCAGTCAGTCAAAAGCTAATGTCAAAGAGCTTCCATGTACTAGTTATTTGCAGAATCTACTTTCACGAGTCATCCTGCATGAGTAAATTTGTTTAGCATTATTGTCTTTTGAATTTGTCTAATTAGCGGTACTAATTTTACATGGAGAGAAAGACACAGCTGGTTGAAGTGAAATACAGTAATTTGTGATGGTTCTTACTGTACTGTTTATCCTAATTAGAGTAAGACAGTAGCATTTATTTATTAATTCAATTTTTGTTATATCATTTAGAAAAGATATCTTTTATAATTTAAATTTCTCATGCCTATTTTGAGGATAGGTGTGAGTTTTTTCAAAAAGACTTAATTTGGCTCTACTTTCAAAAGTTATTTGAAAGTACAAGTAGAAATAGAAAACCTTTTATACTTGCTGAAAATATTCTGTCATTTAATCTTTTTGTGTAATTCTAAAACAGTGGTATAAATGTCAACCTGATGTGCAGGAAGATAATTTTATTTTTATGAAGGCTATGGTTTCTATCATTTTAAAGTATGGCAGTAATTAGAGTTTAGTTTCTGATTTTACATATGGGAATATTTGATCACTTTTATTCTGTTAGAGAGGAACTTCTGTTCCCAGAGATGAGGGATTAACAGAGTCCAGACTTAGCCTTCTGCCATAAGCAACTAGAAATCTTGATGAAGTATACAAAACAACTATATTCAGACATTGGAAAACAGTACCTGACCTTGAGTTCATGGAAGTGAGGGGAAACGAATAAGGTGAACCCTAAAATCACTCATGCTTTCTGCCTGGAGACAGAAAGACAGAAACAATTTCCTGATTGTTGTTCATTTGAGAGAGAAAACAAATGGAGCTTGGCCATATTGCTAATTTAAGAAGACAGAATCAGAGTTTAGGAGGACCAAAATAGCTAGAATTTGTAGTGCAAAGTATGGAAGATGATGGATCTGTGCAAAAAAGAAGTCACAGAAATTAGCATAGGCATTCCCTTGAGTATTTGATTGAATACTAATCTACATGTCAGCCGGTTGGAATTTTGAGTCCAGGTAAGGAACACTTACTAGGGAGATGGATTCCCAAACTGACATGGAGCCAGGAATTTTCCAATTTTCACCAGTCAGAGTAGAGATATCTTGCTTGAATACGTAAGGAATTAAGTAAAAGCTCTTGGAAGGTCACATCTTAATAATGAGGCGAAACTATTCCTCGAGCAGTGACTATTCTAGACTTGCTCTAATAGTTTAAAATCAAAGCTCAAAGGGAACAAACTGAGCTGTAAGTTGCTTAACTGTTTGCTCAAACAAAGTCCAACACTCGTTTAAAAAAGGAAGAAAAATAAATCCGCACTCTACACCTTAATACACACAATGTCTTGCATCTGGCCAAAAATTTACAGATTTGACCAAGCAGCAAAATGTGTCACATTACCAGGAAGAAAACCAAGCAATAGAAACAGTTCCAGAAATTACATTCATGTTGAAATTAGCAGTCAAGGGCATTAAAACACAAGGATAAATACATGCTAAAAGATTTAAAAGAAGATATAAATATAAAAGGAAGAAAAATGAAAATATAAAAAATAACAGAATAGAAATTATAAAGATGAAAAATAACATATCTAAGAAAAAAATATTTTAATGGATTGGATTAACAACACATTAGTTGTTGTAGAACTACAGGTCAATGAACTGAAAAACATAGCAATAGGAAACAGGCAAATGAGGCACAAAGAGAAAAAATTAAATACTGAAAGAAATGAGCAGACTCTCAGTTACTTTCAGAGTAATACCTGGGGGGTAGACTATAAGTGCAACTGAAGCTCCAAAAGGATGGGAGAGTGAAGCAAATCAGAAGAAAACCTGAAGAAATAATGGCTGTAAAATTTTAAAAGTAATGAAAATGTAAACCCACATCCATAAAGCTCAGCAAATTCTAAGCAGGATAAACACAAAGAAGTCATTACAATTAAGTTGCTAAAAACCAGTGATAAAAAAATTAATATTATCCAAAATAAGAAAGGGCTGATACATTCAGAGGAATGAAATAACAATTATGGCAGGCTTCTTATCAGAAACTATAGGTGAGACAGGAAAGAAGTAACATCTTTAAAGCACTGAAAGCAGAAATAATAATAATCATCATCATCATCTTTAACCTAGAATTCTATTCCCTAAGACAATGGAATGACATAACATGCTGAAATTTTATATATATATATATATACACACACACACACACACACACACTCAACTTAAACTTCCATACCAAGTGAAAATGTTATTTTTGAAATACTAAGGCAAAATTAATAGTTTTTCAAACAAATAAAAGATGAGGGAGGTCATATTCTCAGGCTGGCACTGCTGTAAATGTTGAAGAAAGGTCTTCAGGAAGAAGAAAATATGACCAAAATATGGACCTATAAAAAGTAATTAAAAGAACTAGAAATGTAAATATATGGGTAAATATAAGATATAATGTCTTTCTTATTTTAAAAAACATATTTCAGAGATGACAGTTTAAAGCAAAAATAATAATTCATTTGGTGAGGGTCCATTAAATAAATATGTGGAAGTAAAATGTATAAAACTATAACCTAAAGGATGGGAGGGGAAAATGGAAGAATATTACTGTCGGGTTCTTACATTATAAATAAAGTAGTATAATCTTATCTGAACGTACACTGTGATAAATTAGTAGCCCATATTGTCAACTTTAGAGCAACCATTGAAACATAGCAAAGAGGCCTAACTAATAAGCCACTATGGAGATAAAATAGAATGCTAAAAAGAAGGCAGAAAAAAGAACAGATAGGACAGATAAAAGAAAAATAAGAGATGATTGATTTATTATACTGATTATTATAGAAAATGTAAATGTACTAAACAATAAAAGGCAGAAGTTGCCAGACTAGAGATAAATGCAAGACCAAATTGTGTGTTGTCTACAAAACACTCACTTTAAATGCAATCTGTTTTTATGTTTATTTTTGTACTACGGAGTGTGAAAGTGTTCACCAAACAAATTGAAAATGGGGAAAGTTTAAACTGCTCAGATATTAAGCAGCTCTCCAGTAATTTTGAACTAGTAATTTTGCTACCAATACTTGTTATGATCTTTTGAATTCACTAGAGAAAGTCAGGCAGGGCAATACTTGATTCTGTATTCTTAGGTATCATTCTGTTTTTACGTATATATAGTTGCTCTTGAGTGAAATTGTCTAATAATTCAGGTTTTCATAATTACAACAAAATTGTATAATTACTTAACTTTTATGAATTAATAAGATTTTATTATAGACATTTTTTGGTAAAACTACTTTCTCAGAGAGGAAAAATGTATACTTTTTACTTTTTTGAGAGTAATAAATATTAATATAAACAAGGATTAAATTAAACTGTTTCATTTTTAACTCTGCAAAAAAAATGTAGTCAAATAACTCTATAGAATAAATTATTATTGAAAAGCCTCCAAACCCAGCATGGAGTGAATTGACATTTCCATCTGAACTCTAAAACACTCAAGTATACACATTCTTAAGAGTCCTCAGTATATAAGATTATTTCATAGTTAGTCTTTTTTTCTTTATTCGTAGTCTGAAAACAAGCCCTCATCTGAAATAGAAACTTTTCTGGGAAAACTATCTTTAAAATTCATGAAATATCTATGTTATAGGTTATACGGAAGGGAGAAGTGAGTTGCTGTTGGATTTGCACGGCCTGCAAAGAGAACGAATATGTGCAAGATGAGTTCACCTGCAAAGCTTGTGACTTGGGATGGTGGCCCAATGCAGATCTAACAGGTAGGAACTGCCTCACTTGGAAACCTTGTCCCTGACTATTTGCCTTTCCAATGTGTCCATCGCTCAAATGAGAACGATTAGCTCATGTCTTCTCAATGTTAATTTACAATGCACACTTTTTAGTCCTCATGTCAAGGAATATGCATAAACCTCATAGAAATTTATATTTACAATCATTTCTTGAACATCTACCGTGGATGAGGCACTACCGTAGGCCCTAAAAATAGAAAGGTAAATATCCCAGCTTTTATTTTGTGTAAAATCTATCAGGGAAGAAACATGGAAAAATATAATAGAACACAATATAATTATTGAAATAATAGAGATATCTATAAAGGGTGCATAAAGTTTGTTAGGCAGGCAAGAAGATGAAAGGAATTTCAGGCCTAAAGTAGAACACAGGAAACATGAAAGTTGATGACACCTTTGCAGAAAACCGTAGGACAAGTATGTGGGGTTGTTAGGTAGGCACAACGGCCCAGTAGAGTAGTGGTCAGAAATGAGAATCGACAAGGACACTGGTGGGATGGCAGAGTGCTTCTGTGTGACTTTCCTCTACATGTTTGGACTTTGGCTTTACGCACAGGAGAACCACTAAAGAATTTTAAAGTGGTGAATGACATCATGATATCTGTATTTCTGGTATGCTTCTTGTGGTGATATAGAAAGTTGTTGTATTGATGCAAGTGAGTTATTTGAAAAGGAGTGGATTAGGACAGCTAGAGTAGGAATGGAAAGGAATAAATGAATGCAACAGATGATTCACTAGTAAAACCAATGAAATGCAGAGGGATTGATTATATGAGTTTGTAAGTTTCCTAAGAGTGATGTTCATATAAATGAGTTTTGTTTTTCACAGAGCTTGTTATGAGCTTACAGAGGAGAAATGATTCATAAAACTTTGCATAAATTTTAGGAGCCATAGAGGCTTTTCTTTATCTGAGTATATAGACACTTTATCATCTGAATAATCTAGCCCCTTATCTTGTCATCTTAGAAAGAGGGAACTGAGGCCTAGAGAGGTGAAGTCGTATGGCCAAAGTCAGGAAAATAGTGAGAAGCAGAACCTAGTCCACTAACCCCTGACTCCATGCCTTTCTGGGTGCTGTTGAAAATCATCCGAAAATGTAATATTCTTGATGGTTGGACACTTTTTTACTTGTTTCAAAGTAAGAATATGAAACTGAGAAATCATGCAGTTTATTCAAAGAACGTCAAAAATGACTAGGTAAGTAGAACTAGGTCACGTAACTAAAATTATACTTACTAAGTGACAATATCTTGTAAAATGTTAATTTTGTTAGGAAAAAATTAAACTGAGCAGCAGAAAGCTTTTATAAGTCAGCTAGTACAAAAGTCCTTTTTAAAGAGAAGAAAAGTAGATCAGAACATTTTTGAAGGTATGAACTTCATCTCACTCATCTTTTTATTTGCCAGATAAATTTCATGCCTAAAAATTACCCAGGAATTACCCACCTCCAGAGATTCCTCTTTGCTCATTCTGGAGTGGAACTCAGAAGATCCTGATGCAATTACTCCCTGTCCCACCCATAGAGAAACACCACTCTCTGGCGCATAGCCTGATGCCTTGAACATAATAGCTACTTAATACACATTTGTTAAATTGAGGTAATTAGGAAGAAGGGATTCACCCAAGGTCATCGAGGTCAATGCAGTTGGTTAATAGAAAAACCACCATGAGAATTCACGATTGTTTGTCACTGGATCTAATGAATGCTCTCACTCTGCTATGGTTGCATGCAATGGCTTGGCTTGGAAAAGCTTTTCCAACCTCATTTTGGACTCATGCCTTCCCTCCACTTAGACTATTTCTCTTCCAATTTTTATTCTCCTTCATACAATGTGCCTCCTGCCAGGCCTCTTTTTCTTGTATAAGTAGGTCCGCATAGATGGCCATTGTGTTTGAGAGCTGGGGTTGACTGACAGTCATCCCGCTCTTCTGTTTGACTGAGATCACAGCTGACTGGGAAGAAGCTCAAAGACAAAAGTGACCTCTTTATCAGGTTAATCTCAGGAGTCAGAAGTCTTGGTTTTCAGGTACAAACATTTTTCTTTTGTCTACATTTTTTGGGCTTTCTCAAACTTCTCCTACTGCTGTATTTCACTTTCATTAGGGCTTATCTCACACATTAAAAATTTTTCTATCCTATGTTAAAATATTAAGATAAAAAAACTTTTAAAAAAAACCTGATATGATGTAATACTGGAACTCAAGGTCATGACTTTTATTCCCTGGAGATGCTCTATTGTGGGATTATTGTATATTTTCTGTCCACTGCCGAATGATCATTTCTGTTGATTAGGGATCTTTAACTTGGTAAAATATTTTTAAAATTCTCCTTGATTAAAAATAGATGAATATTAATACAATTACATTTCTAACAATTTAATATGCCATGATCTATTGTATGCATAAAAGTCACTTTAACATTCTAATGAGTTGAGCCAGCAACTCCTCAGACTGTGCCCTTAGCTATATAACAATAGTCATGCAGCTATGATTCGGTCATATATTCAGATGATGTTGCAAATCTTATCTTTAGGGTCTTTCACAATATAGATTCCTCATTCTAATGTATACTTATGTTTTAATGATCCATATTGATTCTGTGTTTCTTTTGGTCTCATACATGAATGGAAAATGAAATCCCATTTACCACTTGCTTGGTGCCATGTCAAGCACAGAGCAAGGGCATAGTCCATGGTAGCGGTAGTTGTGAAATGAGAAAACTCACGGGTACAGAATACTAAAAATCAGTAGAATTACTCAGAAAAGTAAACGCATTGCCTTTAAGTAGGTGTTTGATTTATAGGTAATTATTTTACTAAATTTTAGTTAAAATGAGAAATCATTCTTCTTTGAAAAATAGTGTATTCTACTGAAGTAAAATATACATTTTATTTTTAATAGTTGAATAAAAGATACTTTAAATCACTTTAAAAGGTAGCCACTTTTAATATATACTCCATACATTATAATATTAATGAATAAAAACAGGTTTACTGTGATTTTTATTTCCATTGAAATGCATTTTTTTTTTTGCTATGAAGAAATTAGTATATTTCTTAGAGAAAGTGCTTTTTGAAACTGTTAAAAAGTTTCTGATATTTTATTCTTGTGAAATTGCACATTTTAATTCAGCACTTAAATCTCACACTTTAGTTCTTGTGATACAAAAACAGGAATCTTTTCTGCCATGATATATAGCTTGACAGTAGTTTAACAATTTGTGGACCAATTATATGTAATCCAATGCTACTAATTTATTTGTAAAAATAAAATAAGAATATTCCTCAAAAAGGCAGACTACACCACATTTTCTCATTAAAAAAAAAAAAAAACACAAACAGAAAATGCTTTATAAACATTAACTAATTTTAACAACTTTTTCTCCATCCCAACAGTTGTTGTAACCTCTTACACTAGAATCTACTAATTTATTTCATTCTGTAATAAACACTACCATCTGTTTTTTGCCAAGTACTTTTTAAAAACTGGGAATATACAGGTGAATGAAGCAATGTCTATATCCTAAGGGAGGAGCTTCATATGAAACTAGCCATGCAAACAGCCAACTTATAAGTCCTACAATAGAGTTATGTGTAAAATGTCAGGTAAATATGGAGCAGCTATTTTTCCCATGGGAAGAAAAAAAGCCTTTGCAGAAGAAGAGACATTTGAACTGAGCACTGAATTACAAACAGAATTTCACCTGGTAGAATTTCATTGAATTATAATAGAATTACTATTTATACTGATTTTAAAACAATCAGGGAAGCATTTTGATGAAGCTTTATATGATCATGATGTAGTATTGCAAATGTTATGAATTACCCCAAGACATATTGCATAGAATTTTATTCCTTAATTCATGTTAAATTTGACTTGACCTAATTGGAAAAAAGTCTGATAGCAAATTTCATCCTCCTCCAATACATCTGGATCTTATAAGCACAACATTTGATTCAAAAAATAGAAGTAGCTACCAGTCCTCAGATCAGAGTTGTTGCCACCTTTCTTTGGTTTTGCTCAGTAATTTGTAGTCAGCTTGAAGGAACTGACTTGTCTGATAGCTCTGAGTTCTCTGTAATAACCCTAACCATAAATACTTGCCAGGACCTGAGGTTCTCAGGGTTCAGATATGGTATGCACAACTCTCACAAAGTCCCCCTTTTGGGTTCTGGGGTCAGGTGAACACTACTCACCACTGGTTGAAGGCAGTCTCCCCTCTTTCTAGTCTTGGGATAGCCAAACACACCTAGAGGTTGGATAACTGTTTTTTAAAAACTTCAAAACAGGACCTCGAAAAAAACCACATAACATGACATTACATAATTGGACAAAACTGACATTATAGCTAATTCCCTCAAAATGGCAAAGCTAATGTTTCTCCAATTTAGGATAAATTTAAATTTATCCTAAATAAAAAATAAAGAAAAGAAAGAAAAGGAAAAGGAATCTAAAACTTTTAAGAAACTTACTCAAAATATAAATTATTAGTCCCAGTCTTCAAGGGATTCTGTTTTGGATGGTTCCAGATTGGCATTGAAGAGCCTGGTTTTCATATATGAAAAAGACTCTAGGATCTTCCCAAGAAATAAAGCAAGTGTAGTAGAGTTGCAAGTGTGTTTCTGGGGTCATGAAAAACTGCTACTGTTACAACACGAGACTACTTATATCCCCTCTAGCATAACAACATTGTTCTTCATTTGTATTTGATGTACTGTATAAGACAGAGTTATTTTATAGCTAGATTTGGACAACTTAATGATTATCCTTGGAGAGGCTTTAGTATCTATCTTTGACTATTGGTCTCTTTAGGGGAACTTGGATTTACGATATGCAGTTTAAAGTTTAAAATGTGTTTGGTGGCAACCAAATCCAGTTTGCTCACTGATGGATTTCTCTTGAAACCACCAATTACTGACTTGGCTACATGACTTGGGGGTGATAAAAAGACTCCGCTGAAACTTCTGCCCTAGCTAACCCAAAGCCACTGTTTGTGATAGAGACCCTGGTAGTCCAATCCACAGATAAAGTCTATCCATGTGTGAATAGGCACCTAGAGAGCTCGCACCTGGTTATCTGTCGGTCCCTTGGTGTTGATGTGCACTGTCTTTCTCACACTATATTATACCTTTTGACTTTAAATGAAATTGTTACATGAGTGTCTTCTGCAAGTCTTCTGAATCTTTTCAAATAACTAAACTCATGCAATCTTTGCATATGCAGAGTGTTGTTATTGGAAAAGTTAGCATAACATACCTTTATATTATTTCTTTTTTATTATTATACTTTACGTTCTGGGATACATGTGCAGAATGTGCAGGTTTGTTACATAGGTATACCCGTGCCTTGGTGGTTTGCTGCACCCATCAACCCATCATCTATGTTAGGTATTTCTCCTAATGCTATCCCTCCCTTTGCCCCACATGCCCCAACAGGCCCTGGCATGTGATGTTCCCCTCACTATGCCCATATGTTCTCATTGTTCAACTCCCATGAGTGAGAACATGTGATGCTTGGTTTTCTGTTCCTGTGTTAGTTTGCTGAGAATGATGGTTTTCCCGCTTCACCCGTGTCCCTGCAAACGACATAAACTCATTCTTTTTTATGGCTACATAACATTCCATGGTGTATATGTGCCACATTTTCTTTATCTAGTCTATCATTGATGGGCATTTGACTTTGTTCGAGTCTTTGATATTGTGAATAGAGCTGTGATACATACGTGTGCATGTGTCTTTATAGTAGAATGATTGGTAATCCTTTGGGTATATACCCAGTAATGGAATTGCTGGGGACTGCTGGGTTGAATGATATTTCTGATTCTAGATCTTTGAGGAATTGCCACACTGTCTTCCACAATGGTTGAACTAATTTACACTCCCACCAACAGTGTAAAAGCATTCCTATTTCTCCACATCCTCTCCAGCATCTGCTGTTTCCTGACTTTTTAATGATCACTATTCTAACTGGCATGAAATTGTATCTCATTGTGCTTTTGATTTGCATTTATCTAATGACCAGTGATGATGAGTTTTTTTCATATGTTCATTGGCCGCATAAATGTCTTCTTTTGAGAAGTGTCTGTTCATATCCTTTGCCCACTTTTTGATATAATTGTTTGTTTTTTTCTTGTAAATTTTTCCAAGTTCCTTGTAGATTCTGGATATTAGCCCTTTGTCAGATGGATAGATCGCAAAAATTTTCTCCCATCCTGTGGGTTGCCTGTTCACTCTGATGATAGCTTCTTTTGTTGTGCAGAAGCTCATTAGTTTAATTAGATCCCATTTGTCAATTCTGGCTTTTGTTGCAATTGCTTTTGGTGTTTTAGTCATAAAATCACTGCTCAAGGAAATAAGAGAGGGCACAAATAAATGGAAAACCATTCCATGCTCATGGATGGGAAGCATCAATATCATGAAAATGGCCATACTGTCCAAAATTTATAGATTCAATGCTATTCCCATCAAACTACCATTGACTTTCTTCACAGAATTAGAAAAAAACTACTTTAAATTTCATGTGGAACCAAAAAAGAGCCTGTATAGACAAGACAATCCCAAGCAAAAGGAACAAAGCTGGAGGCATCACACTACCTGACTTCAAACTATACAATAAGGCTACAGTAACCAAAACAACTTGATACTGGTACCAAAACAGATATATTGACCAATGGAACAGAACAGAGGCCTCAGAAATAACACATACACCTACAACCATCTGATCTTTGACAAACCTGACAAAAACCAGCAATGGGGAAAGGATTCCCTATTTAATAAATGGTGCTGGGAAAACTGGCTAGCCATATGCAGAAAACTGAAACTGGACCTCTTCCTTACACCTTATAGAAACATTAACTCAAGATGAATTAAAGATTTAAATGTAAGACTTAAATCCATAAAAACCCTAGAAGAAAACGTAAGCAATACCATTCAGGACATAGGCATGGGCAAAGACCTTTATATAATTTCTCAAATGATGTCCACTAAAGATAGCTTGATATAACTAAACTGTTGAGTTAGTATGATGATTGTCGCTAGTAATATCTAGGTTCAGATAAATTCCTCTTAGTAGTAAGAGAAATAGTAAAGATGAACTCAGATTTGTATATCTTTAAATCAGTAAGGAAAGAAGTTTGAATAAGCAAGAATATACAAAGGAGAGAATGATATATATAAGAATTTTATAATGGTGATCTTTCACAGAAGATCATCATACGGTTATTAGCATGCCTTAAGGTCCTTGGGTCGGCAGTTAACTTCCATGCTGTTTCTGCTTCTGGAGGCTTTTGCAGAACTTCAGTTTAAAATCACTAATGGGTGTGAACATCAGTGTATCAAGGTTCCCTTTCATTTTTCTAGAGGGTTGGGAATGATGAGGTCATGAATAAATATTCTAGTGAAAATGTACTCATATCACTGGATTTATATATTAGAATGTTTCAGCTAAGAAATAAAATTCTAACTGTATTTTAGCCATTGTGAGGATTGTGGCTTTTCAACAGGGGAATGCTTAAACAGAGTCATAAAATAAGCACACTATTTGAACTAGTACCTAGTAATAACTCACGGAGAGGGACAACCATATACAATCCATCTGGAGATGCTCAAAGGTTTCTTTTGTAATTTTATCAATGTCCCATACATTTTTTTCCAAATTAATTTAATTACAAATGAAGCATGAGCAGGACATATCTTCTACTATCTTGAAAATGTCTTTCCATTGCTGTTTAATTGGCCAACTTGTCCTTCCAGAATAAGTTGCTCATTTTTCATGAGATATACTGAGTTTTCACAAATATTCTTCAAATGAAACTTCTGCTTGAGATATCTACAGATTTTCTTCCATAGGCTCCCAAGCCACGGAGAACAGAGATCTTTTAGTTTGTTTACTGAAAGATCCATAATTATGTTGATTTGGGTTATTTACTTTTTAACTCTATCTGGAAATGTCAAGCCACATATTAGATATTTTCTAGATTGGTAATTTTACATTTTAACTGTTTTTTCCTCATTTGATTCAACTAATTCAGGAGATCTAAGCCTACTTACAGAGGGAGAGAATATGATCCTTTTTATGTTAGTTGTTGAGTCTATTTTAGAACCATTTGAAAGTTTCCTAAAGTTTATTTTTCATCTTTATTTAGTTTACAACTTTGAGTATTTATTGAAAGAAAAGCTTCTGAAAGTGCCTTATGCAATGCCTTTTCTATTTTTCTTTTTTAAATGTTACACCGATGGGTTATTTTAATCTTCTCTTTTCTACTCTTGCATTTAAACATTTTTCTCCATCAAAGGCTAACAACTAATTGAATTAATTGGTACATACTTGCAGTATGGACAATAAATATCTAATAAAATTTCCAAATTCTATAGCAAGCATTATGTTCTGTATTCATGAAGTTTAGGAAAATTATTAACTATAGATCTTAATTTGGCTTTATACCAGTTTTTTAATTCAACTTCTATAGATCTGACTTATGTTCTAGAAAGATTAAAATGTTATACTCTTTTCCAGTAAAAACTCTGATGACAGAGTAGCTCATTTAGAGAGTCAGGTAAAGTTGCATAGCAAAAGAATGAAATTAAAAGAAGGCAGCGTTCAGAAGGTTACCAAAGCCTTGACAAAAATCATCTTTGAATTGGAAAATTTGTTTGTAGAATGCCAGCTAAAGAAATTGACAATTAACTGTGGTATTTTATCTCCCAATTTGTCTAGAGCTTCTTTTAAATATTTTAATTTATCAACTTCATCATATCAAAACTTCCCATACGGCCATTGTTATTTTAAATATCTATTTTCCTATCTATCCATCATCTATCAATCTATCTATCTATCTATCATTTATGTATCATCTGTCTGACCTGTATTGGGGAAAAAAAATAGAATTAATGTGTGACTTTATGTGGGAAGAATAAGTTCTTCCAGAAAAATGTTTGTATTTAGACAGAGACGAATTCCTGATACACAAGGAAGAGAGGCCACTAAGTTCTGTCAAAAGTGTGTGCTTGCTAATGGTGTCTTAGATTCCCAAAGCAAATAGAGTGTAGGAAGGCAACACACAATCACTAAAATAAAGTCATCTTTCATAAGTTGACAACACAGGAAGTATTCTTGTAAAGGTATTCTAAGAAACCTAAGGCTGAGTGATCTACCACTTTTGACAAATTGGTTATCAATTTAAAGGATCTCCAAACAGCACTCAGGGCCAGCTTGGATTGGACACTTCTTAGGCTTACATGTTCCTCTAATGCTTAGGTACTATCGCTTATATAGCCAACAGAAAAAGATGACTCAAAACAAAACAAACTCACAAACAAAAAAGACCCATAAAATAAGACTTTGTATATGTATCTAAATAATAGCAAAAGCAAAGAAACAGCAAAAATAAACAGATATGGAAAAAAATATTTATCAAATTGTGTATCTCTAAAGTGATATATTTGTTGACATAATAAAAAGCTTATGTCTAATTACCAAATGGTGCATTTCAAAACCAAAGGTTATGGGACTTAATATATAAAGATACCGGTGAAATTACCTTACCCAAAGACCTAAGTTTAATGGCCGTCTATATAAAGACCTACATGATTACAAATCCTAGGATAACCATATAAATTCAGCAACAAGAGCTCAGTAAAATTAGCCTGAGCAAGAAAATCGTTGAGACTGACTCACATGGTAGTGTGGGAAGGACAGAATGTGGGCATGAGGGGATCCAGTGAGTGACCCTGTTGATCAGAGCATCTCCTGGAATGTTATCAAATAAGGGGTCTTCAATATTATCTTGGTGAAGCCTCTAGAAATATGAAACATGCTGAAGCTAAATACATAATTTTTTTTAAAAAAAGCACAAAAGCTGGCTGGGTGTGGTGGCTCACGCCTGTAATCCTAGCACGTTGGGAGGCCAAGGCAGGCAGATCATGAGGTCAGGAGATGGAGACCATCCTGGCTAACACAGTGAAACCCCATTTCTACTAAAAATACAAAAAATTAGCCAGGCATGGTGGCGGGCATCTGTAGTCCCAGCTACTTGGGAGGTGGAGGCAAAAGAATGGCATGAATCCGGGAGGCGGAGCTTGCAGTGAGCTCAGATTGTGCCATTGCACTCCAGCCTGGGCGACAGAGTGAGATCCCATCTCAAAAAAAAAAAAAAAAAAAAAAAAAACACAAAAGCGAAACAAATTGCTTACTATAGTAAGGGATAGTTATGCTAGGCAGATACATTTTATCTGAGCAGAAGACTATTCATTTT
This sequence comes from Macaca thibetana thibetana, assembly GCF_024542745.1. Taxonomy (NCBI): domain Eukaryota; kingdom Metazoa; phylum Chordata; class Mammalia; order Primates; family Cercopithecidae; genus Macaca; species Macaca thibetana. Next base: position 118,182,040 of record NC_065581.1, on the reverse strand, counting down.
ATATGGAGTTTTTAGAAAGTGTGGAGTTTAGGGATTGAAAACCTTGCAGACTCTGAGAGCTGGCTGACATCACCTGTAGCAATACGATTACTCATATGAGACTGTTGATTAGTTGGCACTCATTTATTGAAGTGATTCTGATCCTGCCTGAGTGATTATCAGAAGTAAAGGCTGACAGTACTTGCTTGGCATCCAAACACATGTTCACTGAGGCAAGTTGTTGATTGACTGACAGGTTTAGCACTGGTTCTGGTGGTTCCTTGTTGTCATGGCTACAGAACAATGAGTCTTCTCCTAAATTTATGGAAATGATTTTATTCTCACAATTTGGGAAATATTGGCCCAGACCAAATATTTTGTGATTACAAAATTCTGTGAAGGGGTTGTCCCAGAGCCTGACAGATTTTTCTCTCACCCCGAAATACAAAATACATTTGATTCTCCATCTAGAGAGAAAAGATAAGCCAGGCATTTAGAAACAAATTCTGGTCTTTCCTTTCCAGAGATGGGTTAGGGGAGATTTCATTCTTCCTGGATAAGTTCATTAGAGGTTACTAACTCAAAGGCCCTCCGGTTTCAGATACAAATCATTCATGATTCATGAGTCGAGGAGTGAGATTTAAGGTGTAATATAGAGTTATGCAGTAAACAGGAGAATGCAGATTCTTGTAAAGAAGTCGATGAAATTTACATTGAAAGCACTCTGCTGGCCAAAAATGACTTGTCTATGAGCTGGACTTGCTTACAGACAATGAATGCATCAAAAGAAAAGTTTTGTTAGTTTATTTTCTTAATAATTTATTCTATCCCATAATCATCATTTAACCTTCACTGGAAATAAAGTTTTATTTGGGTGTTTTCTTTTTCTGAACATGTAGAACCGAGTCCCATCCACAGAATGGCATCTATTTATAATGCTGATGTTGGAAGAAAAAATCATTTTTATAGGTTCAAGTATGTCACATTAGGCTTGTAATGAGATTAAGTTTGGGGATATAATTGTCAGGTAAGACAATGATGCATCCTTATTTGTGTAATAGTGAGCATTTTTTAAAAAGCATTAAATGCCATAAATCATGAAGGATGCAAAGATGACTGTGTCTCTGGTGATTAATATGCATGTTGTTATTCCTAGCAGAAACCTTGGATTCATGCTAAAATGATTTTTCTCATCACAGGCTGTGAGCCCATTCCTGTCCGCTATCTTGAGTGGAGCAACATCGAATCCATCATAGCCATCGCCTTCTCATGCCTGGGAATCCTTGTTACCTTGTTTGTCACCCTAATCTTTGTACTGTACCGGGACACACCAGTGGTCAAATCCTCCAGTCGGGAGCTCTGCTACATCATTCTAGCTGGCATCTTCCTTGGTTATGTGTGCCCATTCACTCTCATTGCCAAACCTACTACCACTTCCTGCTACCTCCAGCGCCTCTTGGTTGGCCTCTCCTCTGCGATGTGCTACTCTGCTTTAGTGACTAAAACCAATCGCATTGCACGCATCCTGGCTGGCAGCAAGAAGAAGATCTGCACCCGGAAGCCCAGGTTCATGAGTGCGTGGGCTCAGGTGATCATTGCCTCAATTCTGATTAGTGTGCAACTTACCCTGGTGGTAACCCTGATCATCATGGAGCCCCCTATGCCCATTCTATCCTACCCAAGTATCAAGGAAGTCTACCTTATCTGCAATACCAGCAACCTGGGTGTGGTGGCACCTTTGGGCTACAATGGACTCCTCATCATGAGCTGTACCTACTATGCCTTCAAGACCCGCAACGTGCCCGCCAACTTCAATGAGGCCAAATATATCGCCTTCACCATGTACACCACCTGTATCATCTGGCTAGCTTTTGTGCCCATTTACTTTGGGAGCAACTACAAGATCATCACAACTTGCTTTGCAGTGAGTCTCAGTGTAACAGTGGCTCTGGGGTGCATGTTCACTCCCAAGATGTACATCATTATTGCCAAGCCTGAGAGGAATGTCCGCAGTGCCTTCACCACCTCTGATGTTGTCCGCATGCATGTTGGCGATGGCAAGCTGCCCTGCCGCTCCAACACTTTCCTCAACATCTTCCGAAGAAAGAAGGCAGGGACAGGGAATGCCAAGTGAGTTATCTGACCTGGGTTTATCTCTCTTCTCTCTTCCTTTTTCTGTCTCGCTTTCTCTCTCTCTCTCTCTCTCTCTCTCTCTCTCCTCCCCCCCATCTTCCTCTAGTTTTCTGAGTTGTCTCTTCCATTTCTCCAGTGTCTTCCTCTTCCTTTCTTAATCTTTTCTCCCTTTCTTAAATCTCACATTCTGTTGCAGTAAGAATGCAGAACTGAGGCTCCTCTCTGTTTTCATTTCTTTGAAAGAACAGGAGCAGGAAACAATCCTTATTCTTGCCTAGAAGCGGAAGCTTCGGTTCTGCCAGTAACTTTCCCTTTTGCATGGGTCCTCCTATGGAGCATCATTGTGCCCCTGGAGGCTGGGTCAGAGAGGCAAGCACTAATTATAATGTCTGGTTCCGACCATGGTGAAGGTAGCTTCTGTTTTTCTTTTTTTTTTTTTTTTTTTTTTTTTTAATCATTCTGGAATCACACCACTTCTAAACTGGGGTGAAGCGGAGGAAAACCTAGCACCTGGAGAAATTGCCATGTCAAAATTTGATCCCTACTGAGCACCAAGTATGTCCTAAAGTAAGATCCTGCAAGCAACTATCTTATCATATCTCTCTTATTTATTGAACTTGAATGTATATTGTAATAAACATGTTCCACGATGTTATACATACATTGGGTCATCTCTGCTACTGCAATGTCATGATCAGAATAGTTTCTTAGTCATAAAGCACCAAAAAAAAAAAAAAAAAAAAAAAGGGAACCAGATGATAAGCCCAAATCTTGAGACTTTGTGTGAACACTAAAGTCCCGATGAATTCTATTCAAAGTCCAGATAAATTCTATTTCTATAATTCTTCTGAGTTGTTCGTATGATAAGCACTTTCCTATCTTTTTTCTATTTTGAGAAGAAGCATATGTTAAAATTTGCACGTCACCTCTTTCTGTGACCCATGAAAATAAATTTCATGTAATGATTTTTATTTCAAAAATAGCAGGGATGCTTGAAGTTCTAAAGGTAACCGACTTATCCAAAAATTAAGTCATTTTCTCCACTAGCAGCATTAATTTTACTCTTTCAAACAATCTTTTAAAAGTAAAAAGGGATTAAGAAAATTATAATAATAAATAAATACAAATTATAAAAATTTACAGCAGACTACTTTTCTCACTTACAAAATGAGGGGAAATAATGTTACTGCTGAAAGATTCAGATGGATAAAATAATTATTAAACAATGTGTACATTATCATGATTATTATTAAAATTTTCTTAATCCCAAATGTGATAGTAGAATTTCTGTAACTTTTCAATGTATTTCCCCTTAGTTATTCTTTGTCTAGGTCTTAACTGGTATGAAACTTATCACTTTAACACATGCCAAAAATTTTACATTCTTTAAATTTCTTGGTTTTGTATCTTTACTTTCCAAGCAGCAACACGGGCATCTTTTGCAGAATTTATGTACCTTGAGAATCTAACAAGGGAGTCTTTGGGAAAACATATCTTTGAAATCCATTTTATGGATTTCGAGTAAAGACATCCCTAATTTTTTCAAAACTAGGATGAAGCTAATAATGTATGCTTACTTCTTGGTATATCAATTTTTAAGTTCGTTATAAGATGTTGATCATAAAATTTGGTTAGCCTTTTTTTTTTTTTCTCTTACCATGTTTTTTTATTCTAGCCAAACTGCCCTCAGTAGCAAACTCCTGGCAGGGAGTTAACAGGGAGCATGAAAGCAAACCAACAGTGCCACGAAATGGAAGAAAAAAATAAACAATTAGTCTAGATGTAAAATGGCATCACTAACAATTTCCATTAAGAGGTAAGAAATAAGAGGAAAGAAAATGAAAAGAAAGAAGGCATCCCTTAAACTGGAGTGTTCACAAGGATTAAAAGATTCACTTTACTGCATCACCTATGGTTTTCTGAGGGTTCCATTACAACATCCACCATTATTCCACTCCGTGTTTCCAACTACCTTGCCTTTATTATGGTTCTTCAGAAGCTTTCTTCTAATTTTTGGGTATGGGTCATTTTTGAAAGTTGTTCTTCTAACCATTTAAGGTAAAGAGAAAACCTACATAATTAAGTTATCCTGTGTTGGTTCCCAGGCATATGCATTTTTGAAAGCTCTCCCAGTGATTCTATGTACAGACAGATATGGGCACCTGTTTAAGAGAACAGTGACCAATGAAGAGTATGCAGTGCTGTAGAGATGAGTTGGAGCTATCTGATGTCACATTAACAATGCTGAGCATTTCTCTCATGGCCAGGCATTGCTGCAAGAGATTACCTTCCCACACCTGGAACCACTTGCCTTAGAAACTGAGAACATTCCCTTCGTTATGAGAAATTTAGAAATTAATTTCATGTGGGATCTTGCTTTTGAGAGAAAAATCAGCGTGATCTAAATTAACTGGACTGGTTGTCTAGGAAGTACTGCTTTCATCAGTAAATTGTTGAACTATTAGCTGTAATTTATCAAGCATTATTAAATTTGTTTAATAAGAGATATATTTCTAATTAAAAATTATAACCTGCAGCTTTCTGAATACAACTTATACCTACTCCAATATGCACCAAGCAAATGAACTGACCCGGAGAGAGTATTTGAGGCTAACCTTCTATGGAAAACAATCATATGTTTACTCATTTTTCTCATTTATTTGCCTGTTGCTCCTGTCGTAACTATGTGAGACTGTAATTTTAGTATATAAAAAAGAATCTCAGTGCTTATGTTTTTACCTTTTCATTGCCATTTTATATTTTCCTAGTTTGTCTCCAAAGTTACAAAAACCACAAACAATCTAATATTTTTACAGCAGCAAAAATCTGCTAGAGTTTTGCCAACTGAAGCAAAGGGGCTAAAAACTCTAGAGAACACATCACCCAATGAGTTTATTGCTATTCTGGATGTGTAATTCCTACATTTATGGTACACTGAGGGTGTTCAGCAGTCTGCATGTGTAGCTATAAACACAGAACAGATGCTGTAATGAAGAGCTTCCAACTGATCTATCTGCTTGAACATTGTTTTGAGGCATTGCAAGTCCAACAGCATTCTCATGACAGGCTGTTTCTGAGATACGTGGTTGGAATGATGTTGCGTGTCTGTTTTTAGCAAAGTTTACTTCAATTTTTATTTTATTCACAGCTGAATATCTGACACAATCAAAGGTTTGGGCACTTGCTTTACATTTTCTGGAATATAATTTAGGAGGAGTTTTATCAATACACTGGGTGTTTGGGTTACTTGAGTTATTTATAATTAGAAGTCCCATACTCCTAGTATGCCTGTGAGATCAACTGAAGTTACCTTTGACGCCTCTCATTTCTTTAGCTTTTTTAAAAAATGAACATGCATGGAAAAAATATTCAGGACTCAGTAGATTTAAAAATATTGAAAAAATTTATTTATTGGAAATAGAAAAAAACAGAAATCCATGGACATAAATGAGGAAGTAAATTAATTAGATCCAAGTAATTTAACACTTCCTTTTAAGGCAAAATGAGTTAATATTATTCAACTGAAAAATTCAAATATCATGTAAATGACATGCTTCTTTAAAGAGCAATTATATCAATGATTACATGCCAAACTAACATCTCTAGTTAAATCCTAGATAAATAAAATCACTGAGTGCCAAACAATGTGATGGCACATGGAGCTGAAATGTGACAATACATTCCTATGACGTTTTGCATGCAGAATTGTGTACAAAACTAAAAACAGTTACAATCCTTCCTCCCTAAAGGCATCAGACTGACACAAGGAAGTAATTTTAAAATATAGGTTACTAAGTAAATGGATATTATTATGCTACCTTGATTATTTCTTGAGTATTTGAGTATTTTTTTTTAACTTAGTCAAGAACCAAGTGAAATTCTAAATGGAATGATGCTCTGAGGAAATTTTCCACTTTGTTCTCTGCTAGAAACATATTTTGTCCACCAGTAGAAGCAAATAAGCCTGCAGCATTAGTCATTATGCCCTGGGTAAGCATTTTGATTTTCTTTCCTCTGATTATGAAAAGCGATGTATTAGTGAGCTTACAGCTATCTCAGCCAAATAGAAGTGACATGTTCTCCTCTTTTCATTTTTGATACAGTTCTCATTTATGTTTATAGCTCTGCTAAATTTTTATTATTTTTAATTGACAGATAATAAGTATACCTATTTATAGGGTACACTGTAATATTTCAATACCTGAATACCGTGTGTAATGATCAAATCAGGGTAATTAGCACATCTATCATTTCAAACATTTATCATTTCTTAGTGTTGGGAATATTCAAAATCCTATCCTCTAACTTCTTTAACTATTGTTAACTATAGTCACTGTACCCTACTAGAACTTATTTGAAAGAACTCATTTACTATTCTGGCTCACAAAGAGGATAATCTTGTCATTTTGAAATTATTTTTCTCTTAATCACACAATATGTGCCTTTAAAAGCTATTGTAATTCTTCATGATATTTATAGTAAACATCAGAAGATTTTATTGAAACATTTGTAATATAATTTTACTACTGGATAGTAATATTTATTGAGGACCAATTTCTCATTCATTCATTTATGCAATCAATCATTGTTTCAACAGTAAGCTTAAAAGCACTTAGGTACTTGATATGGTGCTAGGTAGTCAAGATAAAAAAAATATATATATATATATAAGAGGCAGGCACTGACTCTACCACTCTTGCAATATGGGAGGGGAGACACTAAAAAATATAACTAAATGTACTATGTTAGGTGCCATAGTAGAAAACCAATATAACATTCTCAGTGCCCAGGGAAGAAAGAGATTAAGTCCAGCTAATGGAGTAGTATCTGTAGAAGGACTGGAAAGATCTTCCAGTAAAAGTACATTTGAACTTGACCATAATGGGTGTTTTTCAACTGGAGAAATTGTACTATGGTAGACCATTTTACATAGAGAAAATAACATAAGTGAAGATTCAAAAATATTAATGCGTTTTCATGCCACGACATAGAATTTGTTATGCATGAAGCACATAGAGAGGTGTAGTGTTGGGCAAATTTGCAAATGCAAGAAGAGTATAGAATATAGATAATGGTTAATGTCCCAAGAGGAAGTTTCAGTACTTTTGCTATAAACCACAAGGTGCAATAAAGGTTTTTGTGAAGTTTCATCATCATGTGTAAGCTTAATGGGAAGAAACTGACTTATAGAAAGACCAGTTAATAGAGTGCCACAGTAATCCAATAACAGGTAAAAATAAAAACCTTAAACTACAGCAGTAGAGTGAAAGTTGAATCCAAGGCATGCATATGAAAAAGTTTTCTAAGCTTAATTCACTAGACTTGAAATACCAGTTATGTGAGGTGAAAGAAATAATAAGAAAATAGAATAGGACTCTTATGATTTGAGCCTGGGTAAACTACTGCTACTACTGAAACAGATAAGGAATACCTGAGCGGGACAGAGGAGATATTGACAAGCTGGGTTTCAGATTAATTCATTGAAAATGCTATAAAGTCATCCAAAGGGAGGGATCCATAAGGTTCTTAGAAATTTAAGTCTGGAGCTTAAGAGAAACGTCTAGGCCAGACCTCTAGATTTGAAGATCAATTGTCAAAATACTTAAAGTTCCCAAGAGGGTGGTTATGACATGAGAAAAAACAAGTACGAGGAAGAACAAACATTAGGGAACTCTTAAGAGGTAAGATAAGGAAAATCTGAAGGCAGCAGACAAAGGTAATCAAAAAGAATGTGGGAAATAAAAGGATGCAACATTATGGAAACCAAGGAGACCTTGTATTAATGTGCTCGGGTTGCCAAAACAAAATACTACCAACAGAGCGGCTGAAATAAAAGATGTGTATTTTCTCATAGTTCTGGAGGCTGAAAATCAAGATCAGGGTGCCAACATGGTTGGTTTCTGGCGAAGGCTTTCCCCTTGAGTCACAGACAGCCACCATCTTGCTGTGTGCTCACATGACTTCTTCTTTGGGAGATATAGAGGATATAGAAAGCAATGATAGAGGCAGTGAGACAGCTCTGTTGTGTTTTTTGTTTGTTTGTTTGTTTGTTTTTTACATGGGCACTAATCCCATCCTAGGAGCCCCATCCTTATGACCTCATCTAAACCTAATTACCCAAAGGCTCCATCTCCAAAACAATCTCTACTAGGGCTTCAATAAATGAATTTTGGGGAGAATGACTTATATATTCAGTCAATAACAGAATGTTTCAATAAAATAGAACTTGAGGTCTTATCCTTGGAATCACCAAGGATGGGGACTGTATGGTTAACCTTAACAGGTTTCAGTGCTATAATCTGGGTAGAAGTTATACTGCAGTAAGTTGAGGAGTTTGACATTAAAAGAAGTAGGAGATTCTGACAGTTTTTAAGGAGGTTGAAGAGGAGGGAGGAAGGGTATCATAGAGGAGAACCTTAAGCTTCTTTGTAATACCTGAGAAAAGAGGCGACAAAGAAAGAAAAGTTGGAAATGTAGGAGCGAGATCATCTGGTGTGTGCTGGGAGGCCTGGCCGAGAGCTGGGCTGTTACAGCAGAGCCATCTGACATTAATGGGGAACTATGATAATGAAGCACCAACTCTGAGGATGTGTGTGGGTGACACTGGTTCTCACTCAGCTGTGTGTATAATGGTTGATATTAAAATAGTTTGAAAAATCAGGCTGGGAGCTTATAATCATTTTTATTAAAATTTGAAAATAAAACGCATCCTACTGTTTTTATTGTACCTCTGGACTTATAAATATTGATAGTAAGATTTGAGAAGGGCCAAATGAGGGAAAGCCTGGAAAGGAAGGTGTGCTCTTCTGGAATTACTGATGGGTTGGAGCACTGTCAGCCTGTAAGTAGGTGCCCTTTGTAGAAGAAAGAAGGGTAGACTGGGAGTGGTGGCTCATGCCTATAGTCCTAGCATTTTGGGAGGCCGAGGTGGGTGGATCACATGAGGTCAGGAATTCAAGACCAGCCTGGACAACATGGCGAATCCCCATCTCTGCTAAAAATACAAAAATAAAATTAGCCAGGTGTGGTGGCATGCACCTGTAATCCCAGCTACTTGGCAGGCTGAGGCAGAATAGCTTGAACCTAGGAGGCGGAGGTTGCAGTTAGCTGAGATCACACCACTGCACTCCAGCCTGGGCAACAAAAGTGAAACTCCATCTCAAAAACAAAAGAAAACGAAAGAAGAAGAAGGAGAAGAAGGAAAAGAAGGAGAAGAAGGAGAAGAAGAAAGGGTATTGTGTATCCAGAGTTGGATTCAGTTGGGGATACAGCATGCACATCTGTTCTGTGCGACTGGAAAGAGTTAGAAATCCTTAGATCCATCCCTGAAGCACAGACAGTCATAGTGCCTAGATGGCCAGCACAAGGATGTTTTGTTTGAGGTAAAGTCTTGTGCTCCTCAAAAAATCAGGCTAGAGTGTTCTCACTTCCTGAAAGATGCAACACTTTTTCTTCACCTGAAGGCCCTTGGCATACTTTAGAATGAACATAGCTTAGTAAGTAAATGGCGTGTGGAGGAGAATGCTGCTGCAGGGGACCACCTGGAGAGCCACACACTCAAGTGAAAGGAAGGGGTGAACAGCCCCAGAATAATGGAGATGCACATTCCCTGTCCCCAACCTGGTGAGGCAAATTTGCAGTCACCACCATTTCCTTTTTTTTTTTTTTTTTTCCTTGCAAATAACACACTTGCTCCACAAATAACACAGAAATAGCTACTTTTAGTACTTATGGCTCATATTTTCAAGTTCTCACCTGAGACAGACCATGGACACCTATTATGCTATGGCTTCAAAGAGAACATAATTCCATTTAAATATAGGTCACCTTTTATATTTCAGATTCAAATAAACTTGTAGAGTCAATACATATTCAAGTTCTGAAACTTAATATTTTATTCTCATATGTTAATGTGTAGTTTCTAAACTGAATTCATAAATATTCCAAGATAATTATCTGTAATGGCTCAAGGTGGGTACATTCATTACACCATCATGCAAATAAAGAATCTGAGACTTGGAAAACTCAATGCTATTTTTATAAGAGGAAGAAATGGGGCCAAAAATCATTGTTTTCTGGATAAAATCATTTATTTTTATCATTCAATGGCTCTCTATGTTTGTTACCTCAACAATGTTTTTATTATTCATGCATTAAATTCAATTAATAAGAGATAGAGCCCATTCCCAAATAGTTCATGGTATAACACATGATTACAAAAACATTGTGTGCATGAAATGATAAGAAACAGTATAATGTGGTGATTCATGTGAATGGGAAATTTTGGAGTCAGATGTTTTTAGTCAGCTTGAACTGCTATAACTAAAATATCGTAGACTGGGTGACTTAACAGCAGAAATATATTGCTCACAGTTCTGGAGGCTGAGAAGTCCTAGATTAGGGTGCTAGCAGGTGGGGTCCTCGTGAGGGTCCTCTTCTGGTTTGAAGATGGCCATCTTCTCATTGTATCCTCACATGATAGAGAGCAGAGGAGGGAGGAAGCAAGCTCTCTCCTGTATCTTCATTAAGGCACTGATCCCTTCATGAGGGCCCCACCCTCCTGACCTAATTATCTTTCAAAGGCCCTACCTCTTCATTCTCTCACATTGGGGTAGGACTTCAACATATGAGTTTTGGAGAACACAAACATTTAGTCCATAGCAGATGTCTACCGAGTGACCTGTTTTCTTTCAAATTACTAGTCCTTGGGCAAATTGCTTAACTTCTATGTATTTGAGTTATAAAAATGGATAATAATAGTGCTTATCCCATAGGGTTCTGAGGAGGATAAAATTACAAAATGTGTATAAAGAGCACAGCGCGATATCTAAATAATTGGGAAAAATCTCAATAATTGTTAGCCAGTGCCATTAAAATTATAAAAACATGGGAAGGTATATGAAAGTTCATATACTATACTAACATAAAATTCTTAATTACCTCTTCAAGTAAAGAGAGTTCTAGAAACTGGGGATATGCCTTAGCCTTATGCATTCATTATATTCATGCTATAAAAAATGGAGGGGCTGTAAGTCTGCTGGAAGTGGAGGCATGCAACTGTTACTCAGTGTGAGATGTGTGAAGAAGGACACCCTGTATGACACAGTTTGGCAACCTGTCCATGCTTGGCCTCAGCTAAAGAAAGATGAGGTCATTTGCATCCCATCTGCTAGCCTTAGTGTCCAGTATAAAGTGTTATCAACTTAAAACTGAAGCTGAAGCAGACTGTGTGAATGTATTGGAAAGCCAGTCAGGGGGAGCAAACGTATTGAGAGTTTAGAGAACAAAGAAAATAAGAAGAAAGTCCCAGTGGGTTTGGAAGCTTCAAATCATAAGAATAGAGCCTAAAGGATCATTAATTAGAACACTTTGGCTGCAAGTTATAGTTGACAACTTAAGCTAGCCTAAGCAAATGGGGTGGGGTATTTAATGTAAAAATATAAGAAATAATATCGGGTATCTCATGTGACACAGAGGACTGGCTCCAGAGCAGAAAGGCTCCAGGTTTTTATCTTCCTGTCTCCTGTCTCACCCTATGCCTTCTTCATCTTCTCCTCAGATATCTTTATTTCGTGAGCACTCATGGTGAGTCTAAGGATAGCTATGCCAATGTTCATGAGTTCACATGTTGTTATAGGTCCAGATACCCAAAGAGACTGACTGAATTCCCTCCACCCACAGGGTTCTCCATAGCACAGAGAGAAATACTGTCCATGGAGGGGGAAGAAAACTCCATGGCTGTTAGAGGATCCATTTATTATGAAAGTTTGAGGTGTAGAGTCAACTAAGTTTAAAAGCCAGACCTTATCTTCACTTCTATTATATGGGTTTCTGGCTATAAAATATCTCTCTGTTGCCTCAGGATGAAGACTAAGAAAAGACAAAAGTTAAGTTTTGTTTTGCTTTGCTTTGCTGTCTTATAAAGAAAATAGATCATTAGAACATTGTCTTCTGAGTTAATAAAAATACATTATAAATTACGGAACAATAAAATATTATTGTTAACATTAGTTAGCAGAATAAAAAAAAAGAAAATCTGTGACTATTTAATCCATTTAACAAAAAATGTACCTATAAGAAGATTTTATTTCATCAGAGTAAGGGAAGCTGCCTATAACTGAAGGCAACTTAATACTAGCCTCTATGCAGGTTATCTGTAAGACATATGAGGAATTGGCTGCTAACAAAATTAGGCCAAGCCCTTAGGTGATGCTGCTCCAGGTAATGAAACACAACTGTTTGAAAGAAATCAGTAACAATAGGAAATACTTTCCTTCCCCAGATTTTCCAGTTATAAAAATATATTATCAAGTTATCGTGCTCCTAGCAAATACCCTCAAATACTGTGGGAATTAATATCATTTTCCACTTGATCAAACTTTATATTTCTTACGTTATTTGACTTAGATGGGTATGAAAAAATATAGACCTATGTAATAAAAGTACATTAAAAGAAATTATGATAATGGAGTTGCAGTAGAGATGAGGAAGAAGGGGGATGCTGTCAGCCAGTTCTGTGACTGTAGTTGTTGATTCCATTAGTGTCTTATTGCAAACTTTAATTAAGGTTTTTATAATTCAGTCCTTAATTTTAAAAAATTACAGAGAGTCAACTATTTTACAAACTGTGGACAATTTTTTGGTAAGGAAAATAGCACAGTGTGTGATCTTACAGAACTTCAAGTGTAGTGGAGTAGAGGAATACCAGCAAGAAACCTGGCCATGACAATGTGACACGGTGACGTTCTACAACAGAGGAAGTAGGGAATGTTTGGGAGGCACCTAGAGGGCCTCTAGTAAAGGCCTTGGAGGCAGGGAAGGTCTAGGAAGCTCAATGGACAATAGTTTCCATTAGCTAGATCAAGAAGGAGATTAAGAAAGAGGAGGTTAAGGTGGGGGAAGTGCAGGGAGAGTATTCTAGGCAGAGGGACCATGATGTAAAGAGATTTGGAGGCAAACAAGACCATAGCTTACTAGGAAAATGAAAAAATAAAAAATAAAAGGTTTCAGTAGGGTTGGTATTCCTTGTAAGGAATGTTTGTTTAGCTTCAAGTATGTGAAGCCAAAATTTATTTCAGGGCTGATCCTAGTGTAAAATCACTTTTGCTAGGATGGTTAGAATTATAGGCTTGGTTTCAAGGGCTGAAACATACCTCTTAAGATCCAGAAGATAAACACTGTTGACTCATTCATTCAATAAACAACTTTCAAGCACCTAATTGTGTCAGGCACTAGGACAACTGCAGTGCTGAACAAACACATCTGGCTCCTGACTTTGTGGAAACTGAAATCTAGCCAGTAGACTGGGCACTGAACAAGACAATACAAGTGTAGTGAGTGTTTCTATGAGAAGTACTGGTGTTATATGAGTGTTATTAGAAGTCTCCAACCAGTCCAAGAATGCTAGAAATGTTTCCAGGAAGCATTACCCTAGCTAAGATTTCTGAAGAAGGAGAAGGGGTTGGTTAGGAAAGGAAGAAGACTGATGGGATAGAGCAGTCAGGGAATCTGGATGTAAAGATGGGAAAAAAGAAGCACTCACAGATGATAGAAATGAAGCAATTCCAGAATGCCTGGAGCAGAGGAAGTAAGAAGGAAAACATAGTGAGACAAGACTCGACAGGTCTCTGGGGCCAGATCACTCAGGAGCTAGTTAGAGGAAGCCTTATGAGCTTGGACCTTATCTTCTGGACAATGAGAATCCACTGAAGTCACAGACCAGGGTGCACTGTGATTGGTGAGATGTGTGTTTCAGAACTATCACTCTATCCCCAGTATGGAGGATGCTTAGGAGGCGAGCAAGATATGAGCCTGAGCTCTGGGAGGAGACTGGTGCAGGGTCCAGGGCAGACATTACAGTGGCCTGACTTGTGGCTTTGACAGGTAAGATGAAGACAGTGAACAAAGAGAAATATTAAGTAAGAACAAAAGTAAAAGTAAAGTTGCTCAAAAAATTCAATGTTAAGAGCTACACAGAGCCAAGAGAGACATGCCTTTGCCTCAGGATTGTTAGGCTCCAAGACCTATAAAAGTTGAACTATAACCAGAATAAATGTATAAACATACTACAACATGACTGATCTGGAAAAGGAGGAGAGCAGAGCAAAACAGTCACCCAAACAAACATTGGAAATGACCACAGATCTCTATAAGGTGGAGGTGGGTGAAGGGCTTGGTGACCAATGGGTTCATTACAAATTTAAGATGAACCTAACTGTCTTCATTTGATGCAATCAAATGTTTAACTATTGAATCTTATAACCCTCCATCCCCTCCTTCTGCCTCTGTGTGAACAAGCAATGGTCAAGTCTTGTCTCCCCTTACAAGTCTATTGATATATGTTGCAGCATTGTCAATGCTGTATGTTATTTCCATTGCAAATGAAAATGGAATGAATTCTGGCATGTGTCAATCTTATTTCATGAACTTGTTTAATGTAAGTCTCATCCTAGCTGACATATCATTCTTTTGGGGGCAGACAAAAATAAGCCCTGCATTTAGGATTGAGCTGAGAGTGAGCTGTGGGAAGGATGACAGCAAGACTGAGAACCAGATCCTGGCTGGCCCTTGGAAAAACTTTCATTAGGAATGTGCACTCTTTGGGGTTCAAGGCAACTCACCGTGTTTTTCACATTTACTTTTTTTTTGTAGCGTTCAGTTTATTTACAGTAGAGATGACAATACCCACATTCTGCTTATCACACTACCCATGAACATACTACATTCATATGGCATCATACTGTTCTAAGATAGTGAATTATGTAGTAAGTAGATTTTAAGAATCAGCTCAGTTTGTGTCCCAAAGCCTACCTTATTATACCTGTGCTTAGCTTTTCTGACCAGAAATTCATAGACAGCTTATGTGTTAACATGTACTACATCTATATTTCATTTCTCCCACAGTAAGAATCCTAGCTCCCAAGAAAACGGATGAGAGGGTCAGAATATCTCATAAGTATATATTTTTATTATTCCACGATAGTCATACAAAAGTCCTAGAATAACTACTAATACTACCACTACCAACTCATTACTGAGAAGAGTTAAAACAAATTTCATACTATCTTCCTATCTCCTCCTTTTAAAATAGTTTTACTACATCTACATTATTAGAGTACAATACCATCTTTCTTTTAACTTTCATTTCATCTTAGTTCTACGATTAAGGATACGTTTAGCACTTACCTCCTGTTCCTATGATGCTGTCTCCCTAGTTATTTCACTAGTCTGAAGCTTATAGTCTTTTTCTAGAGTAGATTTCTCAGGAAAAGTTCATGGGACTAAAACTTAGATTTTGCTTATTGGAAAAAATTTTGTCTACAATCTTTATCTCAAAAGCCAATTTTGCTGGATATAATTCAGGGTGCACATTTTATTTTTCTTAAGTGTTTTCAATATGTTGTTCCAGTTACATTTAGTATAAAAGCTTTGCTGCCCCCAAATCTGATAATAATCTTTCTTCCCTTATAAAACACTTACTGATTTTTCCTAGACATCCAAAATATATTTTTCTTTTTCTATAAAGTCTAGTCATTTTACTAGAACAGTTATTGGTACTGATTGTATTGGGTCAATATTCTTAGAAATGTAATACTCTCTTTTAACATGGATTTACATTTTTTTAATTTTAGGAAAATTTTCTTGAGTTACAGTCTTCAGTATTTGTTTCCTTGCCTTAGTTTTCTTCATCAAGAATTCCTAGGATCTATATATTCAATCATCTTTGGTTTGCTTCAATATTTACACTTTTTCTCTAATCCTTTTTATTCTCTCATTTCATCTACATGTTATTGAAGTATAATTACATACAGTAATATGCATTGACATTAATGACAGTTTGATATATCCTACAAATGTGTAATACACTCATGAAACCAACCTACAACCAAAACCTAGGGCATTGCCCTCACTCTAGAAAGTTTCCTAGTGTCTCTTTTTAATCTATCCTGTTCTCTAATTAGAGACAACTGCTATTCTGATTTCTAGCCCCATATGTTAATCTTGCCTGTTCTTGAACTTAATAAAAATGAAATCATAAGGTAGATATTATTTTATGTCTCTATTTTTTCACACAACATGAGATTTATCCATGTTCTTGCATGTAACAGGAGCTTATTCCCTGTAATTGCTGAGTAATATTCCATTGCATGAATATACAATGTTTATTCTTCTGGTGATGAACGTATGGGTTGTTTCCAGCTCTCGTTATGACAAACAAAGGTACAATCAACATACATACCCAAGATTTTATGAACATATATTTTCATTTAGGATGGTTATATGCTTAGGAATGAAATTGCTGCTTGATAAGGCAGGTGCAAGTTTAACTTATAAGAAGTTGCCAAACAAATTTACACAACGCTTTTGTCATTTTGCCTCCTACCAAGAATGTATGAGATACATTTGGTGTTGATAGTCTTTGACATTTTTAGCCACCAAAGTGTATGTAGAGGTATTTAATTATAGTTTCCATTTGCATTTTCCTGATGACTAATGATCTTGAGAGTCTTTTTATGTGTTTATTGGCCATCTATACACCATCTTTTGTGAAATGTCTATCCAAATTCTTGCTTTTTTATTGGGCCATTTGCCTTTTATTATTAATCACATAATCTGGATTTGAATTCTTTGTCAGATTTATGTATTGCAAATATTTTTTCTCAGTCTTTGACTTTTTATTCCTTATTGGTATTTTTTGATGAATGAAAGTTTTTAATTTTGATGAAGTCCAATTGATAAATTTTCCTTTTTCAGTTAGTGCATAGCTTAGTGTAGAAACCTTGCCTATTCCTAGATCATAGAGATACTCTCCTATGTTTTTCCTAGGAGATTTATGGTTTTAACTTTTACATTTATTACTGTAATACATTATTACTGTACTACATCTTGTAATACATAAGCAACAGGTCTTAGTTTGTGTGGCTATAACAAAGCTGTCCATAGACTGGGTGGCTTATATACCATAGAAGTTTATTTTTTACAGTTCTGGAGGATGAAGTCTGAGAATAGGGTGCCAGCATGGGCGGGTTCTGGTGAGGGCCCTCTTTCACCATGTAGACTGTTGTATTCTTGTTGTATCTTCACGTGGCAGACACACTGGAAAGCTCCCTGCGGTCTCTTTCATAAAGGTAGTAATCTCACTTATGAAGCCTCTACCCTCATGACCTAAGTGCCTCCCAAGTGCCCCGCTTCCTAATATCATCACATTGGGAGTTAGGATTTCAATGCATAAATTTGGAGGAGGCACAAACATTCAGTTCATAATAGAGTGGATCGAGGTTTTTGTTTTTGTTTTTTTTAAATATACATTCAGTTCACCCAGATCAATTTTTGAAAATATTACCTTCCCTCATTGAATGGTACTTTTGTCAACATCAACTGAACACATGTTTAGTCCTGATTATGAACCCTCTATTCTGTTCTATCCATGTATTCATCTATCTTTTTGCAAATACCGCACTGACCTGATTACTGAAACTTTAGTCTGAAAATCAGCTAGTGTAAGTCCTTCAACTTTGCTCTTATTTTCCATGATTGTTTTGCCCATTCTAGGTTTAGGATATCATTTTCATTATTCAAAAGTTCATCGTTACATTTGATGCTATCTCTAGGTTTTGCAGAGATGCCCATTAATAAGGTTGAAGATATTCCCTCATACTCTTAAGTTTGCTGAGAAATTGATCACAAATAGGCATTGAATTTTGTCAAGTTATTCTTCTGCATCGGTTGAAATGATTATATTTTTCTATGTTACTGGGGAAATATATTGAATTATCAAATATTAATCAAACCCTGAATTTCTAATATAAGCCCTCCTTTGTCCGCTATATAGACTACTAGAAACAGGGTATACCTTGTCTGACATTAGTATAACTAACAGCTTTTATTTTTGTTTGGTGCTTGCATGATATACCATTTTCCATCCTTTGATTTTCAGCTTTCTAACCTTTGACGTTCACCTTTCGTGTTTATGTGTTTAAGGATTGTCTTATATGTGCAGCATATAAGTTTGATTTTGCTTTTCAGTCTAATAATGTTTACCTTTAAAATAGAATATCTAGTTTATTTACATGTGATGTAAATGCTGATATAATTATATTTATATCTACCACTTAACTATTTTCTATTTCACTGGATTTATGTTCCATTTTAGCTTTTTTTTCCTTTTATTGATTAGTCTAATATTTATCAAAATAATAATCACTAGTATTTTAATATTCAACCTTCTCCTGTATTAGTTTGTTAGCTCTAAATTCTTTTATTATTTTTTATGGTCACCATAGAAATTACGGCCGGGCGCGGTGGCTCAAGCCTGTAATCCCAGCACTTTGGGAGGCCGAGACGGGCGGATCACGAGGTCAGGAGATCGAGACCATCCTGGCTAACACGGTGAAACACCGTCTCTACTAAAAAATACAAAAAACTAGCCGGGCGAGGTGGCGGGCGCCTGTAGTCCCAGCTACTTGGGAGGCTGAGGCAGGAGAATGGCGTGAACCCGGGAGGCGGAGCTTGCAGTGAGCTGAGATCCGGCCACTGCACTCCAGCCTGGGTGACAGAGCAAGACTCCGTCTCAAAAAAAAAAAAAAAAAAAAAAAAAGAAATTACAAAAAAATTATTTAATCTCTTACAATCTCACGTAAATTAGTAGTTTTATCACTTTCCAAGCAAGTCAAGGATCATGAAACACTTAAATTTATCTTGCATCACTGTTGTGCTTTTTTCACATGCATTCCATTTCTACACATATTTTACATCCTATCTTATATTACTATTAATGTGATTGATTTGCATAATCAATATTTATGTATCCCCATATGTTTCTCCTTTGTGTTATAATCCAGTTACAGACTGAGCTGATTTGATGTGGACTGTGGTTTTATAAAACTTGTTCTGCTTCACCTGGTGCATCCTGTTCTGAGGGTGGAGCTATCCAGGGGTCCTGGCTGAGATTCTGGGTTCTGATTGTGTACTTGAACCTGTAATTCTTTGAAAGTCTTGACTCCAATTTTGATTCCTCAGCGCTGTGAGACTTCCAGAAACTTTACTCTGATTTTCAGAAGCTTTCTGCTTGGTTTTGTATCCTGTGCTTTGTGTAGCCTAAAATGTGATAATCTTTCTAGAGGGAAACCACCAAGTGTCAGTCTCACTTTTCTTTACTTCCTTCTCTCCAGGATCTTAGTTCCTCAAGTCCTAGCTGCCTTGGAGCACTTGAGTATTTAAAATTTTATGTCTACAGTCTTGTGAATGTATCAACAATTTTCCTTGCTTCTTTGCCTCTTAGTTAAGACTCTCTGCCTGGATTCTTAGTCTGTTGTCCTGTATCAAGAATCATCAAAAATTCCAAAGAGAAAAATAGCTTGAAGATGATCTGCTTACCTCTCTGAAGTCCTGTTCCTTCCAACTTATTGATCTGTTGGATTCTGGTTGCCATGACAGCTTCTCAATATCATCCAGTGGTTTAAAAAAATTTATCTGTTTTTTCTTGTTGTTTTCAGTGGTAGAGTTAGTTTGCCCTGGGGTACTACCTATTAGCTGAAAGCAGAAATCTTCTTATACCAATCTTGATCCCTCCCTTTTATATTATATCTACCACTTAATATTATTGGAGGATGTTAAAAAACCAATAACTTTCTCAACAGGCTTTGATGTGACTATGTTGTTCTTTAGGACTATGGTGATTATACTTGTAATACTATAAGAGAAGTTGTATGATAATTGCTTATTCAGTTCTTTTTCAGGTTCCATGTGTGATGACATGAAGGTATTAATGCCTCTGCTTAAAGACAAATACCAGTGTAAAATAAACCTTAGTGGAAATAGGTGTCTAATATTGAGGTTAGTGCTATAGCCAAGAATTTCATAAATCCTCACAAAATTTTAGGTTTTAGTGTTATAAGTCCTTTATAGTTATCATTACATCCTCAGTTTTAAGCCTCTTACTAAGTAATTATTTCTTTTTTTCAAAATATTCTGAGGTGAAAATTTTAACTTTTGGCAAGTTGTTTTCATCATCCTTTTCTCATCTCGTCCGTGATAAATCAAAGTAAGATAATAAAAAGTCTGACTTTGGCAGTTTGTCATCTAAAGTCTATCTGGAAGCACAGCAGGCTATTTTCCCTTTTGTGTAATTTGATTTGCCTTTTTTCTCCTCCTAATTTTGAGCATCTGCTTTCTCATTGGAAAAGATGCCTATATGTGAGAACAAACACTTAAAATGTAGGTACAATAAAATAATGTATTTACAACATGAAAAGTACTAACTGTACTCTACTGTAGAATTCTGAAATAAGAAAAACTTCAGTAGTAATCAACTTAAAAAATATTGGTACTGTGCCAAATTCTATCATTTAAATTTGGCATGTCTCCTTAGTAGCTCTTCATATCTTTTAATACATAGTTTTAGAATGTTTACATTATATCTTTTTTAAAGTGAAAGAAAATATGTGTGCAGCCCCATATAGTATCTCAGTTATTGGGGTAAAGCTAAGAGGAAAAGGAATCATACTCTGAATTATTAGGTCATGATAACTTTATTTTTATAATAGAAGTTATTGCTTATTTTTATATTAAAAATAACAAATACTTACAGTGTGCAATTTGGAATTGGGAAGCACAAGGAAGCTAATAGTAATTACTTCCAGTTATATCTAGAAAGAAAAATCACCGTTGATATTTTTATGTATATCCTCATTTTAGCACACACATATATACATACAAGCATATACATACACATTATTTTTACCAATTTTTTTTAAATTTAAATTTTCTTGGGGACATTATGACATTCAATATTAAATTTTAAAATTAAGAATTTATAATAAAATAATTGCTTTTCCTATCCCTGCAATTAGCAAAGTAATAGAGAAGCTCAAAATTATTTCTTGCTAATATTCATATTAAGAATATTTCTATATTCTGTTTTGATTTATTCAATCATTTATTTAACACTCATAATAAGTAGAGTGGCCATATGTCTTTGTACCTATCCAGACAGTCCCAAGTTATCCCTTTTTTATGGCTTAATTATAAAGAAAACTTCTTTCACTCTTAAAAGTAATAGGTTTGCATGAGAAATTCTATGGTTTTCTTAATTATTTGAAAAAATTGGGGCATATGAAAGCAGAATAATGTGGCACGTAAGGTAATTCTGACATGAATTGTATCAGTCTTTAGAGACTATGGCCTATGGGAGATTAGAATTTACATTAATAACATATAAGGAGTAAAAAGGATCACAGGAGAGATACCGAAATTTCACCTACATTGCAATGTGAATTGTACAGGAACTTGACAAACATGTTGGAATTGTGAAGGAAACATATGCAAGATTCCATGAAGACTAAGGATCCTTTAGAGAACCTAAACATTACCAAAGAAACAGAGGGAAGAAAAATAATAAGATATCATTTTGCAGCCCTCAGTTTGGCAAAAATTAAGAAATAAAGAATCCTGATGAGACCTTTGTTTTGGGTAGAATGAAAGAGACTGTGGCCGAATAGCTCCCAAGAAGAATAATTGGAAAAACAATAGGAAAGACAAAGGTAATTTATTTACAGCAGGGAGCTACTGAAGTGACGAAGATTAATGAAACTAAAATCTGAGAGAGAGGAGAACTGAAAACTGAGACAATTATCTGCAGCCGTGTTTCCATGTGGCAAACACTGATAGTGCAAATTTGCCAATTCAGGGCACTATCTGGAAGCTGAGTGTATTTGTTCATTCTCACACCACTATACAGAACTACCTGAGACTGGGTAATTTATGAAGAAAATAGATCTAATTGACCCACAGTTTCACAGGCTTAACAGGAATCACAACTGGGAGGCCTCAGGAAACTTACAATCATGGCAGAAGGCGAAGGGAAACAAGCACGTCTTACCGTGGCAGAGCAGGAAAGCAAGTGAGTGAAGGGGGAAGTGCCACACACCTTCAAAGACTCAGATCTGTGAGAGCACACTCACTATCACAAGAATATCAAGGGGGAAGGGGGAAGCCTGCTTCCATGATGCAATCGCCTCCCACGAGGCCCCTTCTCCAACACAGGGATTACAATTCGAGATGGGATTTGGGTGGGACAGAGAGCTAAACCATATCCCTGAGTTTCCAGGGTTGAGCCCAGCGGAGAATCAATGGAAGGAGCAGAGGAAACAGGAAATTTTTTGGTCACGAAGGACTGGGGTGAGGAAATGAAAGGCCAGAGAGGCTTCACTACAGGTCCAGCTTCTCCCTCAACACGGCAGATTTGTTGTCTGCCGTTGGGTGGGTCAGAAAGATTAAAAGATAAGCTGAATACATCTGACATACAGAATAGATTTCCACAGAGTTCTCCAGTGCTGAGAGACTCATCGAGGAGAGAGCTCAAAAACACTTTCATAATCATGTGAAGCTAAAATGACAAAATTGAAGACTCAGAGTCATTCAAACACATGATCAAGGTTCCCTGTCGAGATATTTTTTCTAATTTTGAAGCTATCTGCAGCACACCAAAAAGCAGGTGATGGAGAGAAAGACCCACCAGATGAAGTTCAATAGTGCACAGCCAGGCTTTCTGTTGAAAGTCCTAAAGGGATATGCCCTATGGTAGACTGATTTTTATCAAAATTGCAAAATGACTGTGAGTCAGCTGAGTCACTGGTTGGATTATGTTAAGCAGTGTCCCTCTACTTCGCAGAGAAAATAGTAAAGCAAGATAGCACTTTCCAGGGCCTCAACATAATCTTATTTTATATGTTCACAGAGTCTCATCTGATATAAAATACTATTAGGCATACCAAGAGATAGGACCATATTTCTGGAAAACCTAGGGAAACAGACAGTAGAAGCAGACCCCCATGTGATACACTATTGGAGAATGTTAGAAAATCAAGTCAGGATTCTTAACATTGGTAAATAAAGGAAAAGAATCATCTATTTGCCTTGCATTTTCCGTTTGAACTCTATCTCAGAGGAACTAAATAGATGATGAGGGAAACTTCTTCTTTAGAAAGGAAATATAGTTGACAGATACAAAAAGGATGGTAGAATTGCATCACCACTTTGAAGTCTCATAATAAAATAATTTATCTACACTCTGATAATTAATGGCTGCTAAAACCACCAGAGGAAAGATTGATGGGATGTTTTTACAAAGTATGCATCAGGATGACAACATCTGATATCTTTGAAAATTGCCATAATAAAAAGTTAATTTTAAAAGTGTTTGAAAACCAAACAGAATGTCTAAAAACCTCATACACTAGTGTAAATTGTGCAAGAACTTTGCAGAGCAATTTGGCAATATATAAGAAAGATGAATGTGCATGCTCAACAAAGTACCAATTCTAGTTTTAAGTAAATATCATGGGAAAGAATCTCCCACGTTTGTGCAAGAAGACATACTTGACAATGGTTATTGCAGCATTGATAAAATAGCAGAATGTAGGAAACAAACTAAATGGTCATCAGTAGAAGAATGGATTATTTGTTAAAGTGTGGTATTTATTCAATTTAATTTAGGTGAGTGAACTAGAGCTATACATACCAACATAATACTGTGCAAAAAGGGAAATTGTTGGATGGAAATGTAGAGTAATGTCAAGTATATAAAATACAATATGCTAAACACTGTCATGCATTATTTACTGACACATATGAGTATACATGTTGTAAAAGCATTAAAATATGCCACGTGACAATACATACCAATTTGTCTCTTTAAAAGGAGAAGATTCATATTTAGAATAATATACAGAGGGCTTCAAACATATCCTTAGTATTTTCAAAAGAAAGAAGATTTTAATAAGGCAAAATGTTAATATTTGGCAAATCTATGGTAGTAACTAAACTGAATGTTATTAAATCCTTCTCTGTAGTCTCTTACTAGTTTATGAATCTTAATATTACAAATTTTGAAATGAAGCAATATTTTACACCTATATGGAAAAACTGCATTGTGCATATAAGAGTTTTGACATACATGCATGTGTTAAAAGGAAGGGTGGAAAAAAATTTCCGTTTTCAGAGAGCCTGCACACATACTCAGAGCTCCATTCTCCATTCCTATGAACAAATGCTGAAAAACAAATATTAAAATTCAGAAAATAGGCAAAAATGCAGTTGGCTTTTGAGAGCAATCAGAGGCACAAATTATGTATTTATCTATAAAAACAACATAAAATAGACTGTACCCTGCTAAAATGGTCTTGAGTGGTGGCTGTCATTCTTTATGATTACTTTGGACAGCTGCTGCATTATTATTTCCATGGTGAGCTTTCTATATTTTTGAGACTGACCATCTGGAATTGTATAGACCATTTTATCTCTGCTAAAAAGTAGATTAACCTCCAAACTTCCATAAACATGCAACTTCATAGACAGCTAACCTGACTGTGTGCCTCACCTGTTCCTGACAAATCCATTCAAAGTCACTGTTGCCCAAATAAAAAAGTCTGGAAGAGAGAGAAAATAAAGTCTAGTTTATTTTCTCCCAGAAGTTATTGACATTCTTAAGTAAGGAAAGTGGTTAAAGTCAACGAGTAAAGTGAAGGGAAGTTTGAGATCCTATGAAATAAGTCTAAGCTAAATACACACTGATATTTAAAATATCTGGGTCTTTTGTCTGTGTCTTTATTTTTCCATCCTTCAAAATAAGGGTATTAATAGCAATGGCTTATGGCTTAGGCTGGAATAGCATTTTGCTATTTGAAAGCATTTTCACAATACCTTTTCAACAATCCTTCTTTAAGGGTGAAAAAATTGAGTCTGAAAGAAGTGATCATACAATTGGAAAGTGCCAGGCCTCCTGACTCAATGTCCAGAGATCTCATTGCTAACATCATACTGAGTAAAATTTATTTGTAACAAATTCTGACTGCATTTAAAAAATAAATATTTACATAGAAAGTGGGGAAGAATGGGTGACCTTATGTAAATAAAATAACATATTAAAGCAAAGTCTTACAGAGTTAAGTATCTCTCAAAGACAGATAGGTTGTTATATCAAGGAAGATTATTTGAACAATGGAAATACATGGGTAAAGCTATGCAGAATCCATCAGTGTATGATAAGCAGTGACTTTACAAAAGGAAGAAATAAAAGGAAAAAGGAATGGGAAGAGGAGGGGAGGAGAAGGAAAGGGAGAGGAGGGAGGGAGGGAGGGAAAGAGAGGAAGGAAGGAAGAAAAGAAAAAAGGAAGGAAGGAGAGAAGGGAAGAGAAAGAGAGAGAGATCTTTGCACTTTAAGAATAAATTGAAGAGGATTCTTTCTAACTAAACTACTTCTGGGGTTTCTTTAAATCCACAACTTCTGCCAAAAGATTCAAGCACAGATTTGGGACTTATATTTGACAAGCCCCCATATGCTACATTTTACCTCCAAGCTTTTACTCTGGCTTGCTGAATCTGTGGTTGGTTGAATATGTGGTTTTACAATTACTAAAAATACCCTGAAATCAACCTCTTTCTCTCAGTTTTTATGCAGTTGATAAAATGGCCACTCTGGCCTCAGATTTTACATGGCTTGGCCTGTAACCTTTAATAAAACACTCCTTTCATAAAAGCAAGGTCTGTACGCAGGGCCATTTATATTTCACTGCAATGCAAAGTGAAAGTCAGAGACCAAAAAAAAAAAAAAGGGATCATAAAGGAGATGCTTTATTGTTGTTTTTTTTTCAAATCTCTCCATCAATAGTTAATTAGGGTGTCTTTGGGATTACTCAGAGTTACTGTGTGAAGCTTGGCTGTCAATATGCCTGAAAACCTCAAAGGAACCACAGAACTGTCCCCTAACTGCAGGAGTAGTTTAAAGAGGGAATGTAAGTCACAGAGGCCACAGAGCTTCCTGTCCAGTTCCCGGGAGACACAGAAGTACAGATGCAGCCCGGCTACACCACACTGTGCAACTGTGCTACGGTCAGTACATCAAGTCTCTAAGTTGTCAAGGCATATTGACCCGACCCCTTGTTTTTATCATTAGACATCCCCAGCAGGCAGGACCAGCTGCATTATTTGCAGGGCCCAGTGCAAAATGAAAACACGGAGCCCCTGATTCAAAAAGCAGGGGAAGTGTTAACGGTACTGCATTATAAAGCCATAGCTTCTCTTGATTTGTCATGGTGTTTTGTATTTTCCATTTAGTGCTGTGTTCCCTTGTGTGGGGCAAATGAAGTCCCACCAGACACGGCCGCCCCCATTTTGTGACTGCACGTGCATGGCCCACAGGCTGCCAGGTTCCCCTCCAGCCAGTTACCGGGCAGAGGCCATAGGGAAGTTGAACCAGTTCCCTTTCTTTCTCATATGCCTCTTGCCTCAGTCCATATTAGACAGGCGACTCCCAAGGGTATTGCAATAACAGTGCAGAGACATCTAAGGTATCTGGATAAAGGATGGGCAAGAGGCTTGCCACTGCGTGTTGCCTACCAAAAGTGTAGTGGCACTGCCAGTCCAGGGAGGAGAGAACCACTGCCATTCATTGTCTTGAGATAGTGCAGGGCACATACATCAGACCCTGATCTCGTCAGGACTTGTGCCCAACCCCTTGTCAGTGGTGGGCAATGGAAATATATGGGTAAAGCTATGCTGAATCCATCAGTGTGTGACAGAAAGGAAAGGAAAAAGGAATGGGAAGAGGAGGGAAGGAGAGGGAAAGGGAGGGAAGGTGAGGGAGGGAGGGAAAGTGGCAGTGATTTCTAGGCAGGAACAGGTAGTGGGAGGCTGGACAGGGCTGAGACCCAGGGGACAAGAGTCCAAAAAGCCCATAGCCTGTCCAGAAAGGCAGGGAGGCTGCAAGATGGGGGCCATGTGTAAACTGAGGCTCCCAGCGCATGCTCTATTTTCCCATTGACCATCACTTACAAAACACAAATTAAAAGATAACATTATTATGAATTTCAAGAGGATGATCACAGAGCACTAAACATCAAGTGCAGGGCTCTTTAGAGGGAGGGATTGTGTTTGTCTGTCTGTGCTGGTTACAGGCCCGTGAAGCTGGTCCTGCCAGGGCCCCAGTTCCCAGTGCCAATTGAATAGACCATGTACAGACATTCCTCAAAAGTAGAATTAATTAGAGGGTCAAGAGCATGCAAACAAGGCAACGCCTGATGCTTTGAGTGTATTTTCTATCTTCTTTCATGAGAAATAAAGTTGTTTGAATATTATTTTACATATTACTTCCCACTAACTTCATTTATATATTCAGACATACCTTTACTCCTGATCATCTCCTTGCTAACATTTTCATTGTTTCAATGATCTTTGTGATTTCAAGTGGGCATCTTGAATGTCAGGGGCATATTACCTTGACAAGTTTGATAGCAAGCAGTGTCTCTTTTCCTAAGTTTCTTAAATGAATGGATTATTGCAGTAATAATGAAGTTACAGCAAGGTGTCTCAAATTCTTATTTTTGGATGAGGATTTCAAATTACTGTGGGTAGATCATGCACCTTTAAATGATTTCGTGAATGGTCCAAACTTGATGGAATCGTACATATGGATTAATTTTGTTGCTTCTCTGTTACATTCATTGTGCTTTGGAAAATCTTTTCCTGACTTATACATTCAGATCAAATCCCTTGCTCTCAGGTAGTGAACATCTGTTCCAGAGTATTCTTTTTTAAAAGTTAAAACTCACAGCTCTTCTTCCCAGCACGTGTCATGACTCAGCCTGAAAGACTTGGAATGGGAAGGGGCATGGTCTCCTCCTGCAATGCCTCTTCCTCCTCTTTCTTCTGAGTTTTCACTCTTCTGTCTACTTTGATGGGAAAAAGAGATAGAAGAGAAGGAAAAGGTCTTTGACTTGCCAGGAGCCACTGTGGTCCTCTTCCAGGTTACCCTGGACAGTTGTTACCAGGATCTTCTGGGTAGAGGGTCATATGTTGACTCATAGAGAGCACTGATGAGTTTGAGGAGCCCTATAGGGAACTGCATCACTGCAGAGTCCCCTGACATGAGAGATTTCTCTCCAGTTGAACCAACCTCATCCATACCACCTGTAGCATGTGCTGATAGTTCACCCTAAGCATCTTGTCCCTGAAATTATTTTCTATGACAGGCAGCCCACTTATGTGGCATGACAGCCAGACAGCTTTATCCCACCACCTTCTGCAGTGCTAGCTGACTTACGGGGAAAAGCACTTATCCTTATTCCAAAAAATGATGGAAAGACCAACTACCCATGGCTGCCCATCAGCCTTGTCGTGTTTAGCCAGTTCTCTTCTCCATCTGCCAAAGGGGCACAGAGGACAGATTATCCTAGGTACTGTATAGGGAGACATCCAATTAGGGAATGAGATGATATTCTTCCCTTGTACAGATTCTTCCAGTCTCAACAGGTGGGTCTCTTGCTGCTCCCCATCTCTCTACCATTGGACACCTTCTGTCTTGTGAATGCCAAGAGATAAATGTGACTTTATATGAAGTGACAGCAATGCATTCATGATGCCATAATATGCAGGAAAATTAAGAGTGCAATTAAGTCACAGTGTCAGACAAACTCTTGCACTTCCTTTAAGAAGGGTAGAGGGCGGGAAGAATCAGCCTACATCAAAGTGAGTATAGGTGAAGTCCACTGCCACCAGGGATAAAGAAAGGTGTCAACAGTGGAGGGAAAGAGCCAACCTAGGGTAGACACACACACAGAGAGCAAAAAAACATCTGCCACTTGGAAAGAGATGCACCCCACTGACATGGCTTTAAGAAATAGCCTGGCAATAAGAAACAGCCAGGCAGAGCAGAGACCATACAGGAAATGGAGGTGGAGGCAATACAGAGCAAGGCTCAGGGCCAGGCACTGCCTGAGTGGTGGACTTGCCATATCTGTACACATGTATAACCCCCTCGCTCACTGGGTGTCTTTTTCTTTTCAATCTTCAGGAAGAGGCAGCCAGAATTCTCGCCCACCAGCCAATGTCCGTCGGCACATGTGCAGCTTTGAAAACCCCCACACTGCAGTGAATGTGTAAGAGAAGCTGCATGGAAAATCTAGTGTTTTGCCCCTTGCTTTCTCTCTCCTGGGTTTTTCCACTTTCTAACATGGAAACAGATGTGATGCATGCCATCAGAATGAAGAATTCATTTACGTGCCATGGTTTGCACGACTGCCTTAAATTTATTGTCCATCGTTCTTAAAAGGACACTGTCAAGTTGTTCATTTAGTCTTTTTGCTTTTTTATGTTTTGATGCACTATTTTTTTTTTTTCTGATTCTGGAGATTCACTTTTGTTTGTGACTCCCACTCACAAGCTCGAAAGTGAATTTTCCCCCTTCAGAAATTTGTCAGCTTCTCCTTGGCAAACAGAGCTCTTTCTTTTCTTTTCTTTTTTTGCCTTTTTGCGGTTGCACAAATGTTTGAAATGATGCTGTCTGCACTAAAGTAAAAGTCATAGCTTGAATTTATGGAAGAGTTCTATCATGTCAGTTTGCGGGGCTGGGTGCCAACATGAGCCTCTGCTGGGTGCCTCCCACACCCTGGGGAGCACAAAACAAAAGTTTTGTGTGTCCCACC
Organism: Macaca thibetana thibetana; assembly: GCF_024542745.1. Classification (NCBI taxonomy): domain Eukaryota; kingdom Metazoa; phylum Chordata; class Mammalia; order Primates; family Cercopithecidae; genus Macaca; species Macaca thibetana. The sequence continues at coordinate 118,152,449 of NC_065581.1, read as the reverse complement.
GAAAGTACACTTTACAAAAAGGAAAAGCAGTCATTTTCCTAACATTATGAGTGATTTTTATCAGATTTCCTCGTCTGATAAAAACGATGCATGTTTGGTCTCATTTTTGACCTTTAGATCTTGACAGTGTCTTTTTAAGTTAACAAAAGAACATAGACCATGTTCAGTTCGTTGTGCACGGAGTCTGTGGTCATTTTCAGCTGTTCCTTTACAGCCCTTCAAACTCCTGGGAGAGTCAAAGGTACACATTCCTGCAGCAGGTGGGAGTCCACTGATGAGGTGCCTGTGGCTTGAATAGCTCTTCAGATGAGAAGAGCCCGATTTGTTCAAATGTCTGCTACTGAACCTGGCCATGGAGGCTGGTGAATAGGGCCATAACATCTCTTCCCTTCACTCAGTGGAGTGCACTGGGAAGTCTGTTGTCTGCCTTTCTGCTTTTCCTCATACAAGCCCAAATAGAAAGAGTGTGGTCTCCACCAAATCATATTGATTCTTAGAGGAACAAATATGGTAGTCCTGCTGGTGTTCCAGGTAGTAACTGAGAGGCGTCTGTACATCTAGGCCAGAGCCACTCTACTGTGGCTGGATGAATTCTCTGTAATTCTCCCAAGCTCAGAAGGCACTGAGTGTTTCTTGCATCATGGGGTGAGTCTAACCAAGGACACAGCAAGGAGATTCTAATTGTGAGAGCTGCTGGCTGCCTGTCAAAAAGGATTGATGGGAATGGGTAGATGTGCTTGTCTTATCATGACAGCAGGGCCAGAGAGAGAGGAGAGTTGACTGACATTTTGTGACTAAAAGGTGAGTGCCTAAAAGCAAAAGTAAAAGCTGAATGTGGTACCTCCCTGGTGGGTGACAGAAAATAAAGTAACAATCAGCAAAGCTAACAGACTGGCCATTAAGAACTTTCAGAATAGGATCTATTCAAACACTCCTTCTTCAGACCATAAAGGATTAGGAAGAGATAAGTAGGTTTAAATCTGTGCACCATAGACTAAACTAAGACTGGATATTTTTAGCCATGGTTGTTCCTGTTAAATTTTTTTTTTTAAAGATATGTTCTTCTGTGACCTTCAGTTCCCACTGTTTTTGTGAATAGGCAAGGCAAAGAGATTAGTGATGACGGAAATAAAGCTGCCTACTGGACCATTATGATCTGTCTAGATCTATCCTACTCCTAAGAAATAATCCCAACAGAGCAATGCAGCTGTAATTTTTATCGCAGTTAGAAAATTGGCGAATTTTCCAGTTGCAGGAAATATGGCAGTTGCATTTCTTTGTTGGGAAATCAGCAAATTGGAAAATTTACCAGTTTTCCCATTTCCCAGGGTAAATTGTGAGAACTCCAGGTAGAGCTGAGGAGCATCAAAATCTCTTACTATTAAGAGATTGTTTCTGGTAGCACAAAGCATAGAAGAAATAATAATGTTTGATCTGAAGTTCCTTTAAAGGGAGCATAATTTACATTCATCTATACTTCCTGAAGAAATATAATCATATTTGTTATACCTCTGCTACAGCAATGCCATGGTACCAACATATTGTCTTAAATAGACTTTGGTACAAGAATTTCTTAGATCAGCCGGTAACCATGATTACATTGGACCAAAGACCATTCAAAATGTACTTGGAAAAATTTTAGTATCCATCAGAATTCTATTCTTTAATATGAAATTAATTGAGCAATTTTCTCGGAAGAGTGGAGCCTCTACCCAAAGTTTATGGTGCCTTCCATACTTTACTGAATTTGATTAGGTAATTTTATCTCTGAATGTCTTTTTCTTTATTGATCAAATGAAGAAAGCACAGGTCTTAATAAAGGCAAACTGATTTTCTTTGTATTGTATTTTATCTGGTGTCATATAACTTGAGGATGTAGGATGTAATTGATCTAAACATCCTAAAAGAAGAACTGCATATTTAGACTTTGTGATATTCTCTAATTTCAGCAAGCCAATGGCTTTCTGACTAGCTTAAGATGAAGGTAGAATTAAAGGGGAAAAGGCTAAGCTTCACAATACTATTTAAGATGTAATATCAACAGAAACTACCACGTTCTCATATAATTAGAAAGCACACTCAGAGATTCTCTACCTTACAGCCAGTGATGAGTCAAAAAGATGAGAAATTGTAATTATGTTCAGATAGGCCCCCAAGTTTGAGAATACATTCTAAATATGCAGATTTTTCTGGAAGGCTTTCAAGAAGTGGAGCTGGAGTCAGTGGGAGTCCTTTGTATTGATGAAAAACTTGGGGTTGCCTGGGAAAACAGAAGTCTGATTCAACTGGTGTCAAATAGTTCTTAGGCCTGAGATTCTACAAGACCTACTTCTGAAGCTGCACTGGGGTACCAGAGGGCTGATGAATGTGAAGTTGAACTATTTGGACAGTTGTATTTCCAGCATTCCTTTGGGAAAGTTTTGGTGGGGTCAGAACCTCCCCTTCCTTGACAGGCCTCATATTCTAGCTGTAGCTGCAGGAGCCAGAGCAGAACTGCCCCGAAGCCTGTGCCTTTTGATATTTTTTCTTGATGAACCAATTCTCTCCTTCCTGGGACTCGATGGTGTTTTCTGTTTCCATTTTCACTTTCAGAGAAAACAAAGACTACCCTCCTGAGGTTCCAAAGAGTGAGCCTCTCTTTCTTATGCGAAGGTCTTGCATTATCTGTGGGCTTTCTGGATACTGTCCTTATATCTGTTGTGAAGATTAAGCCTAGAGGCAAAGACTTGATTTGGACATAAGAAAGACAGGTGTTGTGTAAGCTTCCCCTTCAGGCAGCTTGTGCAGGAGGCTTCCCTCCTGATGATCTCAAACACCCACCCACTGTTATTCCCATTTTAAACCTCTCTGGATCAGAGAACAGTGTACTCTGCTGATGTAACTAGTACTTACTGAAACAAATAAAACAGACAGGATCACTGAATGCCAAAGATACACTAATCTGTTTACACCACCCACTCTCAACTCTCAAGAGTGCTGTAAATATTGGGTTTTCTGTTTGGGGGATTGAGATAGTTATCTAATGAAAGAAAAATCAAAGCAAGATCCTGAACCTGTTGTTGCTGGAACTGCAGCCTCAGGCCTGCCCAGATGTCCACACAGTAACTATACATTATTCTATACATTCTGTAGGCCTAACAGTGTTTTCCTCCAATTGAGCCACCTGAGATATTTACTCTAAATGCTGCTGCATTTGATCTTCAAATATGAGATTGTTTTAGGCCTCAGGTCTGTCTTTTGAAGTTTGAGCAAAAGGTTCGGGTGTTTTGTAACAAGTATGTGGTGTTTTCTAAACCAGATTGCTTTTCCTAAGATTAGGAGGCCAAATAAAATTAAACAATAGAAGGAGGAAGCTGGTGGCATAAGCAGAAACAATTAAAGTTATCTGGGATTAAATAAATATCATTTTGCAGGGTAATGCTGTATTTTTATAATGTGTTTACTCTTTTTTGATATAAAGGGATTTGATTTTATATATTTTTCTGTTCTTAATATCACAGTAGTTGGTTCCCAGCCTTCTCAAATAAGATACTCTCTTTTCTCAACAAAACAGTTCTTAAGCCTTCACCTGAATCTATTATTACTAAATGTACCTCTATTCATGGCCATTTGAATATGGAACAAAATAAAAGCTTCCCAGAATTTAGTTACATATGTATTGAATAGCACACTTTATTATAACAGCATCCACATACATTTAAAAACAGCAGTGCGTTGTCTACAAATACATAATATTTATTCAGTCTAAAAACAATGCTTAATGCAGGTATAGATACATGGACCTTTCAGATTATCTATGGACCACAGGTAAGAAATGACTCATCCCGAAGGACCAAAGTTTATACTCAGTGCTGCAACGTCTGTGAGATGATACATTCCTTCTCCTATCTTTGGTTTTTAAAAAGCAATTTGTTTTGTCCTTGAAAAAAAGATTATGCTAATTTTGTTAATCTGATAAATTCCCTGAGGCGTGAGATCTGTTTCCTAATTAAATAGTACTTTACAGCAAATCTAGAGCAAGACTGAGGGGAACGACAGTTACCAGTTTTGAAGGCCATAGTGAAAATGTCCCATCTCAACAATAAAAATTGGATTTAATTAAAATAGAACTAAATTATGATTATATCTGTCTGCAACATGATTAATAATACCGTTAACTTATGGGCGTTTTTGATTTAAAAAGAGGCCCGCATAGAACCTGTGGACAATGAGGAAAACAGCCCATGTGAATGAGTGGGATCACCTTAGGGCTTTCCAGGAAACAAGCTACCTTTTTGCTATTATGTGTGGAAACTAAGGGACGGCTAAGCCTGCTGGTTGAATTAGAGGCAGACTAGTTCTCAAGGGACCTGTTTTTTTTGTTGTTGTTGTTTTTATTTTTATTATTTTATTATTATTTTTTTTAACACACATACACACAACCAAATAGATACAGGATAACATTTTGTTTAAGCATTTTTCTGGTAAACATTAAGAAGACATTTCCTAACGCCTATTAAGAAGTGGGAAGGTGGGGAAGGAAACATTTTTTTTCTTTTTTCTTTTTTTTTAAATTTTGTATTTTTTTTATTATTATACTTTAAATTCTAGGGTACATGTGCACAACGCGCAGGTTTGTTACGTATGTATACCTGTGCCATGTTGATGTGCCGCACCCATCAGCTCTTCAGCACCCATCAACTCATCATTTACATCAGGTATAACTCCCAATGCAATCCCTCCCCCATCCCCCCTCCCTGTAATTGGCCCCGGTGTGTGATGTTCCCCTTCCCGAGTCCAGGTGATCTCATTGTCAGTTCCCACCTATGAGTGAGAACATGCGGTGTTTGGTTTTCTGTTCTTGCGATAGTTTGCTGAGAATGATGGTTTCATTTTTTTCATTGCAATTTAAAATGATGCAAATCACTGAGTTGGATGTTGTATGTAGTAAGACATTCTTAAGGAGGGCAAATAAGTTTTATATTTGCCTTTCTAGAAGAGGCATATTGAACGCATAAAGAGAAACAAAGTGTGTATAGTGGTAGATGAGGGGGTTGTTGAGAAATATTAAGTGAGGGATGAGCTTACATAGAGTTTTAAGCTCAGAACAACTGCAGATTCTGGCAGTGATTCTGGCTGGCTGGTTGACTACCTGTTCTTGCCAGGAACGCCACTGGCCTGTTCTTTAGTTTGTTCACTTCAGAAAAGAGTCAGCTATTCCAACTACATAGTGTGGAAGTCAATGAGACAATTTTTTAAAACTTTACAAGTACTTATACAGTCTCAGATAAAGTGTAAAGCATATATTTGAAAGAAATATTAACTTTGATATAATAGAGATGACCTTTTTTTCCTAGAAAATTAAAAATGCAGTGTAGGTTATCAGATATATGGAGGAACCACCTATTTCCCAAATAATGAGGTCAACACTTTTAACTGTTTTATCTGTTTTAGAGCCTTTATATCCAAAATTTTCTATAATCAATATCAGACTTTTACACTCATGTGTACTTATCTGTCTCACTTTACGTTTCAAGATTATAAAATATGAAATGTCAAAACATTGCCTTCATCATAAATGGTGCTCACATATAATTTTTGAAGTATTCGTTCTTGTATTCTCAAGATGATTAAATAAACCATTATTTAAACTACTAATCATTTCCTACATTTTTTCCAAACAAAAACTAGAATATAGTCTATTTCACACCTCCACTTCAAGAAAAAAAAAATTTCTTTTAATGTCACACATGTGTTATTATTATGCTACTTTCTCTGTCATTTTACTGAGTACAGAGAAAAAGCAGACTTCTTAAAAAAAAAAAAAAAGAAACAATTATTTCCTGATTTAAGGATTACCACCGTTGTTATTAATAGAAGGCTATGGTAAGGTACCACCATATGCTAAAAGTTATACAGAAAAGAAGCTAAGTCCAGAAGTAAGATCAGAGTTATTACAATAGGACAGATATTGGGGTGTATGCCACAGTACATCTCATTATTTTCTTATTCAGGGAGAAACTCCATATGTCTGGTTTTCTGTGGGTGCCATGAAGATGAGAGTTGATACGGCTGGGAGACTGCTGGCACCCTAAGACTTTTCTTCACCAAGGCTCAATGAGTAGAGGTCTTTGTCTCAGTAACTGCTGCTTTGTCTCAATCATGATCTTGTTCCTAATGTTCCTAGTGTGAAAATCCCAAACTAGTTGCTGTGAATCAGGGCCTTTATGTGAATTGTGATCCACTGTATGTGTGAGAAATTATGCATTGAAATGTTTTTAAAAAAATCAAAAGCTACGAAGCTCATAAATTGACCATGAGTCCGAGTTTTTCTGTCATCTGCTTTTTTATGTTCCTTATAGGTACCCTGTGTGATCACACCACCCTGGTCATGGGATATACTTGCATATGAGAATGGGCAACTGAGAGGATCTATTTTATAATCCCACAACACAACGAGAGTAGCTTTGTATGTGGTTCTTAATTTGTCCCAAGGACAATAGCCATTATTTTGGTTGTTCATATGTAACTAAGATTTTTTTTAAAAAAGTTTTCCTCCATCAGTTGGGAGTTTTTCAAAAGTGTGTGTGTGTGTGTGTGTGTGTGTCAGAGACAGACAGCGAGGGAGAGGGAGAGAGCGCAAGGGAGAAAAAGAGCTTTGTGAAATCTTAGACCTAAATGAAAATAGCTATTTCTACAACAAACTGGCTTTTCTCCTCAACAACTTTTCTCAGGGTCAATATTTCCTTCCTTGGCTCGGGATGGAATCACTGGCTGCAGCTCCAGTGGCATCCCGTGGTAACTACAGCTCTTGGTGTTCCTTTTGTAAGAGGCGGTATGGGGTGCTGGAGCAAAGGCCTACAGCAGAGACAGCAGTTAAATTACATTGAGCTAGGTTTGCATATGTTTTATATGTATTTTATCCTGTGTGCATGATCTATCTGCAAATAAATCCATCTCTATTTTATTCATAGTTCTAATGGCAAGTCTGTGTCATGGTCTGAACCAGGTGGAGGACAGATGTCCAAGGGACAGCACATGTGGCAGCGCCTCTCTGTGCACGTGAAGACTAATGAGACGGCCTGCAACCAAACAGCCGTCATCAAGCCCCTCACTAAAAGTTACCAAGGCTCTGGCAAGAGCCTTACCTTTTCAGATACCAGCACCAAGACCCTTTACAACGTAGAGGAGGAGGAGGATGCCCAGCCGGTTCGCTTTAGCCCTCCTGGCAGCCCTTCCATGGTGGTGCACAGGCGCGTGCCAAGCACGGCGACCACTCCGCCTCTGCCGCCCCACCTGACCTCAGAGGAGACTCCCCTCTTCCTGGCTGACCCAGCCCTCCCCAAGGGCTTGCCCCCTCTTCTCCAGCAGCAGCAGCAGCAGCCCCCTCCACAGCAGAAATCGCTGATGGACCAGCTCCAGGGAGTGGTCAGCAACTTCAGCACTGCGATCCCGGATTTTCACGCGGTGCTGGCAGGCCCCGGGGGTCCCGGGAACGGGCTGCGGTCCCTGTACCAGCCCCCGCCACCCCCGCAGCACCTGCAGATGCTGCCACTGCAGCTGAGCACCTTCGAGGAGGAGCTGGTCTCCCCGCCCGCGGACGACGACGACGACAGCGAGAGGTTTAAGCTCCTTCAGGAGTACGTGTATGAGCACGAGCGGGAAGGGAACACGGAAGAAGACGAACTGGAAGAGGAGGAGGAGGACCTGCAGGCGGCCAGCAAACTGACCCCGGAGGATTCGCCTGCGCTGACGCCTCCGTCGCCTTTTCGCGACTCGGTGGCCTCGGGCAGCTCGGTGCCCAGCTCCCCCGTGTCCGAGTCGGTGCTCTGCACCCCTCCCAACGTGTCCTACGCCTCCGTCATTCTGCGGGACTACAAGCAAAGCTCTTCCACCCTGTAGGAGGGAAGGGTCCACGTAGAAAAGCAAGACAAGCCAGAGAGCTCCTACACCTCCAGAGATGTGCGAACAGCTGCGGGGAGAAACCTGGGAGTGGGGGACCTCGCCGGGAGGAGAGGAGGAGACCGCTGCTGCTGCTGCCGCCTTAAGTAGGAAGAGAGGGAAGGACACCAAGCAAAAAATACTCCAGGTCAGGATTCGGATTCTTGAATTACTCAAAGCCTTTTCTGGGAAGAAAGGGAATTCTGACAAAGCACAATTCCGTATGGTATATAACTTTTATCACAAATCAATAAATAATGACATCACAAACATAATCTCCTCTTTTGCACAATTGTGCATAGATATATATATGCCCACACACACTGGGCCATGCTTGCTAAGGAACAGCCTACGTGGACATGCCAGTCGGATCATAAGTTCACCTGATGGCATTCGAAGTGAGTTGGTGGAGCCGGACAGAGCAGGTGCGCGGAGGGGAAGGGCCAGGCCAGACCCATTCCAAACGGATGATGGGATGATGGGACAGCAGCTCCTTGCTCAGAAACCCTTCTCTCCACTGGGCTAACTAGACTCCTCATCTTCAGGAGACTCAGGAACGGAGCCGCATAGGGGTCTCTCTTCATCCACCGCAACCCATCCAGTGCCAGCTTTGAGACTGCACTTGAAGAAAGGTGCATGGACCCCCTGCTGCTCTGCGGATGTCCTTTATTTAGGAAAACAGGAATAAGAGCAAAATTATCACCAAAAAGTGCTTCATCAGGCGTGCTACAGGAGGAAGGAGCTAGAAATAGGACAATCCATCAGCATGGGACTTCGGAAAAAAAAACAACAACACATGATCAGCTTCCTCTCATGTTCCATATTCACTTATTGGTGATTTGGGGAAAAGGCCAGAAGAAGAGATTATTTCGAGAGTGGCGGGAACCCTTTTGTGGATTAACTTGTGTTTGTGCCAAGCGGGCTTTCCATTGACCTTCAGTTAAAGAACAAACCATGTGGCAAAATTGTTACCCTTCCACTTACTGTAGCAAATAATACCTACCAGTTGAACTTCTAAGATGCGTATATGTACAATTTGGTGCCATTATTTCTCCTACGTATTACAGAAACAAATCCATCTTTGAATCTAATGGTGTACTCATAGCAACTATTACTGGTTTAAATGACAAATAATTCTATCCTATTGTCACTGAAGTCCTTGTAACTAGCGAGTGAATATGTTCCTGTGTCCTTGTATATGTGCGATCGTAAAATTTGTGCAATGTAATGTCAAATGTCAACCTAGTAGTCAATCTAATTGCAATTAGAAATTATCTTTTGAATATACTATATATATTTTTTATGTTCCAATAATGTTTTATACATCATTGTCATCAATATCTACAGAAGCTCTTTGAAGGTTTGAATACTATAGCTCAATGTTTTCATATGCGGCTTGGATGGACATTTTTCTCCTAAGATGGAACTTATTTTTCAGATATTTTCTGATGTGGCAACATGTTATTAATGAAGTGGTCTGAAAATTTGTTATATTAAAAGTGCACAAAAACTGAGAGTGAAAATAAACGGTACATTTTATAAGCTTGCACACATTATTAAAACATAAGATTGAACAAAGCATTTAGATTATTCCAGGTTATATTAGGTTTTTTTAAAAGATTTTCCACAGCTACTTGAGCGTCTAACATACAGTAACATCTAACTCAGCTCATAATTTATAAAATCTTTATCAGTCACATTTTGCCTTCTTTTAATTTTTATGTTCATGGACTTTTATTCCTGTGTCTTTGCTGTCATAACTTTTTGTTTCTGTTATTTGCTGTTGTGTAATATCCATTGACATGTAATCCACTTATTCCATCTTTACCATCCCTTTTTATCCCCAATAAAAGGATTTTTCTTGCTGTTTTGATTTCTTCTATTATTGGTGGAATGAATTCAAACCCCCTTAAATATCTTTGTTTATGCCTTATGTTCAGTCATATTTTAATATGCTTCCTTCATATTGAAGCTGCTGATTTCTCAGCCAAAAATCATCTTAGAATCTTTAAATATCCAGTGCATCATTTGTTCAGAATTTAACATCCACTCCAACGTTGGAGGATTGTATTTCTTATACTTCTACTGCCAAGTTTAGTCAGTTCCACACCAAGAATGAACTGCATTTCCTTTAAAAATTATTTTAAAACACCTTTATTGTAAAGATCTCATGACTGAGATGTGGACTTCGGTTCCATGTTTTCATTGTAAGAAAGCAGACAGAGGAAAATCAATGGCTCCAGTGATTAATAGATGGGTTTTTAGTAATTGACAAATTCATGAGGGAAAGCATATGATCTCTATTAGTGAATCATGTTTATTTTTTACTCTTAATGCCACTAATATACATCTCTAATATCACAGGGCTTGTGCATTCAGATTTGGTAAAAATTAGAATAGATAAGGAAAACAACTTATATTCAAGTATAAGATGATATTAGGTTGGTCTAAGACATTTGGTGAACATGTTCATTCAACTGTGATCACTTTATTACTCTGAATGCCTATGATTATTGTGATTACGGGGTCTCCTGAATAAATAGAGTATTAGTCCTTATGTCATCATTGTTCAAAATTGGAGATGTACACATACATACCCTATACCAAGAGGGCCGAAACTCTTCACCTTAATGTATGTGCTGATACAAGTTGTTCAGCTTCTTGTAAACGTGTTTTCCTTTGGCTTGTTACTGCCTTTTGTCAAATAATCTTGATAACGCTGTATAATAAATATTTTCTATTTATTAAATGTGTATGTTCTTTCTCTGTAGTCTGTGAGAGTTATAATAATCGAGATAGACCAGTAGAAGAAACAATTCCAAGGTTTTGATTTGACTCAGAACATGTCTTCTGGGTGAAAGCTGGAGAATGCCACACAAGATCTGCAGATCAAGTAGGTGAGAAGTACAATTTGACCATGAAGAAGTGGTAGCTCATGTTATAGCAGTTTTAAATGAACTCCAAAATTAAAATTTGCAGTGCCCTTGGCAGATATTGTCATTCGTCTTTTTGATGAGGGTGTGAGGCTGAACAAACTCCTGGCATTCTAGTGGAGCTCTGGGGGCAAAGGCATCCAATGGTCCCGGCTTTGTTTTATTCACACCCTGCAAGGCTTTTCTTTCCATGGTTCACACTTTAGGGGGACCTCATTTCCAATCTTACCGCTTCTCTTCTGTTCACCCTAAGTTCTACTCCTCTACATTTCAACAGACACTTCATTGGTTCCCAAACAAAGGAGTCTCTGTTATTCACATTTTCTGCTATGAGATTCCTGCAAAGTAAGGCATTTCCCAAGTATCACTCAAAAAGAGAATGTGATGGTACAAGGACCACACCATGAGATTCGTTATGCGTTTTGATGGCAGGAGCAAGCACCATACAGGAAGTCTAATGTTGAAGAACCAGAAACAGGGGCTGGGACACCAGAGGTTTCTTCAATGTGCCTAAAAGATGGAATAATAAATTATGAAATGTTTGTGTCTCAAGAGGAAAAGTCATAAGAGAGAGAATGAGAAACAAAAATAGGAAAGAAAAATGATAGAGAAGAAAAAGAAAAATGTTGAAGATCCATAGTCCAAAGACGTATCCAAATGTCATGGTAGGTCACAAAGGACTCCATTTGGGAGAGTCCAGAAGCTTTCCTTGGACAATATGGAAGGCATTTGGAGAGGCAAGGATTAGGGTCCAGATGCCATAAATGATGTATGAGTAACTGCCCCATGATTTCTACAGAGAATGCCCTGTGAGGGAATCAAAGAGAAGGGAAGCAACACTTTTATAACCTGCTGTGTTCCAGCCACTGTGTGCTAGGTTCTTTGAAGTCATTCTCATTTAATGTTTCCATTACTGCTGTCATATAGAAACTTTAGATAACTGAACTAACGCACCTCAAATTTCTCAGCTAGTAAGTAGCCCAACAGGGCTTCCATCCTCATTTTCATCCAATATAGAGCCTGTTAATTCATGTTCCTCTCCAGAGCCCAGGGAAGAATGAAGGACGTGGTTCCTTTGTGCTTGGGATCAATTTTTCTTTCTGATTTCTGAATTCAGGGCAAAGCACATATTCAATAAAGGTTTGTTGAGAAAGTATTATAGAAAATGAATGTTATAATACCATACAGATTTCCCAGCTCAATTCCCTGAAGATTTATTCCAAGATCCTTATGGGGTCCAGAGCTCTATATTTCCACCTACTAATTCTAACTCTGCCAGCTGGAACAACACATGTTTTCATCATGAAAAGCAAGCTCTCCTTTTGGCATCAGAAAGAGCTGGCCCATGGACAGCAGGTCCCCCTTTCCTGCAGAGTCCATTGAGCCCAACCAGAGATCAGTGTTGGGTGTGGAAGACAGTGTCCTCTGCAGAAGAACTGCAGGTAAGACATAAACTACTGAAGTGGGACATCAGTTTAAGTGAGGGCAACATAAATCACCCATGGGAAAAGCAGGGGCAGGTTTCCTTTCTTAAAGAAGTACCTGTCTTCAGACACAGGCAAACAAAACCAATTATCAGGAGTTGGAGAAACATGAGCGAGAGGAAGAGCTTTGGTAAGGACTTGAACTAATAACACCAGAAACCTTGATTTTGGGCTTGATTTTCCCAGGGAAGCCTCAGAAGAAAGACTTATTAGTTAATAAACAAGAGAAATGAAGCTTAAGAATGAAGATCATAAAAACTGAAAAGGAAAATAGTGACAGAGGCTTAGAGTTGGAAGTAAACTTAAAAGTCATTTAAAATAAACTTTCACCCTGTTTAGGATTCTATTCTCCTGTGTTCTGTTCCTCTTCCTAGACAGCAAGAAGCCACCACTGATGGGCTGGACTGGGTACAGGGCCAACTACCTGCACTTGCTGTTCCAAAGGAGAAGGCAGAGAGCCTTAGACACTGGGAGAAGAAGTCCAAAACCACATTGTTAAACCATAATGCTGGTCAGAGAGCAGAACTCAGGCCCAAATCCAGAATGGAGGCATGACAGGAACCAGGGAATCTACAAGGAAAAATCATCAAAGCAGGCAACAGGGTGGTAGGCTATGAAATTCTGCAGATAAAATGCTAGTGACAAAAATGAGCTTTTCAGAGGATTACATATGTAACCAGAGTTTATTTTAAGGGTCAGGATAGATTTAGGTGACTTTTTTTCACCTCTGCCTAAGTATTTCCAGAGACTAGAATCTTATATTTGATAAGGGAAAGCTTTACTTGTTAGAAAATTCTTTCCTTTCCTGAGTTGAATATTGCTTTTCTCTAATTTTTCCTTAGTTCTGCCTTTTAGAAAAACACTGAACAAATTTAGTCCACTGTGCACATGACTTCCCTTCAGCTACTTGAATACAGTGATTATGTCATTCTTTAGCAGTTTATTCTTCAAGCCAAATAGCTTCACTTCTTTCCATTGTTACCTTTGTTATTGTTTTCCTAATCTCCTAATCAGGCCATGATCATATCCCAATTTTTGAATATGCTTTAAGAACATATTGTATCCAGAACTGGACACAATACCACACATATACTTTGACTCTCTTTAATCATTATTCTCCTATTTCTGCCTAAATTTGTGTTAACTTTGTTCGCAGTCTTGCCACATTTTGAGTTCACACTTACCTCAGAGCCAGCTATAACCCTTAAGCCATTTTTATATGAATTGCAATAAATGGATATGAATATGAATCTTTTCTTAAGTTGAATTTCTCCAGAAAGAGACCCTGAGAGGGGGACTTTCCCACAAGTTGTGTACTGGGGAAGCAATCCCTGGAAGCTCTGGTAGAAGAGCAGGCAACAGAGGAAGCAAACAATATGCAGGCAATAAAGGGACATTACCATGCAGGGTTGCCACCATGGGAAACAGGAGTTCAGTCCTGCTGGGAACTCTGGGAGACAGAGGAGAACCTGCCTCACAAGTGTCCCTACTCCCTCTGGGGCAAGAGAATTCAGGGTAGCAATTGGAGCAATTCCTGTCAATCATGGTTGAACGTTGCTGGGGAGGGAGGTACATGTCAAATTCTAGTTACTCCCTGTGTGTCCCAAGTGCAGGCTCCTGTCTCCAGAGAAAGCCCTCAGGGAAAGAGTTGCAGATGCTGGAGGTTGGACATTTTAATGTTGGTTTGTGTGAGGAAGGTAGGCACCAAGGGCATGTGGTCAGAACAACAGAGTACCAGCTACAGATGTGATTATGGAGAGAAAGAAAGGTGGAGGCAGGGGGGCACAGAGAGAGAGAAAGAGAGAAAGTGGGAGGATATTTCCACACACGTAGATAACACTACAGATAAAGACTTGAAAACAAAGACCTGAAGAAGTCAAAGCAAAGGTATATCGAAACACTTGTAGTGGGAACAGGCACTTCTAGAATCACCCACAAAGACTACTATTTCTTCATAGCAAGGAAAATCACAAAAGAAAATTAAAGTGAAACTTGCTTTAAATAAGTATGTTGTTAGATTCTGGATTACTTCCATGCAATGATTCTTTAAATTTAGTATTATTCTATTACAAAAGTAATAAAACACATTGTAGAAAATTGGGAATTAAAGAAAAAACCTATAGTCATATGATCCAAATAGATTTTATTTTTCCTTCCAGTGACTTTCATGTAAGTTTCATTTTAACAGAGTTAGAATCAGCTTTCATTTATATTAGGTTTATGCAAAGGTAATTGTAGTTTGCAGTTTTTGCTTTTACTTTTAATGGTAAAACCCAGTTACCTTGGCACCAATCTGATAATTGGATTTCCTGCCTTTTTTTTTTTCATTTAGCATTATGACCAACAGCAGGAGTTTCCACTTGATCAGATCTGAGGAATCACTTGTTTATGGAATTAGACAAGTCTCCATCTCCCACAGAATCAGGAAACCTTTGGGAAATAATTAATACCTGGTTCCTAACTGAGGTTCAAATATATAGCACCATAACCAACAGGTGGTAGTATCCTGGGGAAACTAGGTTATGGAGAAAGGCAACAGATGGTGTGAAAGAAGGAGAAAAAAAGAGTTATGAGAAATAAATGAGAGATCTCATTTCTACAAAAAAAAAAAAAAAATAGCCAGGCACAGTAGCACACCTATAGTCTCAGTTACTCTGGAGGCTGATATGGCATGGGAGGATCCATTGAGCCCCAGGAGCATGAGGCAGCAGTGAGCCATGATCACACCACTACGCTGCAGCCTAAGTGAAGTGATAGGACAAGACCCAAAAGAGGAAAGGAAGGGAAGGGAAGGGGAGGGGAGGGGAGGGGAGGGCAGAGCAGGGCAGGGCAGGGCAGGGCAGGGAAGGGATGGGAAGGGAAGGGAAGGGAAGGGAAGGGAAGGGAAGGGAAGGGAAGGGAAGGGAAGGGAAGGGAAGGGAAGGGAAGGGAAGGGAAGGGAAGGGAAGGGAAGGAAAGGGAAGGGAAAGGAAGGGAAGGGAGAAGAAAAGGAAGGAAATAAAAGAAGGAGAAGGAGAGGGAGAGCGAGAAGGAGAAGAAGAAAGCATGATATCTGGGCGAAAATCAGCCACAAGGCTTGGGTGGTGGGTGGACAGAGGCAAAAATTAAACTCATTAGTTCCTGGAGCAGGGATTAAACCAATCAGAATCTACCACACTCAGCAACAGAGAAGGCTGTGTGGCTCAATAGTAAGAACGTATCATGGGGCGTCAATAACAGAAGTCAGAAGCAGAGGGTACCTGAGTACATGAGCTCTTAATGACAGCAAGGAAGAGAACCTCATAGGACATAAGATGTCAATGCTGTATAAGCATTTCCTCATGGCCAACTCAAGCCAGGAATAGATGGCTAGGTGCCTGTGGACAGATGCATGGAACAGCCATAGGAGCAATAAAGTATCCATAGGCAAGAGCAAAAACAGCATAAAATTAGCAGCTGAAACAAAGATGGCAGAGATACAGGCAGTATGCAAATTATATGAAGGCCAACACTCTCCCTTCTCCAAAGACTTAGCACAATTGAGACATGCCATGGGCTTTGCCATGTGGCACACAGGGGGCTTGGGTAAATCATTAATGTGACTTGCTTAGTATTCATCAGCTAAAAGGTAAAGCATTGAAGGTATTTCTTACTGACATTAACAAAAATGCTCCATAAACTTCATTATGTGAATACATCTTAATTTATTTAATCATTTCACTATTTCTAGACACTTTGATTATTATAGTTTTCTGAATTCTGTAAGTAGTATGAGAAATTATTTCATGCCAAAAGATTTTTCTATGTATAATATCATTTTAGGCTAGTTTCTGAGATTACTAGTTTATCAATTATTTAGAAATAATTATTATTTTGATTGTCAAACAATATATTTTTAGATCACAATTGACTTGGTAAAATCCTTTGAGATAGGACTTATTTTATAAATATGAAAACTGAGGCTAAAAAATATAAACTTGCCTAAGATCACAAGGCTAGTGAAGTATATCCATTGGATTGCAAAGCCCACACTCTTAACCACCATACTATGCTGAAAAGCTATGCTAAAAACACTATTCTGAAAGCTCTTGATACAAATAAACACACTTAGTTTGAATAGCAAAATAATGGAAATGTTATACTGCTGACTGTAGAATCACCAGTTGGAAAGCGGGTATGAATTATCTCCCTAGGGACTTCAAGATTCTATGGAATTGGGGAAGTTTGTCTAACCACGTAAGTAGAATTACCACCACTCATTGACTTGCCATGGACAGCTACCACAAGTAAGCCCAATTCTACCTTTGAGTCACAGTTTAATTGTGGTAATTTATAGATATATTAGAAAAATACTTGAAATAAGAAGATTTGTAGTAATTGTCTTATGGTTCGGCAATTTAATAACATAACGTCATTCTAAAAGTAACATTTAAAAAATAGGTCATTATTACTACCAAAATATTTACTAAAGAATTTCAAAGTAAAAAAAAAACAGTTAGAGAAGAAATTACTCTATCCTCAAAAATGTGAAGATATTCATGAGTCAATGTAAAAATAGTCAGCTAAATTCCTACTGAGAACCAACCAACAATTATAAAATTGAGACCAACATGGTGTGGGTATCAGTAAACCCTCAATGTATTGGCTATATTTTAAAAATAAACTCAGTTCTTATTTTTTATAGACTAACCTCACTCAGAATTAGCATGTCTAAATATTTCGTTCACTAAGGTGGTACATCTGATTTAGGGGGAAATCCATAATAAAAGAAACCTAGGTTAGAAATATTTAGCTGCTCCAAAAGTTAGCTGTTTGGTCGTGGGTAAATCACTTGACTCCTTTAATCCTCAGCTTTTTTATCTCTAAAATAATGAGTTGATTATGTAAAATAATAATAAGTGCATTCAGGACTTATTGTGCGCCCCTATGTGTCTAGCATTATATCTTTGATGTTGTTTAATCCATATAGCTGAGTGAAGTAGGTATGAAGTGCTGTATTAATGGAATAGACTAAGCTAGGAGGGAGGGAAGATGGAAGGAAGGAAGAAAGGAAGGAAGGAAGGAAGGAAGGAAGGAAGGAAGGAAGGAAGGAAGGAAGGAAGGAAATGAAATCTCAGTGCCTTAATAAAATAACGTTTATTTCATGCTTACATAAAGTTACATGCAGGTTGAGCTACCTTCTTTCATGCAGTAGCAACCCCAGCTGGACTCTGCAGTTTCTAAGTCACTACACAGGGCAATTGCATGAGCTGGAGGTTTGTGCAGGATGCTTGTAAAGACCAGAACCGGCAGTGGAGGGATTCACTTCACTTCCACCAACACTTCCTGGGTGGAGCTCAGTCATGTATCTTCTGAAACTTAATGGTAAGGGAGGCTAAGAAATATAGTCACCCTAATGTCTAACATCATAAATGGTGAACACAGTTCACTGCCTCTGCCATAGTTATTTGACCCAATCTATATATAAAAAGAGTGGGGCTTAGATATACTAAGTATTTTGCCTAGGGTCACACAGTTAATAAGTGATGATTATGAGAGACATAGGATCAAAAGAATCCAGGGTTAACTAACCTCTTAATTATGCAAACCTCTAAGTCTCCTTCCATTTTCAGTATTGTCACCACCATGACTGCACCCAGAAAACAGAGTAATTGATAGCACAAATTCTTTTGATTTGTTTTTCTTTTTTCAGTTCTTTGCTACAATGTATAGTCTCTTTCCATGTAGCCACACAGAGGAGCACATGGAAGAAATTTTTAGCACAGAATTTTGTAACCAGTTCTTTCTATTTATCAAAACTCAGTCTGATAGTGAAGACTTACATCAAGTCCATCCCAAGTAACTAGTAAACAGATGTATGTTAAAATAACTTTAATCCTCTCACATTGGAATACTGTATTTAATTTATTACAAGTAGTGGTCACGGAGAGAAGTGTTTTTTCAATGATTGAAGGCATCAGTTGAGTTTTTAATTTTTAAAATAATTTTTAATGAATACAAATTAATTTTTGCCCAACATTAAAAATATATAAAAATACAGGATAGGGATCAAATTATTCTTACTCCTGCAGGGTTATAGTAGAACCTTAGTGATAAAATGAAAATGCTTTACTAGAAGAGAGGACTTATAATTAATAAGTGATTTCTGTTCATTCAGGGTGATATTTTTCTTGATGAAATGCAATCTATTTCTCCTGTAGAAATATGTATAATTTACTACTTGATGAGATACCTTCTATTTCTCCTGTTCAAAGCATACCCTTTGTGAAAGAATTATTGCAATGCCTGGCAGCAGAGAGCCTCAGAGGTGCAGGGTCTGAGATCCAAAGAGATGTGAGTAATGAAGAAGTTCTGACCAATGACCCACATTAGCAATACCAAGTGACCTGAAGACATGGTTATTCCCAAGATTTGAGGAGGATGTAATTTATGGCATGATTTACACTTATGCCTCCCATCAACTTGCTGCAATGGTGTCAATATATTTCCTATCCATTATAACAGGTTATAAGATACCAGTCCAATGTTGTAGAGCTTCAGTCTGTTTTACCTTCAGAAAGACTGTTGATCATCATTTCTTCTTTTTTGAATCCCTATGTTTAAATCTCTAGATCTGAGGTCTGAAATCCTAGAAACTGTAATATTATCTACCTTCCCTTTTCCTATTAAACCATTCTAAATTTGCCTGGCATATAAAGGCTAAGCTAAAGGGAAAAAATATACTCATGAAAGATTTGGTTTTTCCCGATTATCATCTCTGTTTACCATATCTGTTGGCATATGCAGGTAAAATTGAATGACAAACATTGTTTTACTCTGCCTCTTGTTTATGTTAAAGTAATGACATTGCAGAGCATTATGCATAATATATAAAGCAGTTTCACTTGAAAACAAATGTTATCTATATTCTACTTCCTTAAAACCAACACAAATATGTGACAGGTTTTAATTTTATCTCAAAATGTTTATGCAAAGTTTAAGAAACAGCATCTCTGTATATTTAAATTTTTTAAAATAAGTCCTGAACCACATCTGAATCTTAAAAAAACTTTGCACCCATTGCTAACGTTAAAGGAAGGAGAGGGAAATCTATTTTGCATTTTGGAAACCACAAATTGCAGCATCAGTCAGCATATTGGGAAAAAAGACTAAATATTGGAGAGTTATTTCCTAGCAAATACCATTGTCCCTTGTATTCAAAATTGAAGTTAGAAAATGATGTTTTGTCTACACCACTGCACAATTTGATCATGTAACTGCTCAGGGAGTTATTAAAGTTTCTTCCAAAGGTTTTAAATAAAAAGGTCAATAGGTATTTATTGTGTCACCAATTATGTGTCACTTGGCAAAAGGCACTAGAATTGTTTTCTTTCCTGACCTTTAAAGTACAAAAATCTACAGTATTTGACACACCTCATAATTTGCTGGTGAGAGTCACCAGTTAGGATAGGACCCTCATGACCTAATGGTTTGTGACTATGCTTCTTCTAGTAGAAGAAATTCTCATTGTTGGAAACAGCTAGCCAACCAGTATCATAGGAGTCTTTTCAGCCCCCAACTTTTTGATAAATCTGCTAACAATAATAACCAATGAATCAGTTAATAACGGTGGAAATTTAATGGAGTCCTTCTAAGGCCATGGTTCTTACTGTGGACTGTACGTTAGAGCACCAAAGTAGCACAAAAACAAAACTGATACCTGGGTCCAATCTCTCAGACAATTTGCAGCCTTTAGAAATACAGCCTATGTATCCATATCTTTCAGAAACTGTCCCAGGTTTTTCTACTGTGCAGCAAGGATGGAGAATTATTGTCTCAAAAATGTGAGTAGAGACATTGAATTTAAAAAATTCTTAAGAGTTGTAGAAAAGTCTACTTTTGAAAATTTTTACATTCCTACCTGTAATCCTGGCTCACATTTTGTATAACAAGCTGACAGTTCACCCATGGCCCCAGAGGCTCCCAATAGAATAGGCCAAAGGGAGGAAGAAATGCTACATTAAGCATTAAAAAACAACTGCTAAGGGGATGAAGAGCTTTCTTTCCTCCTCCTCATTCTCTTCATCTCCCAACCAGACCAATGTCCTCCAATAAGAGTTGGTTTTGTACTCAATACCAAATGGGGCAGGGTGGGAATGTGAGAGACAATGTCTGATATAAACTCTGTATGCTCCCCGACAAACACCACCACAAAATCATCAGTTTTATTTGTTACATTTCTCTCTTCATGTAGACGTGGACACACTTTTCTATTAAATTAATCTCTACTCCATCAAAATCCCCTTGGTTCTTGAAGAATCCTTTATTAGTCTGTTTTTACCCTGCTGATAAAGACATACCCAAGACTGGGCAATTTATAAAAGAAAGAGATTTATTGGACTTACAGTTCCACATGGCTGGGGAAACCTCACAATCATGGTGGAAGGCAAGGGGGACCAAGTCACATCTTACATGGATGGTAGCGGGCAAAGAGAGACCTTCTGCAGAGAAACTCCCATTTTTGCAACCATCAGATCTCACAAGACCCATTCACTATCATGAGAACAGCACAGGAAAGACCCGGCTCCATGATTCAATCATCGCCCACCAGGTCCTTCCCACAGCACATGGGAATTATGAGAGCTACAAGATGAGATTTGGGTGGGGACACAGAGCCAAACCATATCATTCCACCCCAGCCCCTCCCAAATCTCATACCTTCACATTTCAAAACCAATCATGCCTTTCCAACAGTCCCCCAAAGTCTCAACTCATATCAGCATTAACTCAGAAGTCCACGGTGCAAAGTCTCATCTGAGACAAGGCAAGTTCCTTCCACCTATGATCCTGTAAAATCAACAGCAAGTTAATTACTTCCTAGGTACAATGGGGATACAAGCATTAGGTAAATACAGTCATTCCAAATGGGAGAAATTGGCAAAAACGAAGGGGCTATAGGCCCCATGCAAGACCAAAATCCAGTAGGACAGTCAAATCTTAGAGCTCCAAAATGATCTCCTTTGACTCTATGTCTCATATCCAGGTCAAACTGATGCAAGAGGTAGGTTCCAATGGTTTTGGGCAGCTCCACCTCTGTGGCTTTCCAGGGCAGAGCTTCTCTCTCTGCTGCTTTCACGGGCTGGCAATGAGTGTCTGCTGCTTTTTAAGGAGAATGGTGCAAGCTGTTGGTTGATCTACCATTCTGGGGTCTGGAGGATGGCCTTCTTCTCATAGCTCCACTAGGCATGCCCCAGTAGGGACTCTGTGTGGGGGCTCTATCCCCACATTTCCCTTCTGCACTGCCCTAGCAAAGGTTCTCCATGGGCACCCTGCCCCTGCAGCAAACTTCTGCTCTTCTGAAATCTAGACAGAGGTTCCAAAACCCCAATTCTTGACTTCTGTGCACTTTCAGGCTCAACACCACATGGAAGCTGCCAAGGCTTGGGACTTGCACCCTGATCTTTACATCGGTCCCTTTCAGCCATGGCTGGAGCAGCTGGGACACAGGGCACCAAGTCCCTAGGCTACACACAGCACGGGGACCCTGGGCCCAGTCCATGAAACCACTTTCCCCTATGCCTCCAGCCCTGTGATGGCAGGGGATGCTGTGATGACCTCTGACACGTCCTGGAGACATTTTCCTCTTTGTCTTGGGGATTAACATTTGACTCATTACTTATGCAAATTTCTGCAACCAGCTTGAATTTCTCCTCAGAAAATGGGTTTTTCTTCTCTATCACATTGTGAGGCTGCAAATTTTCCAAACTTTTATGCTCTTCTTCCGTTATAAAACTGAAAGCCCTTAACAGCACCCAAGTCACATCTTGAATGCTTTGGTGCTTAGAAATTTCTTCCATTAGATACCCTGAATCATGTATCTTCCATTAGATACCCTGAATCATTCTATCAAGTTCAATGTTCCACAAATCTCTAGAGCAGGAGCAAAATCCTGACAGTCTCTTTGCTAAAACATAACAAGAGTCACCTTTGCTCCACTTCCCAACAAGTTCCTCATCTCCATCTGAGATCACTTCAACCTGGACCTTACTGTCCATATTGATATCAGGCTTTTGGTCAAACCCATTCAACAAGTCTCTAGGAAGTTCTAAACTTTCCCACATTTTCCTGTCTTCTTCTGAGCCCTCCAAACTGTTCCAACCTCTGCCTGTTACCCAGTTCCAAAGTTGCTTCCATATTTGGGGTTATCTTTTCAGCAATGCCCCACTCCTTGTACCAATTTACTATATTAATCTGTTTTCACAGTGCGGATAAAAACATACCTGAGACTGGGCAATTTAAAAAAAGAAAGAAGTTTACTGGACTTACAGTTCCACATGGCTGAGGAGGTCTCACAATCACGGCAGAAGACAAGGAGAAGCAAGTCACATCTTATGTGGAAGGCAGTGGGCAAAGAGAGAGCTTGTGCAGAGAAATTCCCGTTTTTAAAACCATCAGATCTCATGAGACCCATACATTATCATGAGAACAGCACAGGAAAGACCTGCCCTCATGATTCAATCATCTCCCACTGTTGTTCCTCCCACAACATGTGAGAATTATGGGAGCTACAAGATGAAATTTGGGTAGGGACACAGAGTCAAACAACATTAAATCCCATATTTAATTCATTAAGTAGCCAATTATAAAAGATCTGTTGAGGGTCAGGCATTGTGCTCTGCTCTGACTCCACAGCTGATTCAATAAATAGACATATATATAAAATGCCCAGGAACACAAAGGTGAGAGTGGCCAGCTCTGGTGCCATTCAGAGCCTTCCCTCTGCTCAACCAGCAGGACAACTCCTGCCAGCATTTGCTGCGTCATCAGCCTTTCTGACAGCCCAGAAGTAAGAGAGTTGTGCAGCAAGAGGTATCGCAGTGAGTCCATAAGTAGACCACATCTTATCAATTTTTGTATCTCCGAGTACCTTGCATATATTAATTATCCAGCAAATATCCAATCAAGAAATGAATAACAAATGCTGAATGTCAATCCTGACACCCACTTATGAATTATGGATTTTCTTACTGTTTTGAAAGAAAAAAAAATATTGCCAGGATCATGGTTGTGCATGTGTGTTTAACATAAGGTCTGTAATAGGTACTTTTGAGGCCACGAAGATAAAAAAGAAAGAAACTCACCAACATTGGGAACTGTATGCATGGAATATTATATAAATGATGTCATTTAATTTAAATCACTAAGTATATTTATTATTTTAATTTCAGTTAATTTAATCCTTCACAACAACTCTTTGTTTTGGTACTATTATTGTTTTTAATTGATACTAGTAATTATACAAATGTCTCACATACTTGTGTTATTTTGTGACATGAATATAACATGTAATAATCAAATCAGGGTATTTGAGATATTCATCATTTTGAGCATTTATCATTTCTTTGTGTTAGAAACATTCTAAATCTCCTGTTCTAGCTATTTTGAAATACACAATAAATTATTAATTATAGTCACCTACTAAGCTGTGGAAAAAAATAATTTATTCTTTCAAATCGTATGTCTATATTCAAAGCCAATTTTTCTTTATCTCTCCATCCTCCTACCCTTCTCAGCCTCTGATAATCATCATTCTACTTTATACCTTAATAAGATCAATTTTTTTAGCTCCCACTATGAGTAAAGATATGTGGTATTTGTCTTTCTGTACCTGACTTATTTCGCATAACATAATAAACTCCTGTTTCATCTATGTTGCTGCGAATGACAGTATTTCATTCTTTTTAGAGCTGAGCAATATTTAATTGTGAATATATACCATATTTTCATTTCTATTGATGGACATTTGGTTTGATTCCATATCTTGTCTATTGTGAATAGTACTACAATAAATATGGGAGTGCAGATATCTGTTCAATACACTGATTTCCTTTCTTTTGAATACACACCCCAAAGTGGGATTGCTGAATCACACAGTGGTTCTATTTTTAGTTTTGTGAGGAAGTTCCATACCGTTTTCCATAATGCCTGTACTAATTTACATTCCCACCCAGTGTATAAGATTTCCCCCTTCTCCAAATGGCTGCAAACACTTATCTTTTGTCTTTTAAATAATAGTAACTCTAATTGGGATGAGATGATGTCACATTGTGGTTTTGGCTTGCATTTCCCTAATGATTAGTGATATTATGTATTTTTTCATATAATTGTTGGCCATTTGTGTGTCTT
The DNA here is from genome assembly GCF_024542745.1 of Macaca thibetana thibetana. NCBI lineage: Eukaryota > Metazoa > Chordata > Mammalia > Primates > Cercopithecidae > Macaca > Macaca thibetana. The sequence continues at coordinate 118,127,968 of NC_065581.1, read as the reverse complement.
CATTTGAGAAGGTCTATTCATGTTCTTTGCCTATTTTTTAATCGATTATTTTTTTTTTCTGTTGAGTTGTTTGAGTCCCTTATACAGTGGATATTGGACAGTTTCCAGTATTTTATCCCATTTTGGAAGTTATCTCTTCACTTTGTTAATTCTTTGCTGAACACAAATTTTATAGCTTGATGTGATTTTATTTGTCTTTTTTAGATTTGTTACCTGTTTTAGAGGACCAACCCCAGAAATCATTGCCCAGACCAATATCCTTAGCATTTTGACAAGGTTTTCTTCTAGTAGTTTCAGGTTTTAAACTTAAATCTTTAATTCATTTTGATTTGATTTTTGTATACAGTAAGACGGAGGGGTCTAGTTTCATCCCTCTGCATATGGTAATCCAGTTTTTTCTGCACCATTTATTGAAGATACTTTCCTTTCCCCAAGGTATGTTCTTGGCACCATTGTAAAAAATGAGTTGGCTTAAATGAATTAATTGATTTATGAGTTCATTATTCCGTTCCATTGATCTATGTGTCTACTGTTACGCCAATACAATGTTGTTTTGGTTATTATGGATTTGTAGTACATTTTGAAATCAGGCAGTATGATGCCTCCAACTTTGTTCTTTTTGCTCAGGAGTGATTTTGCTATTCAGAATTTTTTGTCATTCCACAGAAATTTTAGGAATTTTTTTTCAATTTCTGTGAAGAATATGATTGGTACTTTGATAGAGATTGCATTGAATTTTACGTCACTTTGGTCAATATGGACATTTTAACAATATCAATTCTTCCAATCTATAAGCATAGAATGTCTTTTCATTTTGTGTGTGTGTGTGTGTGTTCTTTTTAATTTCTTTTATCAGTGTTTTATAGTTTTCATTGTAGAGATATTTTACTTCTTTGTTTAAGTTTATTCCTGGGTATCATTTTGGAAACTAATGTAATGGGGTTTCTTTCTTCATTTTTTTTTCCAATTATTCACTGTTAGATTACATAAATGTTACTGACTTTTGTATGTTTATTTGTATGTGGATCCTGCAACTTTACTGAATTTTTTATTAGTGCTAACAGTGTTTTGGTACAGTCTCTAGGTTTTTCTAAATATAAGGTCATGTCTTCTGCAAACAAGGAAAATTTGATTTCTTCCTTTACAATTTCTAGGCCCCTTCTTTCTCTTGTTTAATTGCTCTGACTAGGACTTCAAGTAGCATGTTGAATAAAAGTGGTAAAAGTGGGTATTCTTGTCCTCTGCCATAGTTTAAAGAAAAGGCTTTCAGTTTTCCCTATTCAATTTTATGTTAGCTGTGTCCTTTATTGTTTTAAGTATATTCCTTTTATACTCAGTTTGCAGAGAGGTTTTCTCATGAATGGATGTTAAATTTTATCAAATGCTTTATCAGCAACCATTGAAATGATTATATAGCTTTTGCCCTTGGTTCTGTTAATGTGATGTATCACGATTTTTGATTTGCATACGTTAAACCATCCTTGTATCCCTGGGATGAACCTCACTTTGTCATAGTGATTGATCTTTTTAATCTGTTGTTGAATTCTATTTGCTAGCATTTTATTGAAGATTTTTGCAGTGATATTGACCTATACTTTTCTTTTTTTCCTTGTGTCCTTGACTGGTTTTGGTATAAGGATAATATTGGCCTCATAGAATGAGTTTGGAAGTATTTCTTCCTCTTCAATTTCTGTGAAGAGTTTGAGTAGAATGGGTATCAGTTTAAGTCTTTGGTAAAGTTTAGCAGTGAAGTTGTCATATCCAGGGTTTTTCCTTAATGGGAGACTTTTAAATTACCATTTCAATCTCTTTACTCATTATTGTTCTGTTCAGATTATCAGTTTCTTCATGGTTCAATTTTAGTAAGTTGTATGTGTTTTTCCCCCAGAAATTTATCCACTTATTCCAGGTTTTCCAATTTGTTAGTATGTAGTTGTTGTTCATAAATGTCTCTAATGATCTTTTGTTTTTGTTTGGTATCAACTTTCAAGTTTCTTTTTTCAGCTTGGATTTTATCTATTTAGGTCTGCTCTCCTTTTGTTAGTCAAACTAAAACTTTGTCAATTTGGTTTGTCTTTTAAAAAAACTTACTTTTCATTTTGTTAATTTCTTTTTTTGTCTCTATTTCATTTATTTCTACTATGGTCTTTACAATTTCTTTCCTTCTACTAATTTTGGGTTTTACTTGCTCTTGCTTTTCTTGTTCCCTGAGGTGAATTGTTAGGTTGTTTACTTGAAGCTTTTCTACTTTTCCAATGTAGGTATTTATTACTATAAACTTCCTTCTTAGTATTATTTTTGCTGTATTCCATAGGTTTTAGTATTTTGGGTTTCCATTTTTACTTTTTTCTATAAATTTTTTAATGTTCTTCCTAATTTCTTGATTGGTCCATTGATCATATAAGAGCATGTTGTTCCATTTCCACATATTTTTACAATTTCCAAAGTTCCTCTTTTTATTAATTTCTATGTTTATTTTATTGTGGGCCAAAAAGAATACTTGATATAACTTTGATATTTTTAACTTGTTGAGACTTGTTTTGTGGCCTAACATATTTTCTGTCTTGAAAAATGTTCCATGTGCTGATAAGAAGAACATGTATTCTGCAGCTGTTGAACAAAACGTTCTGTAAATGTCAGTTAGGTTCATTTAGTCTAGAGTGTAGTTTAACTCTAATGTTTCTTTTTTAATTTTCTTTTATCCCTCAATAATCTGTCCATTACTGAAAGTGGGGTGTTGAAGTCCCCTACTATTATAGCATTGCAGTCTGATTTTTCCCTTTATATCTGTTAACATTTGCTTTCGATATTGTGGTGCTCTAGTGTTTGGTGCATATATATTTACAATTCTTATATCCTCTTGCCAAACTGACCCCTTGATCATTATATAACGACCTCCTTTGAATCTTTGACAGTTTTTACCTTGAAGTCTACTTTGTCTCATATAAGTATAGATACTCCTCTTTTATGGTTTTCATTTAGTAGAATTTTCTTTTTATCTCTTCACTTTTGGCTTGTGGTTCTTTTTAGTATAGGTGAAGTAGTTTGCTTCTGCACAACATATGGTTAGTTCCTTTTTTGTTTTTCTTTTTTCTTTTTTTTTATCCAGTCAGCCACTCTGTCTTTTATTTGGATACTTTACTCCATTTTTGTTCAAATGTTATTATTGATAGGTAGGAAGTTACTACTGACAATTTGGTTTTTTGTTGTTTTATGACTGTTTTGCAACTCATTTCACCTTTTCTTCTTACTGTCTTCCTTTTCCTCTGACAGTGTATCTTAATTCCTTGTTTTATATTTTTAGTGTGTCCATTATAGAAAACCATTATAGGTTTTCTGTAGTTATTTGAGATTACAAAAAATAACTTATAGTTATAATAATTTATTTTGAACAGATAACAATTTAACATTAACACAAAGAAACAAAAAACTAAAAAGTTTATAATTTTTCCTCCCATATTTTAACTTTTTGATGTTTTGATTTACATCATTTTGTATGTCTGGTTAAGAAATTGTTGTAATTATTGTTATTATTGACATATTTGTCTTTTCATTGTCACACTAGAGATATGAGTAGTTTACACAATGCAATTATAATATTAGAATATTTGAATTTTTCTGTGTACTTTTAACAGTGAGTACCTTCAGATGATTTTCTTACTTCATGTTATCACCCGTTTCTTACAGATTGAAGAATTCCCTTTAGTATTTCTTATAAAACATGTCTGGTGGTCATACATTTCCTCAGCTTTTCTTTGTTTAAAAAAGTCTTATGTCTCCTTCATGTTTTCAGGATAGCTTTGCTGGATACAATATTTTTAGTTGGCAAGGCTTTTTTTGTTGTTTGTTTTTTATTTTTTATTTTTTTCCTTTAGCATTTTGAATATGTCCTCCCATTCCCTCCTGGCCTGTATGGTTTCTACTGTGAAGTCGATGGCCAGAAGAATTAGAACTCCTTTATATATTATTTGCTTTTATTCTCTTGCTGTTTTTAGGATGGATCCTCTCTTTGTCCTTGACCTCTGGGAAGTATTATGTGCTTTGGGGTAGTCTTATTTGGATTGAATCTATTTGGTGCTCTTTGATCTTCCTGTGCCTGGATATTTATATCTTTCTCTAGGCCTGAAAAGTTTTCAGTAACTACTTCTTTTAATAAGCTTTCTACTCCTTGCTCTTCCTCCTCTCAAAGGCTGATTACTCTTGAATTTGTTCTTCTGAGGTTATTTTCTAGATTTTCTAGGCGTTCTTCATTGCCTTTTATTCTTTCCTTTTTTCTTTTCTGAATATATATTTTCAAAAAGTGTCTCTTTGAGGTCATCAATTCTTTCTTCTGCTTGATCAATTCTGCTGTTGAGACCCTTCAATGCATTTTTTCAATTCCACTAATGTGTTTCTCAGTTCCAGGATTCCTATTTGTTTTTTTTCAATTATTTAGATTTCTTTGTTAAGTTTCTGTGATAATACCTTATTTGATTTTTAGTGTTATTTTGTAGTTCACTGTTTCTTGAAGACTGGTATGTTGTATTCTTGAGGTGAGAGCTCACACATTGACATCTTTTTGGGGTCTCTCACTGGCTTCTTGATTTGTGGATTTTAGGAGGTTATGGTTCCCTGTTTGCTTTTGTTACTTGTGGATGTGCATGTATGTCTTCACATGGAAGAATCAGTTGTTTATTCCAGTCTTCACTGTCTGGGTTGGTTTGGTCTCTCTAGTGTACATGTGTTTAGATGTTGTCTGATAATCGCCTGTTAATATCCTTAGTCCTAGATCGCTGCCTCCTTTTCAGCACTAGATGGTGGCCTAAGCCCAGGTTTGCCATGGATCTTTCAAAATGTCAAAGCCTCGCTCATCCAAAATGGTGACTGGGGGTGTCCTGAAGGGGATTTCCCAGCTGTGTGGGTAAGCTGAGCAGGAGTTTTTGCCCAAAGGGCCCATGTAGCATACCTCCACCAGCGCAGTGCTACTGAATTACCTCTCTGATTTGGCACCTCTTTTGTTTCAGATGGAGAGTTGCCCCTGAGTTTCATAAGCTGGGGCTGCTAGCTCCATCTCCACTGTCTTCCAGCTGCCCTCAGGGATCCTTCTCCCTACAGGCACTTATGATGAGTTTTTGTTCGAGTATTTTTGGAAACCCTCAGTGAGACAAAATTAAAGATGTTTTGTTATTACAAAATACCTCAGAGCTTTCAAATGCCATGTTTGCTGAAATTCTCAAAAAGAGCGATATTTACCCAACATTGCAATGGAAACCTTTGGTGCTATGAGCTTTTCTTAGAACCCAGACTAGCAAAATATCTTTTGTGTAGTACTGCTTTATACTGTACTGCCCTATGGTCTCCAAAGCTATGGGCTACAAAGGGAGCTGGATAAGACACAAATACCCATTTTAAAGATGGAATGTGGTCAGTGTTTTCAGAGAGGTAGAGAAAGAAGGAAGAGCAGCTCAGATGAAGAAGAAAATGCCTCCAGATTCCAGAATAAGCTGCTCAGAAAATGTGACATTTGACATCTTCTCATCAGTGGCATCAATTTCCTTCCAGGATTTCATATTTCAAACTCAGTTACTGGCAATCTTACCTGCAATTTGGAATCCCTGGGAAGCTTTAAAAATGCTAATACCTGTGTCCTATTCCCAGAAAATCTGATTTATTTGGTTTGGGGTGGGACCTAAACACCAAGATTTTAAAAATTTACCAAGTTATGTCATGAGCAGACAAGATTGAAACCATAGCTGTGAACCTTGGCAAAATTTGTGACTTGCCTTATCCTGAACAAATAACTTATGCTTTTTCTGCAACAATTCTCATGCCACTCTTTTCAGCTCTTCCCATGGCCAAAATCTGTAATGCAGGTATAGATTTTAAACTTATTTACATCTGTGCCAATACTGGAGATCCCTCCAGACTTACTTCCTTCTTTCAGATTTTCTCCCCTAGGTATGCCTAATATTTAAAATTAAGGCTCAGAATTATTTAAAAACCAGGATAATAAAAATGTTAATAGCACAAGCTCAGTATCAGGCTGTAAGGATTCAAATACATATACAGATTTCTAAACTTTGGTAAGATGCCCTGCTTTTCAAGCCTCAGTTTCCTTATTTGTAAAGCAAGCTAATAATAATATAAACCTTTACATGGTTGTTCTGAGGACTTTAACAAGTTAACTCTGGAAGTTCAGCACAGTGTCTGGCACATATTTGGGACTCATTAAATAATAGTGATCATTGGCATTAGCATCATCGTTATTTTACCACTTTGTCAGTTACCTTACATCCCTTTCCAGAAGTCACAGGTAAGCTTGTCAGGAGCCTGTCAGGAGCTGGAAGTTACTTAGGGATGCAGAATATCAGCCTCCAGCCCAGGCAGGCAGTTTTTCAAGGCAAATTGTATATTAAGGATAGAGAGACATTAACCTATGAATTAGAAATTACTTTGGGGAGATTTTTAAAAGTCTACCCCCAACCAGTTAAATCAGAATTTCTGGGACTGGGATCCATGCATCAGTATGTTTACAGTTTCATGGGTGATTCCAAAGTGCAGCTAAGGTTGAGAAACTATGATTTCAATCTAGGGGCTACCAATGGCTTCCAAAGTCATTGGAAGTCCTAGGCTAGACTCTTTCTTTGTTCTCCCTACCTCCCTTCTCCTTCTCCTTTCCTTCCTTTTCCCTCTCCCTCTCCCATTTCTCCTACCATTCAAACTATCCTACTCTGCTCTTCTCTCTCCTCTTTTACTGCAGCCAAATTCTATTTTCCTTTTCAACAAATTATATATATGCTTATTCTTTTCTCAAACTGTCTCACAGATTCTGAACTCTAACTTAATAATTTATAACTCCCTTATTTGATAGAGGTTAAGCCAAGCCAAATTTCTAAACTTATTAACCCTTTGCCACTTCCTAGATGAGTTCCCATACCTGTGATTACTTTAATTCAGCATGCAGCCTCATCAACACCACCTACATTTATGTCCTTTACATTAAAATCAGCTAAAGAGAAGCATCTATATCCATTTTAATTCCTGGTAAGTGAATGTTTCTTGACACAAAAACAATAAAATCCCTGTTTGAAAAAATAAAAAGGTTGCTCAAAACATATTACCAGGAAGTTGAATTGTGATTCTTTTTTTGCATAGCCTTCAGAGTTGTTACTTTAATGATCACATGTGATTCTCACAAAAGCCCTTAAAGTATTTTAAACCCCATTTTGCATCCAAATCAAAGTGAAGTAAAGAAAAGTTAAAAAAATTCCACCAATACTTGCATAGCTAGTAAGTGGTTGATTCAGGTCTAAAACACTTTCCTTCTGATATATTAAAGGCTATTTATATCACACCATGCTCCAAGTCAGAAGGTACAAAGTGTGATTGCTTGAACCTAGTGTCAGGTAGTGCCAACTAATGAGAATAAAGTGGGGAGCTGCACTTGTCTCTATCTTTGCCTCATTATGTCAGAGTGGCAAAGCAAGGCCTGTTTCTGAAGCCCAGAGTTTCATGTTAACAAAAAATGGAAATCTAGGACTCTACTCTATTTTTCTTCTTCCTGCACTTTCCTTATTCATGAGTGAATTGTCCCTGGTCAGGCTTCTGTGACAAACCACAACAATGTTTGCTTGGATAATGAGTTTCTGGTGATGTCTTTGACTTGACATGTACCCATTTTCCATAGGACCACTCAACCTGCTACCTGTCACTGAACACTGTTCAGGAATAAGATGGGGATGGGAGGAAGAAGATCTTCATATAATAAAAATGCAAAACAAACAAATAATAAATAGGAATGTACATCACAAAGTTCTCAAGTGCCTTTTGCTAGTGAATGATAAAACATCACTAAAAAATCAACAAACGATTCATAATAAAAAACAATGCTCATGAATTCATGATAAATTCCATTTGAATACAAACCAAATGTGACTTTTTAAGACATATGAATAAAACACATATCAATCCAGTTGTTTCTAGTATTACTTTGCCAGCAAAATGAGGACTTTAATGAAATAAAAACTTCAGAGCCTTCAGTTGGAAACAATCTTGATCATTCCTTTACATCAATAGAATTTCATCTGCCTTTCAAGTGTAGCACAGTTTGGTCCAGAAGGATGTGGGTATGTTTGTCGCAACCGCTAGACTAAGATATCAAGAGGGCACGTGGCCTGCCTGACATGTCTTAGTATCATAGTAAAGCCTTGTTCTTGCTTTATTGTATACACACGTACTAAATGAGGAATATTTTTAACTCAGTTGGAAAGTATTAAAATGATTGTAGAGTTTTTACATCTTTGTTCCAGTTTCTAGAATAGTGACAGGCACCAAGTGGTGATTCATTGATTATTAATAAATGAATATCTGATTAAATGAATGAAAAGTGATTTTTTTTTAAGTTAATGGGCTTTCCAAAGAATCTAATTTATTAAGCAAACCCAAGGGCATGTAAAGCATTAAGACTTGCAAAGTAAAAAATCAGCCAGGCTACAAATAAGTGAAAAAGTGTTAAGCCTTGTTATTTCTGATATTTTCTAGGAGTTTAATATCTACATATTTAAGTTTCATATCTAAAATTTTCTAGGAATTTAATAACTACCCAAGGCATCTATTAGACATTGGGCTTTCAGACCTTCAAAGTCCCCCTATATGTCAAAGACCAGCTCTTTTTGTTGTGTTAAAGACCAGCTTGTAGTACCAAACTTTTCCAGATACTTATATTCATTCACAGGCAATTTCCTGCAAGAAAAGGAAATGTTATGGAGCATTTTGCAAATGCTGGGCATTTGAGTATGCATCTAACAGAACCAGGATCAGAGCTGAACCTTTAATGTAAAGCGTGTTGTTGAAATAATGTTAAAATCCCATTTAGTTTCTTTTCTTCTCTTTTCTTTTCTTTTCTTTTCTTTTCTTTTCTTTTCTTTCTTTCTTTTTTTTTTTTTTTTTTTTTTTTTTTTGAGACGGAGTCTCCCTCTGTAGCCCCGGCTGGGCTGGAGTGCAGTGGAGCGATCTAGGCTCACTGCAAACTCCGCACGCCACCATGCCCCGCTAAGTTGTGTTTTGTTGTTGTTGTTGTTGTTGTTGTTGTTGTATTTTAATGTATTTTTAGTGGAGACCGGGTTTCACCGTGTTAGCCAGGATGGTCTAGATCTCCTGACTTCGTGATCCGCCCGCCTCGGCCTCCCAAAGTGCTGGGATTACAGGCGTGAGCCACCGCACCCGGCCAAAATCCCATTTAGTTTTAATGTTAGCAATGAACATATTTCAATCTAATCAATATTTTGCCTTTTTTCTTTTTCGGGAACAATGGCGAGGGGATAGAGGAACAAATTAAAAGAAATCATGAAGTAACAAAAATCTAGGTTGTAAGATATTCTTCAGGAAATTGACTTAGTTTTTTCAACAAGTTAATGGATGACAAATAAAAAGATAGAAGACACTACTCTAAATTAAAATGCCTTAATGATAAGAATGACTTAATGTTACAGTCATTACCATTAAAAAATATGCAAACCTTTTAAAAGACTTTTGTTGATTGTTGAAAACATTGTAAAATGGACTGGATATATCACAAAATCAAAAGTTATTGTTAATTCTTGTCTTAGTGCAGACTGCTGTAACAGTGTACCTTTAAATAGGTGGCTTAAACAACCAATATTTATTTCTCATAATATTGGGAGGCTGAGTAGCTCAAGATCAGGGTTCCGGTATCCAGCGTTTGGTGGTGAAGGTCAGCTTCCTGGTTGGCAGATATCCTGGTGTCCTTATTTGTTGCAAAAAGAGCTAGGTAGCTGTCTGGCTTGTTCTTATAAAGGTACTAATTTTATTCATGAGAACTCTACCTTTATGACCTAATTACCACTCAAAGATATTACCTCCAGATACCATCACATTGAGATTAAGACTTCTGTATATGAATTTGATGGCGGTGGGTGAAACAAACGTTTAGTTCATTGCAATTGTGTTAGGGGTGATAATGGCATTGTGCTTATACAAGTAAATATCTGTATATTTTTAGAGAGGTATACTGAAAAAATGATGTAATGTTTAGGACATGCATTTAAAATGCTTCAAAAATAAAATTTAAATGAGAAACAAGAAGCAAGTGTGGAAAATTCTGAACACTGATGAATATGGATGTGACTCTGTGGAGGATTATTATACTATCTCTCTACTTTTATGTGGAGACATTTTAATGAGAAGAATAAAAGTATACAATAAAACCCAAGTTCAGAGTTACAGTTTTCCTTGAATGTAGTCAATTTTGGGGTCTTGTTACGTTTTAAGAGTTACTTTATGTTTAAATAATTTATAAATTCTATTTATGTTACCATATTTTTTTTTCCATTTTGGACTTTGCTTTTTTACTTATCTTGGAGACTTAGGTAATATTATATGTAGAGGTGCTTCATACTTCTTAATGTTTAGATGTGATTCCATCTCTTAACCAGTTTTAATGAGATTGTTTTATCTGTTCATATTTGTGATAAAGGAAATGTTTTCTGGGTTTAGAAAAAGATTGGAAATTTTTTTTTTTCCCTCTTCTCCAATGATGCATGCATGATCAAGGCACTGGCAAAGAGGCCTTGTTAAAGTTATAAGCCCAATCACTAATGAGAAAACTGTACATTTTTATCCCTTCAAGGTCTTTCCTATCCCACACAGAACACTGAATACATGGGTATGTCTGGGTATCTGATAAAATATTTCTTTCTTTTCAAAATGAATGAAATAATGTTACCCAGTGACAAGAAGGGAAATGTTTTCAGAGAAGAAAATATGTTTTTCTCAAGTTGAAAAGGATACAATCCTAAATTTAAAGATCAATTTAAAAGGAAGAGTTTGTATTATCCAGAAAATTGTAAGTACAAAATGACTTTCAGAATGAAATTTCAGAGTTATGAAGCCAAAATAATGAAGATAAAGCTAATATTCTCATTTAATATTTTCTTTTCTTCTGTGTTCTTCTAAGGTAACAAGGACCATTGAATACTAAAAATGTAATTGTTAAGGTTATTTCCAAGAAAAAAGGCTAAATGTTTAACTGTGAAGGCAATTCACACTAATTTGGATATATTTACATTCAATCAGGAAAATGATTGAGTGACTCTTAGTCATTAAACCAGAAATAATATATATGGAGAAGTCTGTTTTACTGTTGCCTAGCACATAGCTATGTAAAATGATAAAATAGAGCTTCATTATAAAGTAATAAAAGGAAAATTTTATTTTTGTCATCTCACAGCCGCCCACACAAAAATCAGAAAAAAATTATATACATCTTGTATTTTCCTATTATTTTCTTAGCAATTTAACAGGTATGGTGAGAAGTAGAAAAGAAGTACAAACACTGAATGCTTCTCTACTTCCCTAATTATTTCCCCTTCCCAATATCCCCCACCCAAAATAATCTTTACAGCAAAATAATCACAATGATATTTACAATAGGATTTCAGATTAGAATTGCCTTGTTATAATGTTAAGCATGACTTGACTTGCTCCTGGAAGCTTTTGCCATTCTAGGCACATGTCCTTAGGATATGGGTTCTGTTTTAGTTTATTCCCTCACGTCTGAGTTCATCACTCAAAAACTTAGAATAATAAAATGCTTTAGACAGAAGGGACCATGAGATGACCAAGCATAATTCTATCACTAGTGTATTAATAACTATCATTTATTGAGCAACTATTATGCATCAGGCACTGTGCTGATAACTCTTTCTATATCATGCCATTTTAATCATTATAACAACCCTATACAATAAGGACTATACTTCCAATTAACAGTAAGGACAGAGTGATTTATAAATGTTAATTATGTCATTCAGGCTCAATGTATGTGCTAGTTAATTTTGTCTACTCAATATCCATTTATCTTTCTTCTGTTACCTCAGTTTTACCTTAAGAAACCTATCACTTCTTCCCTACCCTCAGTTAATATAGTTAAGTTGGGGCTGATTCTACCCCAGCCCAACTGGCCAACTAGAAACATTCATTGGTTCAAGGGAAGGCACATTTCCTAAACTGGACCAATCAGAATAAATCTCAGGACTGATTTGGGAGACTAGGTGCCCTCTTTCTGTGGCGGTTACTGAACTACTAAGGTGAAAACTGGAGCTCATGGTGCCCATCTTGCTGCAATGCGAGAAGTCAAAAGGGATGAAACAAATTTTTATTAACATCAGTCACGCTGAAAGTCAGAGCCACTCTTGGATTTGAGGTTAGATAAATGAACAAACTCCTTTGCATTTTTTTTTAAAGTCTGACTGATTTGATTTTTGGTGTTTTGCACTGGAATCAGTGATGAAAGATCCAATCACTAAGTTGATACACGGCAGAGCCAGGAATTAAACCCAGGTTTTGTGTTCTTTTCCATCACAGTATTTAGATTTGATTTAATCCTTGGTTTTCTCTAAAGAATTCAAGCAAATTAGAATAAGATTTAGCCACAGAAAGTGCCTTAGGTTCAGTTACTCAGAATTAGTCCCTGAGTCCAAGATTTATGTGCAAGTAATTTATTAAGAATATGCCACAAAGGGAAACTGACATGGACCAGGTAAGCAGAGCAGGAAAGGAGAAGAAACCAAGCAAGGGTGAAATTTCCAGCAAAGTCCCAGCCTCAATCTGTTTCCCAGGGGAATTTCCAAGGGCAGTTACACAGAGATGCTTGTCCTCCTGATTATGCTCTAGTCAGCCATTGCCAGGTGAGCAACCCTGGGTGGAGGGAACATATACTCCCAGGTACTCTTACTATCTGTGAGCCCTAGAAATGAGTCCAGTAGCCCAAGGCCAGTCCTCTGAAGAAGGCCCATTAAATGCAAAGCACTGACAAAGTTAAGTCTGAATTAGAGGAGCCTTTTCTGGATACATTCTGGCATAATCGGCTTTTCTGGAGTGAGATCTTGGAAAACTCAAAAGTATAGGAAAGGTCTCACTACACTGATGTGAAATTGAAGTCCAACCTGTTTCCTTACCTTCTTTAAATGTTACATAATTCATGGACAGCAGCTTCCTCAGGTTTATGATTTTCTTACATTTCTTTTGACGGCAGGGACCATTTTCCCATTCACAAGACCTCAACTCCACCAACTTATCAACATCGACCATCTTAACTTCAGTTAGTATGAATTTTCTCACATGCACAGTGGGGAAAATAATAGAGCCTATTTTGATAACTTGCTTTAAAAATTAAATGACAAAATGCCTTATCACCATACCAGGACTGAGCTATTTGCATGCTGTTTATGGACTGAAGTGCATCACCCTCAAAACTCATAGATTTAAGTCCTTGTACCTTAGAATGTGACTGCATATAGATGTGACTCAGTTAAAATGAGGTCATTAGGGTAGGCTCTAATCCATTCTACTTGATGTCTTTGTGAGGAGATTTGAACACTCAGAGATATCAAAGATGAGTGTGCACAGAGGTGAAACCCTGCCAGAAGGCAGCCACCAGCAAGCTGCAAAAGGAACCAAATCTGGTGACATTTTGATCTTGGAATTCTAGTCTCTGGAACCATGAGAAAATAAATTTCTTTGTTTCAGCCACCAAGGTTGTGTTATTTTGTTATAGCATCCCTAGCAAGCTAATACACATGCATATCAAAACTGTCCCTTCCTTAATTTCTCATTCTAATATCCTATCATTCCTGGGTACGTATAAATAGATGGCTGTTGTCAGGAAATGAAATTCATCCTCTACACAGTGTTTCCAGCCAACTGAGTTGGACATTTCAGAAACAAACCTTAGAAGAGCATAGGACAGTTTTTCCAGAAGGAAATATTCAGCAGATCCATATTCCACCTTCTCTGACACTGTGTTCCCAGCAGGTGGGAAATTATTCTCAAGGCTATATCCCAGAGACTACAATTGTGTTAGCATGAAGACCGGATGGAATAAAACCAGGATCCAACTGCATTTATTTTCAGAGCTTTAGAAAAGAATGGAATGTAGTGAGGGTTAGAGCTCCCTTTGGTGTCTTGGGTCTAAGTTTGGCTAACCAGCTCCATAAAGGCTACCTTAGGAACACTAGGTACTTAGTGGAAGCTAAACAATCTCTCCATGTCGTGTCCATGATTCTCAAAAATGAATCTAGAAAATCAAAGTCATAAATCTCTTTTTAAGTACCTTCCAAAGGAAACTATTTCTAAATGAATTTTATTGAAATAATAAGTTCAACAAATAAATCCAGAGAGGCACTAAAGCTTTTCAAAATGGAAAGAGAACATGAGTTAAAATATTAGAGCTGAGAAAACAGAACTGCTAGGTGCTCATGTCTTTGAAATCCCAGTTGATGTTCCTAAAGCAAAAAGAATGCCTCACAGCATGCACAAAGCATCTTCCTGTACACTATCCCACTTGAACCTCACAGTAACTCAGAAAATAAACAGGAAAGTGGCTCAAGGTCAGAGAACTCACCAAGTGTTTTGCCTGAGATCAAAACAATTTAAGTGAATAGAATAGGAAAAAAATTCACATTTCACAGCAGTTCTAACATGTAGGCATCTGACGCAAATATTCAAATAGACAATGGTATAGATTCAGGTTGATTAATGCCCTATCAATCAAGAAGACTTTATTTAATGCACTGTTCTAGTAAAACTATATTCTTTTCCTTCAGTAAAATTTTAAGATGCATTCTTCATAATTTGTGGGTAAAATCGAATACAAGAAGCCAAGGGCAGGAATAGAAGCACGTTTCCTAAATAAACATCACTCTTAAAAATGTTTAAAGACAAAGAGCTGGAGCCTGCACTTTAGATTTACAAGTGATCTAGTGTTGTAATGTCTTAGAGAAATTAGAAAGAGACTCCCTCCCACTGATGATTCTTTCCTGTCATTTGTTTGGCTAGAAAATCCAGCACTCTACATATAGGTGATGGTTTGTGCGAGTCGGAGCCCAGGAAAGAGACAGAAACCACACCAACTGTGAAGGTATTTGACTGTGTCAACTTGGCTAGGCTACGGTTCCCATTTATTCAACCAAACACAAATCTAAGTGTTGCTGTGAAGGTATGTTATGGATATGACTAAGGTCCATCATCAGTTGGCTTTACATATGGAAAATTATCCTAGATAATCTGGGTGGGCCTGATTCAATAAATGGAAAGACCTAAAAGCAGAGCTGAGACTTCCCTGTCCACGAAATTCCAACTGTGGACAGCAGCTTTAGCCCATGCCCAAGAGTTCCAGCATTCCATTCCTGATGGCCTGCCCTATGGATCTCAGACATGCCTAGCCTGCCCCCCCAATCATATATATACACACACACACACGTATACATATATATGATATATATACATATATACACATATATACATATATACACACATACATATATACACACACATATGGTGTATATGTAGATACATATGTATAGGTATACATATATACATATGCATGCATAGATTAGATAGATAGATATTCTACTGGTTCTACTGTTTCTGCTTCTTTGGTTGAATTATGACCCATATATGAACTATTTGAATAATGAGAATTTAATATAAATAATTGTTAAGTAGGCAAAACGTTATTAACTAACTGAAAGAGTAAATTGGAACTCTGAGGTAGATCACAGAATTAGCAACTTGAGGAATCAGACACCACCCCTAATGTTTAGGGTGCAAGGACAGAGAGTGGAAATACTAAAACTTAGAAATTTAGAGGACAGAGCCTGTGGGCCTAGGACAGTTCTCTGAGCAGATAGGGATAACCAACTGGTGCTGGTGTCTCTGAGTAGTCACTGTAACACTGGCTCAGAGAAAATGCAGAAAACTGCAAATTGCCTCCTGCTGCTGCTCCAGGAAGGTACTGCTCTGCCAGAGTGAAGAAGCAAAGAGAGGTGATGCTCATAGGAACCGCAAGCTGCCAGGTAGGAACCAAAAGGAAAGAGAGTGTCCTTTCTTTCTCCTGCAGCCTTGCATTTTTCGTCTAGTGCTCCCTATTGTTGGAAGCTAACAAGGATCTAGCTGGCAAGGCAAAAATAAGGCTTGTGGAGCCCCAGTCCTGGAAAAACAAGACAGAATGTAGAGTATAGAGGGGTGAGCACTTCACTGAGAGACAAAAGATTGATCACTGGATTGGGGTCTTGGTATTGCTCAGAATATATAATAGTAAATATTTGGGGCAATATTTCCCCAAAGAGGAACCAAAAGAGCGTATGATTAGATATATTTGTAGCACACTAATTCTTAAGTATCCTACAGCTAAATCAAAACCTTCTGCCACTAAATGGAATTCTTTTCTTAAAAGCAGCCACTTAACCCTTCTTCTGCTTGTAAACTCACTCCACATTCAGGGCTTTATAGATAGATTTTCACTTTGATCAATCCACATAAAAGTCAGTAATAATGTATTGCCAAGGCATTATCTTCTTAAAATATCCAAGCAAACCAATTACATCCTCTAAACATGGCTCAGGGGTTGAAACAGAATAGGAACAAGTACTGTCTACTTAGCAGTTAGACGATATTCCAACAGTGAGTAAAACATGCTAGTGGGAATAGACAGTGACATGATAAAGTGGTAGATATTAAAAACTAGAAAACATTAGAACTTGGAGACCAACTGAGCATAAAGATGAAAATAAGATTAAAAAATGTGTATTACTTCAAGGTTTTTTGTTTGTTTTGTTTTAAGCAAAACTAGGCAAAGGCCATAACAATAACAGCAACAGGTAACTCAGTTTTGTTCAAAGATTTGATTGCACACATGCTCCTATGTGTCTTCTACTCTTACCTTAGAAGTTCTTAAATCTTGAAGTTTCTTAAGAAGGTCATGTTTATATTTGCCTATAACCTTTCACAAAGTGTGCCTTCTGCCTGGAATACCTGTCTTCCCTTGTCTTTCCATGAAAGACTAATTTATACTTCTAGCATCAATTCAAACTTCTACTTCTCAGTAACTCCTCCCGTCACCCAGAGCTGCAGCATTGCATGGCTCCAGGGGACATAATTCACATTGCGTTTTATGTGGCTAAGATCTCTTGGAGATATACAGCCTGAAAGCCTTTCTCTGATCTCCCTGCAAGGCAAAGTTTGGGTAGGACATGTTTGTCTGTCTGTCTATCTATCTATCTATCTATCTATCTATCTATCTATCTATCTATCAGCCTGCCCACCTACCTACTTTAGTCTGCAAAAGGCTAAATACCTGAGACTGGGTAGTTTAAATGAAAAACATTTTTTTTTTTCCACAGTTCTTGAGGCTAGACATCAAAGATCAAGGTGCCATTAGGGCTGGTTTCTGGTGAAGCCTCTCTTCCTGGCTTGTAGATGGCTACCTTCTTACTGAGTCCTCACATGGCCCTTCTGTGTATGCATGGAGACAGAGAGAGAGAGAGAGAGAGAGAGAGAGAGAGAGAGTGGCGGGGCGGGGGCAGAGAGAGAGAAAGATCCTGTATATTTTCCTTTTCTTAGGAAGCACACCAGTTCTACTGGATTGGGACCTCACCTTTTTTACCTTGTTTAACACTAACTACTTTCCTAAAGTTACCATCACAAAATACAGTCACAGTGGGGGTTAGGGATTTAGATATAACTATTTAGAACCACAATGTACTCCATAACTCTCTCTATATATATACATGAAGAACAAAGGGATGCTTAACCTGGAAAATATAATGTTTTGCACCAACTAATACAACTCATAGAGGTTTATTTGTGAGTTGTTAAATATTCTTGAACCCCCTAAAGTAGCATAAAGAATGTTGGGTTTATAGATACATGGGCATCTTCCCAGAGAAAAAATGTCTACAGATTTTTAAAGATAATTGTAACAAAAACAAAACAAAATACACAAAAATTAACAGAAAATAGAACATAGTAACAGTAGAAAATTGCACTAAAGAAATAGGAATAGGTTGGGTTACAGTGTTGAGGTTCTTAAATGACATGTTACAATGTTTGACTGACACAGAACCTTTAGAAAGCACATTGGGAAAACAAGCTGATCTAGATGGAAGGTTAAAAAACTCAACATTAACACTTTGGGAGGCCAAGACAGGCAGATCACTTAAGGTCAGGAGTTTGAGACCAGCCTGGCCAACATGGTGAAATCCCGCATCTACTAAAAATACAAGAATTAGCCAGGCATGGTGGCGTGCTCCTGTAATCTCAGCTACTCGGGAGGCTGAGGCATGAGAATTGCTTGAACCTGGGAGGTGGAGGTTGAAGTGAGCCGAGATCATGAGCACTCCAGCTTGGGTGACAGAGTGAGACTCCATCTCAAAAAAAAAAAAAAAGAAAAATTAGTTATATTGATTTTCAGATGATGGTAGGACAATGAAATTGGAATAAGGAATTGAAGCCCAGAAACACAACTGGTGTTGAAGAAACATTTATGGCAGCTTAGAAGCAAAAGTCAACATAACTATTGGCATATACATACAATCAAAACAACAGACTTTTCCACATTTTATAAATTGTAGCTCATGATATTGTTTCAGCATTCAGTTCTTGAGTTCTCAACTAAAATAAAGTGCTTTCATCTATGACAGCAGTATGCAAAGAAATGAAATTGGCTTAGTGGAATTAGTTTTGCATTAGCAGTGTTTTCTTTTTCATAAAAATTTAAGTTTAATTCCATATTGCTTTTTGAAATAATACTGTGGCAATGAGTCAACAGGTCTTTCCCCTGGCATTCTTAGCTCCCTAATGGGGCAAACTGTCTTATGATAATGCCTATTAATTTTATGAGATAGTATGGTTTATTACTTAATTTAAAAAATTAGAATTTAAGCCGGGCGCGGTGGCTCACGCCTGTAATCCCAGCACTTTGGGAGGCCGAGGCGGGCGGATCACAAGGTCAGGAGATCGAGACCACGGTGAAACCCCGTCTCTACTAAAAATACAAAAAATTAGCCAGGCGCGGTTGTGGGCGCCTGTAGTCCCAGCTACTCGGGAGGCTGAGGCAGGAGAATGGCGTGAACCCGAGAGGCGGAGCTTGCAGTGAGCCGAGATCGCGCCACTGCACTCCAGCCTGGGCGACAGAGCGAGACTCCGTCTCAAAAAAAAAAAAAAAAAAAAAAAAAAAAAAAAAAAAAAAAAAAAAAAAAAATTAGAATTTAAAATGATTTTATTGTATTGATGTTTTAAAGTTCACTTTATTGTGAAAATACTTCAAATTTGACATTCCATATTTTCTTTTTGATTAGTAGCTAATAGGTTTTAAGGTTTTTTTCTTACTTTTATTTAGATTCAGGGGTACACGTACATGTTTGTTATATAGGTAAACTGTGTGTCATGGGGTTTGATGTGCAGATCATTTTGTCACCCACGTAATAAGCATAGTACCCGATAGGTATTTTTTCTGATCCTTTCCCTCCTCCCACCCTTCACTCAAGTAGGCCTCAGTGTCTGTTGTTCCCCTCTTCGTGTCTATGTGTTCTCATTGTTTAACTCCCATTTATAAGTGATGACATGTGGTATTTGGTTTTCTACACCTGCATTAGTTTACCTAGCATAATAGCCTCCAGCTCCATCCATGTTGCAGCAAAGGACATGATCTTGTTCTTTTTTGTGGCTGCGTAGCATTTCATGGTGTGTATGTACCACTTTTTCTTTATCCAGTTATTGTAGATGGGCATTCAGGTTGATTTCTTGTCTTTGAGATTATGAATAGTACTGCAGTGAACGTATGCGTTCTTGTGCCTTTATGGTAGAATGATTTACATTTCTTTTGATATATATCTACTAATGGTATTGCTGGGTCAAATGGTATTTCCCTTTTAAGTTATTTGAAGAGTTGCTGCACTTCTTTCCACAATGGCTGAACTAATTTACACTCCTACCACTAGTGTATAAGCATTCCCTTTTCCCCATAACCTCACCAGCACCTGCTATTTTTTGGCTTTTTAATGATAGCCATTCTGACTGGTGTGAAATAGTATCTCATTGTGGTTTTTGATTTGCATTTCTCTAATGATTAGCTATATTGAGCATTTTTTTCTTCATATGCTTGTTGGCTGTATGCATGGCTTCTTGTGAAAAGTGCCTGTTCATGTCATTTGCCCACTTTTTAATGATGTTGTTTGTGTTTTGCTTATAAATTTAAGTTCCTTATAAATTTTGAATATTAGACTTTTGCCAGATGCATAGTTTGCAAATAAGTTCTCCCATTCTATAGGTGCTCTGTTTACTCTGTTGATAGGTTCTTTTGCCATGCAAAGGCTATGTAATTTAAGTAGGTCCCATTTGTAAATTTTGGTTTTTGTTGCAATTGTTTTGGGCATCTTTGTCATGGAATCTTTACCAGGTCATACATCCAGAATGGTATTTCCTAGGTTATCTTCTAGAGTTTTTATAGATTTAGGTTTTGTATTTAAGTCTTTAATCCTACTTGAGTATATTTTTTTGTATGGTGTAAGAACAGGGATCAAGTTTCAATCTTCTGCATCCCAGCAGAAGATTTCAATCAGCTATCCCAGCACCATTTATTGAACAGGCAGTTGATATGGTTTGGATGTGTCCACACCCAAACCTCATCTTGAATTGTAACTCTCACAATTCCCACATTTCATGGGAGGAACACAGTGGGAAGTTATTGAATTATGGGGGTGGGTCTTTCCTTCACTGTTCTCATGATAGTGAATGAGTCTCATGAGATCTGATAGTGTTAAAAATGAGAGTTGTGCTACACAAGCTCTCTCTTTTTGCCTGCCACCTTCCATGTAAGACACGACTTGCTCCTCCTTGCCTTTCACCTTCTGCCATGATTGTGAGGCCTCCCCAGCCACGTGGAACTGTAAGTCCAATAAATCTCTTTATTTTGTAAATTGCCCAGTCTCAGGTATATCTTTATCAGCAGCATGAAAACAGACTAATACAGGAGTCCTTTCCCCATTGTGTGTTTATGTTAGCTTTATCGAAGATCAGATGGTTGTAGGTGTGTGGCAGTATTTCTAGGCTCTCCATTCTGTTCCATTCGTCCATGTATTTGTTTGTGTACCAGTACCATGCTGTTTTGGTTACTGTAGCCTTGTAGTATTGTTTGATGTCAGGCAGCATTATGTCTGCAGCTTTGTTCTTTTTGTTTGCTTTCTTCTTTTGGCTATTTGGACTCTTTTTGGTTCCATATGGATTTTAAAATAGTTTTGTTTTTTCTGATACTGTGGAGAATAGCATTAGTAGTTTGATAGGAATAGCACTGAATCTGTAAATTGCTTTTGGCAATATGGCCATTTTAATGATATTGATTATTACTATCTAGGAGCTTGGGATGTTTTCCTATTTGTTTTTATCATCTCTGATTTCTCTGAGCAGTGTTTTGTAATTCTTTTTGTAGATGTCTTTCACCTTCCTGATTAGTTGTAATCCTAGGTATTTTATTATTTTAGTGGAAATTGTGAATGGTATTGTATTCTTGATTTAGTTCTTGGTTTGGATGTTGGTGGATAGGAATGCTATTGATTCTCGTATATTGATCTTGTATCCTGAAATTTTGCTAAAGTTGTTTATCAGATCCAAATAGGAAGAGAGAAAGTCAAACTATCCCTGCTTGTAGATGACGTGATTCTATACCTAGAAAACCCCATAGTCTCTGCTCAAAAGTTTTTAATCTTATTTAATAATTCCCAAGTATTTTTTATACAATAATAAACTCTTTAACTGAATAGAATACAATGCAGATGAACCACTGACATGGGTTGAAGTAAGAGGAAAAATGAAAAGTATTACATGCTATTCAGTGACATTAAATTACAATCATTCATGTGAAACTGGACATGATTGATAGGTAGTACATAGATTTGTTCTCTATTTCAGCATTTAGGACTTGTCTTTTAAAAGTAATCAGCAGCCAGGCATTGTATGTTACCCTTATAATCCTAGCACTTTGGGAGGCCAAGGAAGGAGGATCACTTGAACCCAGGAGATTGATACCAGCCTGGGCAACATAGTGAAACTCTATTTCTACAAAAATTAAAATGTTAACTGTGTATGGTGGAGAACTCCTAAAATTCTGGCTACTCAGGAGGCTGAGGTGAAAAAATTGCTTGGGCCCAGGAGGTCGAGGCTGCAGCAGTGAGCTGTGATTGCATCACTGCACTCCAGCCTGGGTGACAGAGTGAAACTCTGTCTCATAAAAAAAGAAAGAAAGAAAAAAAGGGAAAGTAATTAGTGTAAGAGTAATGGCCATATGTAATTAGCATAAGTAGGCATAATTTCAGAATGTTTACAAGGAAATTGTCATATATTATTGAGTATTTACAAAATGATGTATGGTTTGAAGGAAAAAAGAAGAGCAGCAGGGTATTAAATAACTACATTAAAAATTATTTTCATTAAGCACCATTCAACTTTGATCCCAATACCTGAATTTTATCAGTCCCATATTTAATTTTTATTATACATATCGCTATGATATTATACCTTATCCTTACAATAAGAAAGAAATTTCAAAGCTGTGTTACATATAAAATGTTAAAGTTATCATAATCCTGATGCACATTATCATCTGGGGATGTCTGTCAATCCCCATCTTACTTTTTGGAGAGTTCAGATTGGCTTCCATGCTATTGATATTCTATTATAGTAATTAAGATTCATCTGTTTCTTCACTTGCATCTATCTTCTAATGGAAATCTTTTTATAGGAGGTTTATTTTGTAGTTCTGTAAAGGTATTATTTCTCATTCTTTATCTCTCTTGTTTTTCACTTACACAGTCATAGAAAGGAAGTAATGCTTTGAACCTAGCTTGCAGCATATATCATTTGTACAGCAATCTTATAATAAGAAGACTATAGCAAACAGAATGGCATCAAGGACATTAGCTAATCAATTTGTTTGTAATATTTTTCGTCTGAGCTTAGTGAGACAGTGTCCAACTCAATATACTGGGAACTTTAGAATGTTATAAGAGGCTGTGTATAGCTAGCCTTGGGAGAAATGACTGCATTTTACTCAACAGATTCTTTGTCTCTAAGAAAGGCACATTTTTTCAGATCAAATTTGGTTTTAGTCAGTATTAATATATTTGCATTTCTGGACACAGCCACAAATGTAGAAGCTGGCTGAAGCTGCATTTCTAATGTCTCAGAAGACAACCATACTGGTATTGACCATGAATGGCATGCACACACACACACACACAAAAACATTTTTTGCACATTTTTTTGTGCAAAAAAAAATTATGCACAAAATCAGATAATAAGAGAAGAAAGTTTTTATATGGAAAGGATAAACACACTTTAAACTTTATTTACAACCAAGTTTAAAAGCTACTGATAAGGATATCCATTGCTAAACTAGCTTTGATTGAAAGGTATAGGTCTTTTAGAATAATGATTTATAAAAGTCTGTGTACAGACCCATTTAGCTTCACAGAGTATCTAATAGTACGTAGTAAAATAAATCAAATATAAGCAGGATAATACATTTATCATAAATTAATTTTATTTCTTTCTTTCATGGTCTTTATATTATGAAATACCAATAAAGATGGTATAGGAATAATTTTTTTTTTAGTTTTGTTTTTATTTTTGTTTTTCTTTTGGAGATGAAATCTCATTATGTTTCCCAGGCTAGAATGCAGTGACTATTCACAAGCACAATCAGTGGATATAGCCTCAAACTTAGGATCTCAAGCTATCCACCTTCCTCAGACTCCTGAGTAGTTGGAAGTATAGGTACACAGCACCATGCTCGGCTGTTTGTGTGTGTGTGTGTGTGTGTGTTTTATTGTGTTTTAACTGCCTAAAAACAGGCAATTTATTCTCCTCTACATTTATTCTCCTGTATTTTCTTTGAAATTTTACTTGTCTACAGAATCTTCAAGTTTGGAAGCCACTTAACTCCGGAATTCCTAACAAGCCTTTTGAGATCAGCTGATCCCTTTGCTCTCCATGCTGGGGCAGCTCAATTTCAGTGCACATTCACACACACACATGCCCCATGATCTTACAGAGCCTTGCAAACAATGGGCTGGAACAAGTTGCCTCCCTCCAGGTATTACATCTGCAGTTCTAGCATTGACTATCAGAAGGATGGCTTGTCATCTAGGGTAGCAGACCAAAGTGGGAGATGATGACCTCGGCCAGAGAGAGAGAATCTGCATCTGTCATTATGAAAGGACAAAATTATCTTAATTCTTATTACTTCACTTAATCTTTGCATCCCATTATAGAAATCAAAAAACTTTTAAGTAGTTTGTCTATAATCTCCTAGCTAGGGGTGGACCCAGAATTAATCAATAAAACGTTTTTAACAGTCTTCTGAGTTTCAAGTGACCTCAACTTTTTTTTAGGTTAAGAGCAGAGATTTAATAGGAAAAAGAAAGAGAAAGGACAACAGCTCTCTCTTCTGCAAGACACTCTTCTGAGTGAGACTTTCCAACAGCATAAATACTATTTGTGAGATATAATCCTGATATAATATTCCATAAAATGAATCTTGGCTCTCCCATGTGGTGAGATGTTTTGTGTTCTTTTGCAACTTGTTATTCTGCTGCAGATAAACACATTCTAGTCTCTCTACTTAGTTTCACATGGTTAAATAAATCTTTCAGTTCATAACTATATTTTAATTAAAGTGAACGCATGATCTCCTCTTGCTATGATTCTCAACACTGAGAAAAGTCATCTAAACAAATCAGGGGAAAATTACCCCTCAAAACTAAGAGCTTTGTTATGGCATTTTTTTCTAATGATATTACATTTGGCAGTTCTGTGGAGAATGGATCTAGGCTAGCTTTTCCAATAAAGAGGATGCAGATAGTTTTTAAGGATTCTTTCTGGGTAGAAAAAAAAATTGGGAAACATAGGCAAATAAGGTAGAATATCTTAAAGTACTCACTTCATCCTGTGTGATAATACTGGTACCATGCAAGAATATTATCTGAGTAATACCTGTCAAGAGAATTAAAACTGAAGGCTGATTTAGAATAAAATTTTGTTCTATTTATTTTATTTTGCATTGTTTTCTTTTTTTATTTTTGAAAAGGGGTCTTGCCAGGTTGTCCAGGTTGACCTCAAACTCCTGGGTTCAGGTGGTACTCCTGCCTCAGCCTCCCGAATAAATGTGATAATAAATCTTTTAGAGAAGAAGTCTCACTATGTTGTCCACGCTAGAGTACAGTGGCTATTCACAAGCACAGTGGACTATAGCCTCAGACTTCTGGTCTCAAGTGATTCGCCTGCCTCAGGCTCCTGAGTAGTTGGAAGTATAGGTACACAGCACTATGTCGGGATGTTTGTGTTTTTTTGGGCTTCAACTGCCTAAAAATAGGCAATTTATTCTCCTGTACATTTATTCTCCTCTATTTTCTTTGAAATTTTAAATACCCTTAGTTTTTTTTTCTCTTGAAAGATATTCCAGGAATTATTAACTTGTGTTTTTACATTTTAAGTTGTTATCACACAATTGACCATTACACTTCAAATCTAAATAGGTCTTTATGGACATCATTTCAATTCTCTGCAAAACTTATCTGTCCAGATTTTATCTTGCATCTTACTTCATTTTTTGGTGCTATAACTGAATACCACAGATTGAGTAATTTATTTTAAAAAAAGTTTATTTAGCTCATGGTTCTGTAGGCTGGGGAGTCTCTGAGCATGATTCTGGCATCTGGTGAGGGCTGTTTGTGCTGCATCATAACATGGAAGAGGGCATCACATGGTGGTAGGGCAAAAATAGGCCAGCTCAGTCTCTTCTTCATCTTATAAAGCCACAATTCCCATTGTGGGGATCCAACTCTGAGGACCGTATCTACTCCTAATTACCTCCCAAATGTACCCGCTCCAAATATCATAAACATATGAATTTGGGGATTATGTTTCCAACATATAAAATTTGGGGGAACATTCAAACCATAGAATCTTGGTTACAAACATTTGAAAAATGAGCCTTAACAACAAGGCTTTTCATTTAGACTTGTACTTTCAAGAGGTGAGGCCAGCGGGACTTCCTGGGTTGAGTGGGGACTTGGGGAACTTTCCTGTCTTACAAGAGGATTGTAAAATGCACCAATCAGCAGGATTCTAAAAGTAGCCAATCGCAGGGAGGATTACAACAAGGACACTTTAATGGGAGAGAAACGGAACACGGGAGGGGACAATAACGGAATAAAAGCTGGCCACCCCAGCCAGCAGCAGCAACCCTCTCGGGTCCTCTTCCATGCTGCAGTAGCTTTGTCTTTTTGCTCTTTACAATAAACCTTGCTACCACACACTCTTTGAGTCCATGCCGTCTTTAAGAGCTGTAACACTCACTGCAAAGGTCCGTGGCTTCATTCTTGAAGTCAGAGAGACCACAAACCCTCCAGCAGGAACCAACTCCAGACACACTTTTTCCTACTGACGTGATGTCTGCTGCAAATCTCTTTTAGTTAACCTGCACTAGCAGAATTTTCATGAGCAACAGGTACGGTATCCATGCTACTGAGCTCCGGTGACTTTGCCCTTCAGAAACATTTTATTTTTATCATTTCTTTTTGTTTTGACTTTGGATCTGAAAGCTGGAAACAGGGGAGTCACGTAGATGTTGTGGAAAAAATATGTGGGAAGGAAGTGGCTGCCATAGAGGCTAATGCTGGCCTCAGGATTATTAGTCAGTTTGTCTCGATGGGAAAGCCCATCAAACAGGGTGAATCTGCTTGTGAATTGTGAAAAATGAGAATCTTAAATAGGGAGTCCTAAATGCTGCCTTATCTATGAAAACTATTATTTCTGGGGCAAAAGCAAAATAAGACATTCAGGAGAAAGTTGATGACTGTGCTGTAAAACAAAATAAGCAAAATTTGCTTATAAATAAGCAAAATGCTCTAGGATTTCATTGCTGTATCCCTTAGGGTCCCAAGAGCAGGAATGCCAAGATGAAATAGTACTGTGTACTTGAGACAAATTAGGGGTCCCAGCTGCCCTCACTGGGGGAGTGAATTTTGTAATAAGATGACTATAAGTCATTTTGTGAATCAGGCTCAGCTACACTAGTCTGTGCCTTACACAGCAGCCTGGAGCAAGTAAGCATGCAGATACAGCCTCAAGGCCTCCCAATCCCTGAGCCAATCTTAGAAGAGGGAAGGCATGCAGCAGGTACTTCCACAGTCCCTGCCCACTGGGATGTGTGATTGAGTTATCCATGTTGAGTTCTGTAGGTTCCAGCACAACTCTTGGGTGCCTACATCTTCATAAGTTTACATGGCTGTCCCCAGTCAGGATAAAGATCTGGGTTTCATTTGATATGGTGTCTGGGTCTCAGCTATGGCCGTGGGGTCCAGTCTATACTCTGCCCTGCCCTTCCTGCCTAGTGCTCTGGTCACTTGGGAAAATGAGAGTTCCTCTTCCCCCTACCTTTTTGACATGTGCCTTTGTGCCCTTGCCTACTTTGGCTTGGCCAAAGGAAGGGGCTAAGAGTAGAGTTTTGGCCTACAAGTGGCCAACTTGTAGGAGGTCATATCCAAAGTGAACAATAGATCTCTCACAATGGCTTCCATCCCGACACCAGCCCCGCCTTTCAAGAGTTCGATCTTATCTATGAGAAATGGCGTACCAAAGTGGCTAATAGTGTAGGCTATAGCATCAGACTGGCTGGGTTCAAATTTCTGCTCCATAATTTACTAAAACTATCACTTAAACCTAGCTGAATGTCAATTTTCTCGTCTGGAAAATGAGAATAATAATATTAACTCTTGGAATTGGTACACAAATTAAATGAGAACACAGTAGATGGTTGAGACGAATAAGCTATTATTATGTTGATCTATCCACACTTAGTATGTCTCATCAAATATCCCATTTCCAATTTCTGTGACTATTTGAAGTGGCATACGACTAAGCAAGTACAGCAAGAATCATGTTACAATAGTGCCCAGCTGCCTCTTCAGGTACACAGGAGATAACCAAAGATAATGGCAATTTGGGTAAGAAATGTTTTTTTTTCTTCACTTTTTAAATGGATTTTTTTTTGAAAGTGTGAGATAGTAGACATATGAAAAATAACAAGATTAATATACAGGAATACCAATATACCTTTTGCCCAGACATCCCTTTTGAGTTGTACCAGTTACTCTAATCATGTCCTTTATAATAAAAACATCCACATCAGTATTTCGCATGGTACCCACTTATTATGTCTCTCTAGTTTCCTTCAATCTGGAGTAACTTCTCAGTCTCTCCTTGATCTTCATGATTTTGACATTTCTGGAATTTCAGGACATTCCTTCTGTAGTCTTTCTCCATGTAGGTCTATCTGATATTTCCTCCCAAAGACACCCACATTACACAGTTGCATCCTGTCAGGTGGTACATAATGCCAATTTGGCCTATTATTGATGGTGTTTATTTGACCACTTGATAAAAATGGTATTTACCAGGATTCTCTTCTGTAACATTACTTTGGAATTAACAAGCAGATTTTGTGGAGAAATTTCAGGCCCATCAAATGTCCCATTCCTCATCCCATTTTCATCTATTAGATTTAGCATTTATGGAATTAATTATTAGCATAATGAGTGGTAAGTGGTGATTTTAAGCTATGTCAGCATTTCTATATTTATTATATATCCAAGTATAAAAGTAGTTTCTCTTATATACATTTGTTTATATTTAATGTATTTAAATATATTTAACATAATTCATTTAATTGTCTATATTCAACATAGATATAGTAATATAAATATTTGTATGCTCTAATTTCCCCAGGTTTGGACAGTGGCAACTCTTTGGGCTAGATAAGATATCCTTGAAATATTCACTTCATTCTTCCAACACTTTCTTCCTTTGTGGCACAACAGGATGTTTCAAGAATATTTTCTACTTTACTTACTCAGCCCTGCATAAAGCATCTCTCTATGAAAGTTTGGCTTTTTAAACAAAGAGTACTATCTAAAAATCAAAGTCTGGGTGCTAGGTATGTTAATTGATACTGAGGTCTCGCTGCTTGACTTGTACCTTTTATTTAGATTTTCTGTTAAATATCTTCTTGCAGTCTACACTACAGAGTTTAAGGTCACTCAGCTCTTCCTTTATTCCATACTTATATTCGCTCCTTCATTGGTGAGAAGCCTAGCCCCAACATCTTCAACCTCTTTGCTTATTTGCTCGATCTCCTATGTTCCTCATGTCTCAGCTTATCAGACTTCCCTCATCTCCCATCTCTAACCCCCATTCTGGCACCACCCACCATTACTTGTTCTGCTTGTGTCAAGAAAGGAAGCAAGGATGTGACAGAGAGGAGAAAGAAGGAAGAAAGGAACAACAAACATTAACAGAATGGTCTTGACTTGGCCATAGTTTCAATTGCTGCTTATCTTGCATTGTTACTATATTCCAAAAATTACTGTTAGGTCTTGCTTTTGTTGAACATTCTGCTTCTATAAAATTGTTGTGGTTTCATCTTTTGATTATTATGTGGTTTCTCTCAGATTTTTTATTATGACTGAGTTCTGATCCACTGAAACTCGGAGGGATAGGTAACAAAAATGGTCATGGGCTCAGAACTTGGACCCTTGGCTGGGCCATTTGATAGTGTACTGTGAGAGATGGTGGCCTATGTGTATGTGTGTATATTTGGGGGAGGGAAACAGGGAGCAATTTCAGAAAGGAATGGTGACATCTATTTTGAAACAAAAAAGAAAAGAAATGTGTTTCCTCTTCTCAATGCCCATATCTTTCCTGATTAATTCTGATGATCTCCTGTCTGGCCTTTCTGCCTTTGATTTTCTCTCAATTTATCTTTTTCTTTCAGTGGAGATCATGCATCTTCCTCCATCAAACTGACATCTCTTCTTTATCTACCACTACTCTGGGTCCAGATTAGCCCAGGGTACATTTCCATTTTACTACTTATGGCACTAATTTGAACTGTCTCCTTATCAAGAAACTCTGAGGTTCTATAGAGTAGGAACCACTTAAATTCCAGGATTAAAAATACCTGGAATTTACTATGTACTCAATAAACATTTGCTGAATGAATAAATTAATGAAACCAGTCTAAAGAAGCTTATGTTAGATATTGTCATCTCTTCCTTTATAAGTTAGTTTCTGCCACGGAATTTTTTGGGGAGGAGAGGGAAGGAGGGAGAGCAAGACCCAGGAGTCTGCATTTTTAACACGACCCCCAAGGAATTGTATCCAGGTCATACTTTAATAAAAAGTATGATTTGTTTGTAGTTTCTTAATTTTAAGTTCAAAGAGAGAATTTCATTCTCCAGAGCAACCAGTAGAGCATTGAGAATTAGAGACACTAAATGAATTATGTGTTTTTATAAGGGGCTGAGGTGCAGCCTTAACTACCTATTGATGTTTCTGGGATGAAAATTGACACAGCAATATTTTTCTTCGACCCTACCATTCATGCCACTTAAATACTTATTTACATTCTTCCAAAGTACTGTTTATCATATATGTACTTTATGGTTGAGTCTAAAAACAAAACTTCCTGTCTCTAAGAAATATGGATATTCTATTTATCTTGATTTATAAGAAGCAATAGACAAGCTTCTAGGATTGCAAGATTGTTCAAGCATGACCCAATGGGCTCTAACAAATTGAGACCCAGAGATTATTTATAGATAATCCAGTCTCCTATACTATGTACAAGACTAGATAAATGGCAAACAGGTTTTTGGTATCATGGCATATATTTTTCTCACTCAGGGTGATATTAACAGATTACGCCCTTTTCTGCACAGCTGGATTGCTTTATATCTTTTCTACTGATAAACTCATAAGGGAAATAATAGATTCTTCCTGTTTCACACCATTTATTGGATAAAATACTGACAGAGTTGTAGTTGTCTTTGTAAAAAATAATTTTAAAAAATAATGTGTGTTTGGCAGTGAAACAGAGCACTAAGGTGTGGGGACTTCCACTGTCGGAGAAAAATCTGCACTCTGTCTGTGGGAGCACTCACTCTAGGAAGGGAGTGATGGGGTCTCACCAGAGGCCAGATCAGCCAAGCATGTGGCTGGATGGAGTAGGTGAGGTCAAGGGCTGGGCCCACTAATTTAAAACCCCGTTTCTCTCCTTGAGACATAACTGGAATCTTGGCCTCCTGTTGAGTCATTCACAGCTTATTTCCACATGGATATCAGCAGCTCTCTGCTCCACTTCACCTGTTGGCTTTTATATTGTGTCAATATATTTTTTATATCCTCTAGTCTCTTCTTGAGCCTCTCCTTTCCCTATGTCATGGCCTTTGCTTATTCAAGTTTATATCAGAGCATGAGGGTCCTGAAAATTCCAAAATACTCTCAAACTATGATGCCCATTTAGCAAGAGGGACTTGAACGACTTATTCTCCTACACTCAGTTACGGAAATTAAAGAAAGAAATAATAGATGGAATCTGTGGATCCATCTCCCTCTCTAGCTCTCTCTGTCTTTTCAGTCTTCTCTCTTTCCTTTCTTCTTTGAGAGGAACAAAGCGGGGGGCCGGGGTGGCGGGGGGAAGGTTAGACCTGTATAACGAATGACTTTTTTCTAAAGAAGAAAAAGTAGAAATGAGCCATATATATACCAGTAACAGTTACTCTAAATGTGTTTTACACAATGTAGTTAAATCATTTCCCAAACAATAACAAAAAATATTGACTAAATACACAGTATTGACAGTATTATTCAATGTTAAGTAACACTGGTGCAAAGTAAAATGGAAAGAAGGGACAGGAGCAGTTACTAATCAACAAACATAACTCTGGATGACCCATTCTCTCAAAGGCTTCTCTGCATTAATAGCTATGGTTTCAGAGTGTAATTATTCCTGAAATTCTCTGCCTATGTAAATATATGTTCATGCCCAGTCATCAGTTTATTCAGTAAAGTGTTATATGTACATGGTTACTAAGTACTTAATCAATGCTCACAAGAATAGCAAAATTTGGCTTCAAGTAGCAGTAATTTTCTCAAGAGAGGCATGTGCTATTAAAATAGTTCATTAAGACATCAGTCAAATACTCTTCTATCCTTGTGTATACCTATTCAATCATAACAAACCAGAAGAAAAACGTAAAAGCCTAGGCTTCAGTAGTTTTAACTGTAAACGTTTTTCACAGACCAGGGTGTGCCACTAACATTCCCTAGGGGAATTAGTAATGCTATTGACACTTTATTTCAGTGCTCTGTCATAGATATGATTTTTTTTTACTTCAGAGAATTATCATGGCAAATGTGCCTCAGGAATCTTATTTCTCTCTGCACATCTAGGAAATTTCACTCTACTATCCTAAAATAATTATTTCATAGGAGAAATGGTTTAAGGCTGCTTGATATCAGAAAAATCAGAATCAGCCAGGCTACCCTTAATTTGCCATCTCTAAAAATGGGAACGTTCACACAATAATAGGGCTCAGAGGAATTTAGAGGAAGTTGCTCATTGTGAAGGAAAAGGAGAGAAAGAGCGCAATGCTTATGTTCAATGAACAGGGAAAGAACAGCCATGCTTTCCTGGGATGACAGAGGAAAGGAGTGAGTTCCTTGCCACCTCCCACCATTACAACACGTCATATACTTATCCAGAATGCATAAGAATCAATTCAAAGACAATCTCTCATATTAGATTTGGGCAACGTTTCCTTAATGAGAGAATGTGCTCTCTAACCTTGAGGAAAGTTCTTAACATCTTTGCATCTCAGTTTCCTCATCTATAAAATGAGAACAATACTAGCATACACTTACAACAGAAAAGTTTGTTGTAAGGATTAAAATAAGTAATATGTGTAAAACACTTAAACTCTTACTTTGTTTGGCTGACGGGGTTTTTTTTTAGTGGAAAGAAACATAAATTAACTTGTTTAAATGACCTCTTTTAATGCATAAGTTTAGCGTTATGACCACCAGTTGTATATCTAAACTATGATTGTTATTCTTATGCCCATCTCCAATAGTAATTTCTGCTAAACAGTTTGATTTTTCTAACAATTTTATCTATATTAATTTTTTAAAGAAATCAGAAATGTGAGAAATTGAGAATCAATAAATTTGATTTTACTTTGAAATTTTATTTTATAAAGCAAAGACATGCTTTTAATACATATGGGGAAGGACAGATAGAGACATTAACAGTTTTTAAATACTTCAACATCCACGAAATTTCTACATGGTAGATGTTAAAATTTCCATTCGTAGTTGAAAAATCTTAGGCCCTGGGATAAAAAATAACATTTTTCAATATATCGGTGATCTCCAAAACTTTTCACATATAAGAACCCTATCAAGGACATAAAAATATCACATGTCACTCTATATTAACAGTCGTAAGTATTACATTGGTTGACTGAGAAAATACATAGCGATGGTAATGGAGTATAGATTTATTGTATATAAATCACAATGGGACCAAAATAAACATGAAGCAAGCGGGTTGGTTATTTATATTCAGCTAAAAAATTATGATGTAGAGATTGGTCCACATATCTAGACTTCTTGCAATTACTCTACGGATCCCAAGGCTCAATCAACGGTTTGAGGAATCACACATTAAAAATCCTTTCTCATCAGTTACATGCCAGACTTTCTGGCATTTTTGAAGCATCTTTAGGTATTTATTTTAGGTACTTGGTTTCACTTAGTTTAAGCTTATTAAAATGTGGTATTTATATAAATGATATTCAATAAATACAAACTTCGACATTTTCACTGCTATTAAATTGAACACATGTCTACTTACCTAGAATATGTATGTTTTGGGGGAAACTTTTCCTGAGGCCTCACATTAATAAGATCTTATTTTTTAGAAGGTAGTGAGTGACTTCAGAACCAACATTATTCACAAAGATTTTTAAAACTTATTTTAAACAAAACTACTTTATATTCTAATTGTGGTAATATCAGGAAATCAGTACTTATCACCAACATTGAAAACATGCAGCAAAAATTTTCAGACTGGATAAAAGACACAATGTAAACATAAGAACATATAAAGCTTTAAAAATACATTAAAATATGTGACATGCAAACACCAAACAAATTAAAGCTGGTTAACACTAACAAACCAGTATAACCAAAAAAGCACTTATGTAAAGCATATATAAACAACTGCAGAAATCAGGGAACTCAGTAGAAAAAAACAGCAAAACATTGAACAGGCATTTCACAGGAGGATATATTTGGCCCTAAACATGGAAAAAGGTGCTCAACTTTATGAGTCATCATGGAAATGCAAATTTACACCAGAGAAATATCACCAAGCATCTACCAGAATGAAGACCAATCACTGCACAACTACTAAAATGAAATGATACTAAAGAATTGGAATTCTAATAGACATGAAAATGATGAAAGAAAAAGAACTGAAAAGGAGCTGGATGGCATATTTACTTTAACCTTACCTGGCCAGCCAGGTTTCAGAGGTCCCAAATTAATACTAGCTATATTCTAATGGGGTTCTTTATATGGATTTTACATTCTTTAAAAAAAATACACAAACATACAACACACATATATATACACAAATACATATATAAATTTATATATATATATTCAATTACATATCCAAATATATATTCAGATGTGTATCTATTCAAATGTATATGTATGTACATATTTTGAAATAAATATTTAGTGACCTTTATTTTGTTCTTGTCATACCATGGATATGTTTATTCTCAAAAGATTTTCTTGTTATCACAAATCCCAGAGTAGATAATCCTCTCAATATTGGTGAATTTATTTATTTGAGGTTCAAATGTCCCAAATACATAGACTAGAAAGGCCTCATCTTACATCATACGCCTGAATAAGACATGTTCCTTTCTGGAAGTGCTGTAGTTTATATGTTATTCTCAAACACATGGAAACACCACCCTCTTATCTCTTAAGTGGAGAAAATCTGCAGTTTGCAAAGCATGATATATTGACAGAACTGAAAATGGAGTTTAATATATTATTTTCTAATGTCAATGCTAAACTTGTTTAAACTTTGAATGATTAAAATCTCCTCAAATCCCTCAACACTTCAGAATTATCTTTTCCTTTCCCTCAAATTGTTTACTTCAGTCAACTTCTGTGAAAACTTTTTCACCATCCTTAAAGTTTCCAAAAACTTCCAGGAAGTCTTTAGATTCCCTTGGACACATCACACTTTTATTACTGCCCTTGATGAATTTTTAATAAAACCCTTCAGCAGTCACCTCACCTCTCCTGCTGTCCTGTCTGCAGATTTTTCCCCAAACTAATCATCTAGCCTTGTCCTCTTTTCTCAAGGCACGATGTCTTAGTCCAGTCTGCTAAAACAACTACCATAGGCAGGGAGGCTTATGAGCAACAGACATTGATTTCTCACAGTTCCAGAGGCACGGAGTCTGAGATCAGGGTGCAGCATGGCTGAGTTCTGGTGAAGACTCTCTGCTGGCTTGCAGATGACTGACTTCTTGTGTTCTCATAATGCAGAAGGAAAGCTAGCTAGCTCTCTGGCCTCTTCTCATAAGGGTGCTAATCCTACTTACAAAGGTTCTATCGTCATCACTGAATTCTCACCCAAAGGTCTTGCCTCCAAATACCATTACATTGGACATTAGATTTCAACATGTGAATTTAGAGGGGTCACATTTAGTTCATAACATACCACTCACATAAGTTTTACTGAAGATTTGGTAATTGCATTGCACAGAACAATATTTTAAAACAAGTATTAGATGTCACCATTCAAAAAAGCTGCATGGCTTTCTGGTTGTTCTTCTTAGGCCTGATTTTCTCCTGAACTGCTTCCTTTCTCCCAATGCCACTCTATCATCTTCCAAACCCTTTCTCTCTGACAGCCAGCAAAGACTCCCCAAATACTTATTTCTCTACTACACAGAGAAATGACTATCTTTTGTTTTCTTATTTCTACTCATATAGACTGGTCCTAGCCAACAAGCGCATTTAAACACATAAACCTCTGCAACACACATGCTCACACATATGCTTGCCATATCTAGCATAGCAATGTATTCTCAGGATTTCTGCTTTCCAAGATCTCACATGCCTGGGAGAGACATGTAAAAAAGTAATGACATATCTTTACAGGAGGAGAGATTATGAAGGTAAAGATTCCCCAGAGCTGGATCTTAAAGGAGGCTTAAAAGTAGATCATTAATACGTAAGTGTGGATTCTAGCTTGGGAATTAAGAAAGAAAGAGAAACCAGAGAGAGAGAGAGAGAGAGAGAGAGAGAGAGAGAGAATGATGTATGAAAACCACCCTGTCATCATAGATCATAGACCATAGACTATGGCATGTTCTGGACATAACTATTCGTTTGAAGTTACTGGAGAACAGAAAGTGTGCCTGTGTGTGTGTGTGTGTGTGTGTGTGTGTGTGTGGTGTGTGTGTGACATTTACAATGAGACAACTCAGAAGAAAGATGCAGACTGGTGGTCATCCTGTGAAGATCCATTTTCTAAATGCAGAATCAGGTTGGTCTCAGAGTACTATAGGAGTGTACCACTTAAATGCCTAATCTATATCATTTTTTAGGTAATCAGAGGACAAACAGTGAACTTAAAAATATAAATTTGTTAGGAAAACCATTCATCTAGCCAGGCTGATTCTGAATGAAGGTAAAAATCAATCAAACAAACAAACACACACACAACCAAAAGAAACAAGAAATACAGAAAAGGAAAAAAGCCAAACCAGAGAAAGGAAGGTGATGTCTTACTCACCATCTGATATTCTGGGAGTACAGAGTGGTTACATGGGGTGGCCACAACAGACTAGAATGATACTATGGTGTGTTTAGGGGGAGCTCACTGAAAAATGAGTCATACAGTCTTCAGTCGGTGATATTGTTTGGCTCTGTGTTGCCACTCAAATCTCATCTCAAATTGTAATTCCCACGTGTTGGGGGAAGGGCCTGGTGGGAGGTGACTGAATCATAGGGGCAGACTTCCTGCTTGCTGTTCTCCTGATAGTGAGTTCTCAGAAGATCTGGTTGTTTGAAATCCTGTGGCACTTCCTCCATCATTTTCTTTCTCTGCTGCCACCATGTAAGACATGTCTTGATTTCCCTTCGCCTCCTGCCATGATCATAGTTTTCCTGAGGCCTCCCTAGCCATGCAGAACTGTGAGTCAATTAAATCTCTTTTCTTTATAAATTACCCAGTCTTAGGCAGTTCTTTATAGCAGTTTGAAAACGGATTAATATTGTCGGAGACCTTTAGCTCTAGGAACAATATGGAATAAGACAAGGATAGAAGAGTGAGTTACAGTGGCTTTATTGGAGGTTCAAGGCCCCAACAGAGAACAGTATTATACAGATCAACTATGCCTCTAACACCATGAAATAGTATAACCTGTTTTTCCTCAACCCCTGGGGATTTTTGGAGGAAAAAAGGAAAGAAGGTGAGGGTAGGAAATTAGAATTTTTTATTGCCTGATTTTTATTAAAGTCTCTAATTTATTTTTTAAATAAACTTTAAGAATGGTTTTAGATTTAGAGAAACATTGGGAACATAGTACAGAGAATCCCATATATGTCACAGCCAGTTTCCCTTGTTATTAACATCTTGCATTAGTGTGGCACATTCATTACAATTAACAAACCAACACTGATACATTATTATTAACTAAAGATCCATACTTTTTAAAATTTCCTTAGTTTTTACCTAATGTCTTGTTCTGTCCTGGTGCAGTACATTGCATTTAGTCATCATGTTTCTACTTAACTTTTTGAACACAAAGAATGCATTTATAGGCATTTGTTTTAACATGTTTGCCAATTCTATTTTATATGTCCGTTCTTGGTATATTTTATTAATTTAATCCTTACAATAATGTATGAAGCAGACTCCTAATATCATCCCCATTTCACAGATAAAGACATTGAGGTATATAGAGATCAAGCAACCTACCCAAAGCCATACAACAACAAGTGTTGGAGTCAGGGCATGAACCCAGGCAGCCTTGCTCCATCAAAGTGAATGTAGAGGAAATAATTTTTAGTCAAATTATTTTAAATTCTTCAGTGAGCCTCTGAAATTTCAGGTTCTTATAGTTCAGGGTTTCAGAATTCCCTGGGTACAAAAATCGAAAATGAGACTCTTGGCCATTGAATCTGACATATGAAGCAATCTGGGATCTTGAGCCTGGCATTCTGCTGTGTGCTCACTGTCTCCACCCTTATCTGTAACATGAAGGAAATTAACTAGTGTGTCAAAAAAAGTCACAGCCAGCTACTGTTTGTATAAATCATTATTCCATGAAAGGGCCCTATATGCAAAGCAGTCCCCAAATGCCAAAGGACCCAAGAAACCAAAGAATGAGGCAGACAAGCCCAGTTTGTCAGTGGGAGGTGATCTATTATGGGGATCTTACAGACAGACACATAGTCTTAAGTGGCTACAAGACAGGTAGATCTTCATGCTGCATCCCCAAGACCCAGGGCTTATATTTTGGGAAAAAAGTATCTGTGCTTTGAAAGGAATGTGTAGGTGGTTGAGAGAATGCTGCTGACATCACAACCTATGACTTCTGCAATAACATAAAGGGTTGTTTTGGATGAAAGACAAAATTTATAGTGAATAAGTGTTTCTACATAAAGACTAATAAATCAACCAGACATCCTGGAGGTATTCCTGGACTTAGGGTTAGTCAAGGGTCACATGATGGATTAGCATTTAAAAATGAAGTCTCTCTTTAAAATAAAGTCAATCTTATGAATGATAAGATGCGATGTAATTCTGTTGTTTGGGGCATTCTCAGATGTGACTGGCTCAAGCTATGGCAGCTCACTTGTGTTGGTCCCTTTGTCTGTAAAGAATCTTGAGCAAATTATCTAAATTCTCTGAGTTTAATGTCTTCCTTTATAAAATGAGGTGACCATAGGGACTATTGACATTGCTATAAGAACTAAAGGAAGTATCATATAAAGCACCTAGCATATTAGTTTTCTTCTGTTCATCATCATTATGAATGGAGTAGTGAGAAGACAGGAGTGACTTCTACTACCTCTTCAGCCTGTGACTTCATCAAAGGAGAATTTTTAAATGATAGGGTTTTAACTTCATCATAAAAGGCAGTGCTGCATTCTCCAGAAAATGCATGTCTACAAGTGGTTCATTAGTTTATATGTCAAGAACCTTATGTGGTATTTAGGGTGAAAAGAAAGTATCAGAGGAGCAACCTTAACTCAGAAACACCACCCTCCTTGGGCTTTATTCTATTTATTGGAAACCCTTTTCATGGTCATGCCAGGGCATGGATAGTCAGTGGATTTGCAGTTAAAGTTCAATTCCTTCCAAGGACATTCTTGAAAATAGCATTTGATTATAGAAGCTCCACTTCAATGATGCAAAGAATCCTACACTGGGTTAAATCTTTTGCTTAGTCACATATTTGAAGAACTGTGTTAATATTATAATAATTTCCACCCCAGCGAAGAGGTTTTGACAGATGCAGGAAATTGGAGAGAAAGAGAAATAAGTGAGATCAAGGATAGCAGGAGGTCAGGCTTCCCCGTTTCCAGTGACCCCTGACTTCACATCCCAAGTGTTGTTCTTTCATCCTTATTATAGGTGTTGCAGGATCCACAGGGTTTGGAAACTTCTAGAAACTCTTTGCCAAAGAATTCTGAAAGGCACTAGCATTGGCAAATCTGCTTCACACAGAAAACATGGATTCTAACGTAACTCAAGTGTTCTGATATTCAGTGTTTGAAATAAAACAACTTTTTTTTTAATTTCAGTATCTGGATGATAGATAGGTAATTTTATTTTTTGAGACAGCGTCTCTTTCTGTCACCCAGGCTGGAGAACAGTGGCATGATCTCAGCTCACTGCATCCTCTGCCTCCCAGGTTCAAGTGATTCATTCCTCAGCCTCCCGAGTAGCTGAGACTACAGACACATGCCACCACACCCAGCTAAGTTTTGTATTTTTAGCAGAGACACGGTTTTACCATGTTGGCTAGGCTGATCTTGAACTCCTGAGCTCAAGTGATCCACCTGCCTCAGCCTCCCAAAGTGCTGGGATTACAGGAGTGAACCACTGTGCTCAGACAGATACGTATTTTTTTTCCAAAGGTTAGGAACAAAAGAATAGACCTTTCTGAGTAGGCCCTAATACTGAGATGGCAGCCCAACCCAATCATCTTTGGATTTCACTTTCAGCACATATGAATGATCTGGGTGAGTCTTATAGGAAGTTACACAGTTCTTGATATAGTTCTTTCCCTCTGGGATGTCAGAAAGGAAAGAAGGAACTTCCAAAAGTGACTCAGTTGTAAACAGAATTATTCAAAGAACTTGAGAGAAGAAAACCGTTGCTTTCTACTATCAAAAAAATGTTGATGTTATGTTGAGAGTGAATGTGATCTTTCTA
The DNA here is from genome assembly GCF_024542745.1 of Macaca thibetana thibetana. Lineage (NCBI taxonomy): Eukaryota > Metazoa > Chordata > Mammalia > Primates > Cercopithecidae > Macaca > Macaca thibetana. The sequence goes on along the minus strand of NC_065581.1, from coordinate 118,087,752 downwards.
TACAAAGATTAGTGATTGAAATTTTGTACCATGGTTCATTTATTTCCGATTAATAATCGGGAATAGAAGAATAGAGGAAGAAAAATGTGAGGAACAAGGGGAAAACAGACAATGAAGCCAGGATTTGCTTTTATTCAGGAGAGATTTTCTAACATTTGAAAAACATCTACTGAATTAGATGACAAGTGATATATAGAAGTGAAAGGACCTATCTAATGCCAGAATTTTGCACCTAGTTCATCAGTAGTCATCTTTTCCTAAGTCAAGGTAATGAGAATCGTAGCACAGGAAATGGATAGCATGACATTATCATCTTAAACTCTTTTCACAGTTAGGATATGCATAGAAAAAGAAAAATCTCCAGGCAGAGCAGATGGCTTGATGCACACTACCAATGATTTGTGTACACACAGTTTAAAATGACAGTCTTTATTGTTCCCTGAACATGGCTTCTGATGACAGAAGCAAAGTCAACAGGCTTAAAAATATGCAGACGTGTTAATATAATTTTATAAATGCAGACTACAGTTCCATTAAAAAAAACTCAAGGTCATTCCTTACCATATGCCATAAAGCTTACTGGTTTTACTGATAAATGAAAAATACAATCTGGAAAGAGCTATGAGACAGCAGTCACTAATTTCCAAAATAGAGTAAAAGAAGAGGATATGGAGGGACATTTATCCTTTAAAAATACTCTGATTACCATTAGAATAAACCAGCCCCCAAGACAGAGGTACCTACTTCTATCTTAAATCTAAGAACCCCTAGGGCTGTGCTGTAGCCTGCACACCTGGAATAGATTTAAACAAAGACACCCAAACCCCAAGAGAATACTGAGGCATACACAATCTATATGTCCCCTTCCTTCAGATAATGCTGCAGAGATGGAGTCTCTTTGCAGGGTCCACAAGCTCCTTGAGTGGTATGCAATTAAAAAAAAATCAGTTGCATCCTTTTATTTAATACAATCACAATATAATTTACTCATAGTAAGTTTATTCATTCTTAAATTTACAATATGTCTATTATATACAGAGCACTCTGTCAGGCACTGGGATTGTTTTGCATAGTTCATATCCATTTTTCTGGAAAGAGGGAGGCCTTGGATAAGGTTTTCAAAGGAACTCAACCAAAATAAAAAATGTTAAGAACCACTGCTGTATAAAATAAACCAAGCTTTATATATGCAGCAGGTGTGAATGGTATGCACAGACTGTAAAGCTAAGTACATTGAGTATCTATTGTATGTCAGCAGGTGTGAATGGTATGCACAGACTGTAAAGCTAAGTACATTGAGTATCTATTGTATGTCAGGCACTGTGTTATCACAGGGAATCCTCACCACAATCCTATATTGTATCACTCAATTTATAAATGACAAAACTGACCTGAGGTTGATGGATATGTGTCAAATGTCACAAAATTGACCAGCTCTCCAGACTCTCACTTTTCATTTCCATTGTAATTGTTGATGTCCCCCCAGGGTTTTATCCTAAGGCCTGCCTCATTTTGCCAACACTTTGGACATTCCCTTCCTTTGTCTTGGTTTCAATTTCCATCTACATCTCCCTTGCTTTCAGTCTCCATGTTGATAGGTACTGAGTACCTAGCTCTAGGCCAATAAATACAGATGCGTATAAGACTTCTTCCCTTGTCATAAGACTTCCACGTCTGGTTGTTTCTTATGCAAAATGAGATTATTTTCCAACAGTGTTCACATTTGAGGCATCTGGCAATGTCATTATCAATGTTCTGGTTGCACAAGTCAGAAACCTGGGGACTATTTTTGATTCCTATTGTCTTTTACCATACATCAAAACAATTACTTATCTTGTTCATCCAACTTTCTAAACATTTCTAAAATTTATCTACTTCTGTGCTTCCCCACTACTTATATCTCTTATGTCAATTTGATCACATCACCTTCTCTACACCTGGTACCTGCTGAGCCTTCTGGAGATTCCCATTTCTTTTAGGGTAGCATCCAAATGTCCTGCTTCCAAAACCCTTCAATGTTGGGAGCCAAAAGCCTGAGGGTCATGACCAACTCAGCATTCCACTGGAGGATATATGATTAAACAGCAAACTGTTCTTCATGAATGCAGAATGTGGGCAAACTCGCCTCTGCACCTGCCACCAGAAGGTATGCCAAGGGCAGTCACTCCCTGGCACCGTGCTCCTTGAGGTTATCTACTGGGACGTCTGGAGCCTACTGTTCAAAAAAATGCAGTCATGCAGGCCTGCACCAAGTCAAGCAACTAACCAACAACCACCCACTTCTCCCTATCTCCTTTACTCAGTAAATACAAAGGGCTCTAGAAGCTTAGGGCCCTTGTTCACTAGATGCAAGGAGCCCCCTGACCCCTTCTTCCAAACATACTCTTTTGTCTTTATCTTTATTCCCACATTCGTCCTTCTTTGTTCAGTCTACCAGGATCTGCGGCACTTCAAAATCTAGTCCTTGCTCCAAACTTATCTTTTGTAAATCCCAAATTGCAATTTAAACTGAAGTCTGTGAACTATTTGCATCTTTTGAGGGGTCTGTACTCAATCTCCTCCATCTGCTGTTTTTTTCTGCCAGTAATGCTCACCCTATTCCTACCTCTGAGTAACTCCTATAAATGCTTCAGGTCTTAATAATTGGGAGCTGGCATTCAATGGGCATAAAATTTCAATAATGCCAGATGAGTATGTTCTAGAGATCTGGTGTACAACACAGTGCATATAGATAACAATAAGATACTGTAAACTTTAAAATCTGTTAAGAGAATAGATCATGTAAAGTATCCTTACCACTAGAAACAAAAAAACAAATGGAAGGGAAACAAGGAAAGTTTGGGAAGTGCTGGCATGTCTATTACCTTGATTGTGGTGATAGTATCACAAGTGTTTGTATGTGTCCAAATTCATCAAATTGTAAAGATTACATATGTACATTTTATATAGCATTTACCTCAATAAAGCTGTTTACCAAAAAGAGCTACAGCCATATCTTAAGAGATTTCCTGATCTCACTGAAATGTGTTGGAAACCATACTCTGTGCTTCCTGCATCAAAGCACCTACAGAATGATCTTTTCTTTCCACTAGAAGTAACATCATGGAGCAGAAAGGTCATGGCTTCCGGGTTCACTCTTGTATTCCCAATGTTGAGCACAGCATCTAGCTTATATCAAGTACCCGTAAATACTGATGAATGATTTTAATTTGATCCTATGAATGGATCCCCTTTAAACATCCTGGCTGATGCTACTTTGGTTAAAGTGGCCAGATAAAATACAGTTTTCCCAGTTAACTTTGAATTTCATATAAGCAATGAAAAATGATAAATATATATATATACACACACACACACCCATATATATATACACACACACACGCACAGTATGCAATATATAGGGCACACTTATACCAAAAAAGTATTCGTTATTTTTCTGAAATTAAAATTTAATAGACTGTTTTGCATTTTCATGCTATTAACTTTGACATTTGGTTGGCCCTTTGTCAGGGACCTTGCAGGTTCCTTTAGTCATACTAAACAGGCATCTCCCACAGGCATGAAAGGTAGCTATGTTTGCCAACAACCTTCACCATGCACTTGCTGATTCACATCTAGCTTCATTGCTCTGATTTAGCTTCTAGGTTTCCCCTTACTTTATTCCCATCATCCACTTGCTATCCCATTACTGACCATGGCCTGATGTCTATATTCTGATGACACCTTTGGCAGCCACTCCAGTCTAGCATTAAATCACTACTAAATTCATTGCCTTGGGCTCTGCCTCTCCTCTGTCATATCCTGGAGTATCACATGCAAACTTAGCGCTCACAGGACAGCCTATTACATTCTTGGAGAGTTCTAATTGTTAGAGAGTCTGTCTTTGTGTTAATCTGAAATTGACTTCCCTGAGGCTTTGACCTATTTGAGTTTCAATAGATAGTTTGTTTCTTGAGAGCAGAGAAATGTCTTATGCACTGTGGTATCTCCAGGCTTCATGGCAGTGACTGGCACATGGAAGACTCTTGATAAATGTCTGCTGAATAAAATTTGGCATTATTGCCTCTGGAGCTGCACTGTGTAAAATGAATCTCTTATCTACAGTCAGTTTTTCAAATGTGTGAACAATGTTATATAGCTCTTCATCAATCTGGTCTTTTATAGGCTGGGCATTCCCAGTTCCTTAAATCATTTTTCATTTGAGAAGTGAATTACCTTGCACAGAAGAGGCACTTGGTAAATGTTTGTCCATTAAGAATTTCCTCATGTTTGGTTAAAATGGCAAATATTCATAAGAAAACAATGCTAGATATAACTTTAAATGACATAGACATTACTAGTGGGCATAGGTAAAAATATAATGAATGGTGAAAAGGACAATTGTATCCCATAAAAATGTATACCAACTTAACAATATAGACTGCCTAGATATTTTGAAAATGCATTCATTTGCATAAATATCCAAACATTCCTATAATTTGAAATACTTTAATTTTGAAATATAATATGATAATATTTGTAGTATATTTTGAAAGAAGCCTTCAGCAATTCTCCAATCTTATTATTTGCCTATTCCCATGCATACAGTCATCTGTCTAGATATTTTGGGCCTCAACATTGAACATGTGGCAAGAGAGAAGTTTAAATATCCTTTTAAAATGAAATATATTTTTCCATTTTCTGTCGAAATAATTAGCAAGACAAATGATTGTATCATCTCATTGTTACTGTGCAAAGAGATCTATAAAGAAAAAAGAAGGAGGAGAAACCAATGATTCGATCTATTAATTAGAGAGAAAATCATGCTAAAAATGGTAAGGTGTGCATCAAAGTACTAGATACATCTTAAGTAGGTAATTTTAAAAGAGGGATAATTGCCAATGTATGTTCAAATTTGCATACTTTCCTTCAGCTCGCCTACTAAACTGAATAGCTATATTTGATCAATTATAACAATTATATAAACACTAAGATTTTCGTTAAACTTGTTTTTATAGCTTTTATAGCCAGAAACATTTGATGTGTAATGAATAACTCAACGATTTACTGCCTTTTATTTATAAACCTTGCTAGATTCTATCATGTTATAGTGATTTTACATTCGGTATTCAAATCTGACGTGGGGTTATAGTGATTTTACATTCGGTATTCAAATCTGACGCGGGGTTATAGTGATTTTACATTCGATATTCAAATCTGACGCGGGGTTGGATTACAGTCTGCCATTTCTGCAGTCCAATTAATATGAACAGGGTGGGAGAAGGATGAATCTTATTCTATATTAAAATTTGTACCTGGCCACACAGCAAAATAAACACTAGATTGGTTGCTGCAAAAATGTCAGGCACAATTACATGGATGAAACATAAAGAGCATTCCTCTCAGCAAGATTCACAAGAGGAGGGGTGTCATAAATAGGGAAAAGAAAACTGTTCAACAAAGCTGGTTGTATCTTGCCTTTAAGCAGGGAGTTCACCATTAAAGGCATTTTCTGGATAGACAGTCCTGAGGTGTGTGTTTGTGTGTGTGTGTTTTATACAGGGAGAGAGAATTTATATACTATCATACTGGCATCAAGCCATATAATAGCTCCAGGAATAATACTGAGATTTCATAATCCATGAAATTTCTTATTTCCAGCAAACTCCCTCATAGCCAGTGAGTGTCAGAATGCAGATTGTGTGTTTATCTTTCCTAAAGAAGTAAAAGGTAGTCGCCTTGCTCTTCCCCTCCATCGCCCCACATCACCTCTGCTCCACTTGCTATCCATTTTCTTAAATAGAAGATTCAGGGAGAATCCCTGCAGTAGGTTATAATAGGTTGCCAGAGGAAATGTTTCTTCTATTTTAAAAGAAAAAGAAGTAAGAAAAAGAAGTTTTCATTAGCTCTATGATATTCCTTCTGACAAGCCACTGTTTTGAAGGCAAATCTACTCTTCCTACTGCCTTCACATGTTTCTAGGAGATAGTTGTGTGAGAAAATCCTCTGTACTAAAGATTTTTGTATTCTGGAGATATTTCTCATGAGGAGTGGTCAAACCCCTGTAGAGTAAATGAGACAAGGGGCCAGTACCAGAACACTCTTATGAAAAGTGACATTTAAGATTCAGTAAAATAGGAGATAATATAGGAGATATGGAAGCCCTCCTGGTCATATGCCATAAATGGTGATGAGATTTGAATTGCCCGTGTTCTCACCTGCCTCGCAGCTGAAGTGTTAGAAGCCCAGGATCCTAAGAGACTTAGGGTTTTCTCTATTTGAATTATAGCATATGTTCAAGCTGTATCCCTAAACTCCTGACTGAGCTACTAAAAATAATGACTCCTGAGACAAACAATGAGTAATCTACTCTGAGCAGTGCTATAGCAGAGGGAGTGGAATGTTTGCAGCTGAGATTTGAAACATAAGAATCAGTGAGGGAGAGAGATAAAAAATGACTGCAAGAGTTGATATAAAAAACATGCTTCAGTCCAATTGTCTCCCATTTTTTTTCTGTCAAAATGAATGAGCATCAGAAACAAAGATATCGAAGAGATTCTCAGAGATGGCCCTTGGAAATTTTAAAATTAAGAAAGCACAATCTACAATGATTCTTAAAATTAGAAAATAGTATCCAGGGGAATTACATAAGATTATATCCTGACTAAAACACAATTTATTCTTGTAAATAGGAAAAACAGATTGGGAAAGGTGTAGTTTCATTATGAACAGTCTGCTAATGTCAGTACCATAAGAAACTAACAAAAACTTTGCCCTGTGACTTAGCTTCACACCTTCTGAGAAGCAGGAACAGCCTAAATATACCCTAGCCAGGGTTATCAGCAAAGAACCACAAAACAAAGCCCTCAGCTTTTCATCACATTAAAGCAGTTGAGAAACTGCAATATTCCCCTTATGTTCCTTGTGGGTAATTCTAAATTAAGCTCTAAATAAAGAGCACCAACCATTGTTCATCAGGCCTGAACCAAATCAATAAAATAGATGAGATTATTTTGGCAAGTGGCATGAGATGTTGGAGCCTAGAGCTGGAAGTGCTTAGGTGTCAATTTCTGAATTATTTCAAGGGAACTAATTCAGATGATATTTATCAAGATAATTTTTAGAGTTAATGCAATTCAAATATTTTCCAAGTTAAATAATCTTCATAAAATTAAATTTCACAGTTCAGAAATGTGCAGAAAAGAGTAGCCTTTTCCATCCAAGTGAACAACATTTGACTTTAAGGAGCAATTCTCTTGGAATTTTAAAAATGAGAAACATAAGCTTCCCCAAATTTATACATCAATTGCAATCTGTGGTTTGAAAATTTCTAACCAAAAATATACTCTGAATATTGTGGCAGCTGTTCCAAAACATCTTTCAAGTATTTATTATTCATTTTATATTGTCTTAAGATTTAAATTTGATATAGAGGAACTCTCCTTAGTATTATTATTATTTTGTATAGGAAGGAAGAGAACCATACTTCCCCAAATACTGAAGAGAGATTTTTAAATCATTGATCTGATAGCAAAAAATAAGTAAGGTGCTCTTCTCGCAAAGCATTAAATCAGAATTTCCAAGATCATCAGAGAGCAGTAAGTCAATGTCAGAATTAGATAACCTCACTCACTAGTCATCCCAACAGTCGCATTTCAACAGTGCAATTATAAGTAAAAACAGGTTCAGAAGCACTATGTAAAGAGTTAAGCTTTGGGAACATGGCCATTTTCCATGCAACCCAAGATGACCTCCTCATGGATTCTGTTGAGTAGAGAGGGGATAACTCATACAGTCTTAAGCACTTGTTCCAAGAAATGACATCAAATTCTGTCCAATGGTGAATTCATTGAAAATTTTAACCATTTAAAAATTAACCCAGCTTTCCTAGAAGTATGGCCCATGAGATAAGACTTATTTTCTTTCACCTAATCTCCAGACCACACTAAGGTTAGGAGTCTGGCTAAAAGCACAGCTACATCAGCTGTAGGACACTAGGGCAAAATCAAAAGGTCATAAGTTGATCAAAATGTATGCAGATATTTTGGCAAGAGGATGTGGATCTCCAGGGGAGGAATAGAAGCCTTGGCACACATCTTTAGCTTGTTGGGGAACTGAATCTGCGGGGGAAAGAATGGATGAAATTTTGCCTAGGCTATAAAGCAAATCACAGTAAAGTCAGTATCTAATGCATTATGCATGTAAAAACAAAGATGCATAAAATGTACATTCCAGTAATTAATTTCAGAAGCTCTTCAGAGGATGTTACCTCAATCGTATTTGACAAATATCCTTAAGAACTTGAGCTATGTAGTGTGGCAAGCTGAGAAGCAGAAAAAACAAGGGCATGCAAAGATTAATACTTCAATCAATATTCACCAAGTGCCATATTAGGGCAATGCTGTGGGAAATCCTGTACATGGGACCTGAGACCTCTCTCATGGGCCATGTAATAATGTCTCTTCTCATAGGAGCAGAAGGTTAACAGGCATTGCTCATGTGCCCCATCCTACAGCTGAATTGCCTACCTGCAGTAAGGGAAGGAAAAGGAATGTTGGCAAAGCTTTTTAAAGACCTTTGCTGAGAAATCATGCTTGCCAGTATTCCATGTTTCTAGAAATATTGGGAAAAGGCTTGTCCCTTTGCATCCCAAATAAGGCAATACGAAATTATAACTGGATGCTACCATGGACACCCAGATTCTATCCAGGAGAACATAAATAGAAGTGATGAGAACACCCTCTCCCTGCTGGAAATACATGTGGAGCCCCCCTGTGGGGTTTGACTGTAGGCTCAGGGCAAAATGACTCTGCCTTTTCTAAGGCAGCTCTACCAACCCTGAGGTGCTCTTGAGTATTCAAGAATCTCACCTGCAGCAAAGGACTGGAAACACTACAAAGGTGGAACACTCAACATTGTGGTTAACTAGGAATAAAGTGAGAGTCTTTGGTTTCTCTTTTAATGCCCTGCAGTTTCTATCTCACCAAGAACCAAAAGAGAATCTAAGGATGGTCTTGCACATAGGAATTACAAGGGTGAAGCACTTTCTAAGATCAGGGATTTACCAAATGAATGACTCTTCCAGGGGCAGAGTCAACAAACATCTAACAATAAGGTAAGGTAGACACTAAGAGTTGATAATCTAGTAAAAATAATAACACAAGGCAGAATTTGATTGTTATTTAAGATTAAGTAGAAGAAACAAGCCAAGCAATTGGGAAAAAACAAGGTAAAGATTTCTTCTAAGATATTTGAGGAACAATTCGTGAAAAATCACCAAGTTAGGAATGAAATTTTTTTCAATATCTACATATTACCAAGAGTGGTACAAAAACTAGGAATGTAGGTCTAAAAGGGAAATAGAAGCAAAATTGAATAGATCTGCTATTTTCTAGCTATATCATAGTGGATAAGTGAGTAAGCCAGCCCACATTCTGTGCTTTAGTCCTCTCATCTATAAATTCAACATAAGATGGAATGAAGAATCTTATGAGGATGACTAAATTGATTCCAATATGGTGTTTTGATATCTTTAGCACAAAGAGGGATGATACACATTATTATTGATCCTTTCAATAAACAACTAGCTTTAAAGGAGCACTAACATTTAAAAAAATGTTGTTATACTAGTCTTGTATCTGAGATAGGAAAATAGGTCGCTCTGATGTATTATTTTATATTTTTAATTTTTATTTTAGGTTCAGGGCATATTTGTTATATAGGTAAATATATAAACACATGCACATTTGTTATATAGGTAAATTGTGTGTCATGGGAGTTTGGTGTACAGATTATTTTGTTACTTAGGTAATAAGCATAGGACCTAATAGGAACTCTTCCGATCACCACTCTCCTCCCACCCTATACTGTTTTATATGAACAAGTTTGCATTATATGAGGTCCTAGGATCTTTGGAAGTTTAAAGTACAATTTATAGAGGGTATAATACTTAACACTGTTTCGTTAACTTCAATAGATTATAAATTTTCAATATAAGTAAAATTATGAGAAGACACTTAAGAAGACATTGGGTTAGGTGCTGGAGGTATGACAATAATTATTCTTTATTATGATACTAGGGTACATGTGCACAACATGCAGGTTTTTGCATAGGTATACATGCGCCGTGGTGGCTGGCTGCACCCATCAACTTGTCATTTACATTAGGTATTTCTCCTAATGCTATCCCTCCCCCATCCCTCAACCCCCAACCCCCAACCCCTTGACAGGCCCTGGTGTGTGATGTTCTCTGCTCAGTGTCCATGTGTTCTCATTGTTCAGTTCTCACCTATGAGTGGGAACATGTGATGTTTGGTTTTCTGTCCTTGTGATAGTTTGCTAAGAATAATGGTTTCCAGCTTCATCCATGTCCCCGCAAGGACATTAACTCATCCTTTTTTATGGCTGCACAGTATTCCATGGTGCATATGTGCCACATTTTCTTTATCCAGTTTATACTGATGGATATTTTGGTTGGTTCCAAGTCTTTGTTATTGTGAATAGTGCCACAATAAACATACATGTGCATGTGTCTTTACAGTAGCATGATTTATAATCCTTTGGGTATATACCCAGTAATGGGATCGCTGGGTCAAATGGTATTTCTAGTTCTAGACCTTTGAGGAATCGCCACACTGTCTTCCACAATGGTTGAACTAATTCACACTCCCACCAACAGCGTAAAAACGTTCCTGTTTCTCCACATCCTCTCCAGCATCTGTTGTTTCCTTACTTTTTAATGATCGCCATTCTAACTGTCCTGAGATGGTATCTCATTGTGGTTTGATTTGCATTTCTCTGATGACCAGTGATGATGAGCATTTTTTCATATGTCTGTTGGCTGCATAAATGTCTTCTTTTGAGAAATGTGTGTTCATCTCCTTTGCCCACTGTTTGGTGTTTTTTTTTTTTTTCTTGTAAATTTGTGTAATTCTTTGTAGATTCTAGATATTAGCCCTTTGTCACATGGGTAGATTGCAAAAATGTTCTCCCATTCTGTTGGTTGCCTGTTCACTCTGATGATAATTTATTTTGCTGTGCAGAAGCTCTTTAGTTTAATTAGATCCTATTTGTCTATTTTGGCTTTTGTTGCCATTGCTTTTGGTGTTTGAGTCATGAAATCTTTGCCCATGCCTATATCCTGAATGGTGTTGCCTAGGTTTTCTTCTAGGGTTTGTATGGTTTTAGGTCTTACATTTAAGTCTTTAATCCATCTTGAGTTAATTATTGTATAAGGTGTAAGGAAGGGATCCAGTTTCAGCTTTCTACATATGGCTAGCCAGTTTTCCAAACACCATTTATTAAATAGGGAATCCTTTCCCCATTGCTTGTTTTTGTCAGGTTTGTCAAAGATCAGATGGTTGTAGAAGTGTGGTGTTATTTCTGAGGCCTCTGTTCTGTTCCATTGATTTACATATCCACTTTGATACAGTACCATGCTGTTTTGGTAGGCTTGTAGTATAGTTTGAAGTCAGGTAGCGTGATGCCTCCAGCTTTGTTCTTTTTGCTTAGGATTGTCTTGGCTATGCAGGCTCTTTTTTGGCTCCATATGAACTTTAGAGTAATTTTTTTCCAATTCTGTGAAGAAAGTCATTGGTAGCTTGATGGGAATGCCACTGAATCTATAAATTACCTTGGGCAGTATGGCCATTTTCGCGATATTGATTCTTCCTATCCATGAGCATGGAATGTTCTTCCATTTGTTTGTGTCCTCTTATTTTGTTGAGCAGTGGTTTGTAGTTTTCCTTGAAGAGGTTCTTCACATCCCTTGTAAGGTCCAGCCTTGTAAGGTCCAACAAAGTCACATCCCTTGTTGAATCTGCTTTGCATCCCAGGGATGAAGCCAACTTGATCGTGGTGGATAAGCTTTTTGATGTGCTGCTGGATTCAGTTTGCCAGTATTTTATTGAGTATTTTCGCATCCATGGTCATCAGGGATATTGGTCTAATATCCATGTAAGATGGATTCCTAGGCATTTTATTCTCTTTGTAGCAATTGTGAATGGGAGTTCACTCATGATTTGGCTCTCTGTTTGTCTGTTATTGGTGTATAAGAATGCTTGTGATTTTTGCACATTGATTTTGTATCCTGAGACTTTGTTGAAGTTGCTTATCAGCTTAAGGAGATTTTGGGCTGAGACGATGGGGTTTTCTAAATACACAATCATGTCATCTGCAAACAGGGACAATTTGGCCTCCTCTTTTCCTAACTGAATTACCCTTTATTTATTTTTCTTGCCTGATTGCCCTGGCCAGAACTTCCAACACTATGTTGAATAGGAGTGGTGAGAGAGGGCATCCTCGTCTTGTGCTGGTTTTCAAAGGGAATGCTTCCAGTTGTTGCCCATTCAGTATGATGTTGGCTGTGCTTTGTCATAAATAGCTCTTATTATTTTGAGATATATTCCATTGATACCTAGTTTACTGAGAGTTTTTAGCATGAAGAAATGTTGAATTTTGTTGAAGGTCTTTTCTGCATCTATTGAGATAATCATGTGGTTTTTGTCATTGGTTCTATTTATGTGAGGGATTACATGCATTGATTTGTGTATATTGAACCAGCCTAGCATCCCCGGGATGAAGAAGCTGACTTGATCATGGCGGATAAGCTTTTTGATGTGCTGCTGGATTCAGTTTGCCAGTATTTTATTGAGGATTTTCACAACCATGTTCACCAGGGATATTGGTCTAAAATTCTCTTTTTTTGTTGTGTCTCTGCCAGACTTTTGTATCAAGATGATACTGGCCTCTTAAAATGAGTTAGGAAGGATTCCTTCTTTTTCTACTGATTGCAATAGTTTCAGAAACAATGGTACCAGCTCCTCTTTGTACCTCTGGTTAGAATTCAGCTGTGAATCTATCTGGTTCTGGATTTTTTTTGGTTGGCAGGCTATTAATTATTGCCTCAATTTCAGAACCTGTTATTGGTCTATTCAGAGATTCAACTTCTTCCTGGTTTAGTCTTGGGGGGTGTATGTGTCCAGGAATTTATCTATTTCTTCCAGATTTTCTACTTTATTTGCACAGAGGTGTTTATGATATTCTCTGATGATAGTTTGTATTTCTGTGGGATCAGAGGTGATATCCCCTTTATCATTTTTTTATTGTGTCTATTTGATTCTTCTCTGTTTTCTTCTTTATTAGTTTTGCTAGCAGGCTATTTTGTTGATCTTTTCAAAAAATCAGCTCCTGAATTCATTGATTTTTTGAAGTTTTTTGTGTGTATCTCCTTCAGTTCTGCTCTGATCTTAGTTATTTCTTGCCTTCTGCTAGCTATTGAATTTGTCTGTTTTTGCCTCTCTAGTTCTTTTAATTGTGATGTTAGGGTGTCAATTTTAGGTCTTTCTTACTTTCTCTTGTGGGCATTTAGTGCTGTAAATTTCCCTCTACACACTGCTTTAAATGTGTCCCAGAGATTCTGGTATGTTGTGTCTTTGTTCTCATTGGTTTCAAAGAACATGTTTATTTCTGCCTTCATTTCGTTATTTACCCAGTAGTCATTCAGAAGCAGATTGTTCAGTTTCCATGTAGTTGTGCAGTTTTGAATAAGTTTCTTAATCCTGAATTCTAATTTGATTGCACTGGGGTCTGAGAGACAGTTTGTTGTGATTTCTGTTCTTTTACATTTGCTGAGGAGTGTTTTACTTCCAATTATTTTAGAATAAGTGTGATGTGGTGCTGAGAAGAATGTACATTCTATTGATTTGGGGTGGAGAGTTCCGTAGATGTCTATTAGGTCTGCTTGGTGCAGAGATGAGTTCAAATCATGGATATACTTGTAAACCTTTTGTCTCATTGATCTGTGTAATATTAACAGTGAGGGGTTAAAGTCTCTCAGTATTATTGTGTAGGAGTCTAAGTCTCTTTGTAGGTCTCCAAGGACTTGCTTTATGGATCTGGGTGCTACTGTATTGGGTGCATGTATATTTAGGATAGTTAGCTCTTCTTGTTGAATTGATCCCTTTACCATTATGTAATGGCCTTCTTGGCTCTTTTGATCTCTGTTGGTTTAAAGTCTGTTTTATCAGAGACTAGTATTGCAATCCCTGCTTTTTTTTTTTTTTTTTTTTTTTTTTTTTTTTTTGCTTTCCATTTGCTTGGTAGAGCTTCCTCTATCCCTTTATTTTGAGCCTATGTGTATCTCTGCACATGAGATGGGTCTCCTGAATACAGCACACTGATGGGTCTTGATTCTTTATCCAATTTGTCAGTCTGTGTCTCTTAATTGGGGCATTTAGCTCATTTACATTTAACATTAATATTGTTATGTGTGAATTTGATCCTGTCTTTATGATGTTAGCTCATTATTTTGCCCATTAACTGATACAGTTTCCTCATAGCATCAATGGTCTTTACAATTTGGCATGTTTTGGCAGTGGCTGGTACTGGTTGTTCCTTTCCATGTTTAGTGCTTCCTACAGGAGCTCTTGTAAGGCAGGCCTGGTGGTGACAAAATCTCTCAGCATTTGCTTGTCTGTAAAGGATTTTATTTCTCCTTCACTTATGAAACTTAGTTTGGGTGGATATGAAATTCTGGGTTGAAAATTATTTTCTTTAAGAATGTTGAATATTGGCCCCCACTCTCTTCTGGCTTGCAGGGTTTCTGCCGAGAGATCCACTGTTAGTCTGATGGGCTTCTCTTTGTGGGTAACCTGACCTTTCTCTCTGGCTGCCCTTAACATTTTTTCCTTCATTTCAACCTTGGTGAATCTGACAATTATGTGTCTTGGGGTTGCTCTTCTCAAGGAGTATCTTTGTAGTGTTCTCTGTATTTCCTGAATTTGAATGTTGACCTGCCTTGCTAGGTTGGGGAAGTTCTCCTGGATAATATCCTGAAGAATGTTTTCTAACTTGGTTCCATTCTCCCCGTCACTTTCAGGTACACCAATCAAATATCAATTTGGTCTTTTCACATCGTCCCATATTTCTTAGAGTCTTTGTTTGTTTCTTTTCACTCTTTTTTCTCTAATCTGGTCTTCTCACTTTATTTCATTAATTTGATCTTTAATCACTAATATCCTTTCTTCCACTTGAGCAAATTGGCTATTGAAGCTTGTGCATGCGTCACGAAGTTCTCATGCTATGGTTTTCAGCTCCATCAGGTCATTTAAGGTCTTTCCTACACTGTTTATTCTAGTTAGCCATTCATCTAACCTTTTCTCAAGGTTTTTAGCTTCCTTGCCATGGGGTAGAACATGCTCCCTTAGCTCAGAGAAGTTTGTTATTACCGACCTTCTGAAGCCTACTTCCATCAGCTCATCAAAGTCATTCTCCATCCAGTTTTGTTCCGTTGCTGGCAAGGAGCTGTGGTCCTTTGGAGAAGAAGAGGCACTGTGGCTTTTGGAATTTTCAGCTTTTCTGCTCTGGTTTCTCCCCATCTTTGTGGTTTTATCTACCTTTGGTCTATGATGTTGGTGACCTACAGATGGGATTTTAGTGTGGATGTCCTTTTTGTTGGTGTTGATGCTATTCCTTTCTGTTTGTTAGTTTTCCTTCCAACAGTCAGGGCCCTCAGCTGCAGGTCTGTTGGAGTTTGCTGGAGGTCACTCCAGATGCTGTTTGCCTGGATATTACCAGTGGACGCGGCAGAACAGCAAATATTGCAGAATGGGAAATACTGCTGCCTGATCCTTCCTCTGGAAGCTTTGTTCCAGAGGGATACCCACCTGTATGAAGTGTCTGTCGGTCCCTAATGGGAGGTGTCTCCCAGTCAGGGTACATGGGGGTCAGGGACTCACTTGAGGAGGCAGTCTGTCCATTCTTAGAGCTTGAATGCCATGCAGGGAGAATGACTACTCTCTTCAGAGCTGTCAAACAGGGATGTTTAAGTCTGCAGAAGTTGTCTGCTCCCTTTTGTTCCACTATGCCCCACCCATAGAGGTGAAGTCTATAGAGGCAGTAGGCCTTGCTGAGCTGCAATGGGATCACCCAGATCAAGCTTCCCATCACTTTGTTTACCTACTCAAGCCTCAGCAATGGCGGACACACCTCCCCCCGCCAGGCTGCAGCCTCGCAGGTCAATCTCAGACTGCTGCACTAGGAGTGAGCAAGGCTCCATGGGCGTGGGACCTGCTGAGCCAGGCACAGGAGGGAATATCCTGGTCTACTGGTTGCTAAGACTGTTGAAAATCACAGCATTTGGGCAGGAGTGTTTTTCCAGATATAGTCTATCACGGCTTCCCTTGGCTAGGAAAGGGAAATCTGCTGACCCCTTGTGTTTCTGGGGTGAGGTGATGCCCCACCCTGCTTTGGCTTGCCCTCCATGGGCTGCACCCACTGTCTAACCAGTCCCAATGAGATGAACCAGGTACCTCAGTTGGAAATGCAGAAATCACCCGTCTTCTGCGTCAATCTCACTGGGAGCTGCAGACCAGAGCTCTTACTATTCAGTCATCTTGGAAGCGACCCAAGATCTCTTATTCTTAAGGAACCAACAGAGATTAGGCAAAAAGTCACAGCAAATTCAATCTAAGGATTAAAGTGCATGTAATTATTTCTCTTCTACATAGCTCACCTGACTTTATAGTTGATCTAAAATGCCTAATGATGAGATGGTTAATTTGACATTGCTGTAAGCCACTAAATGCTAATTACTTACAGTACCTCCAAGGGGCTTTGTAACTGCATATTTGTAGCAGGGTTTCTGTGTAATAGTTTAGCAGATATTGCAAACTAGTCACAACAAAGAGATGGAATACTTAATTTTTAGATTTGAAAGTTCACACACCTAATTTGGCTAGAATAGAAAGTTGATAAGGTCACCGGGAAGTGGAGTTTCCTTGCTTCGAAGCCATCAATGCCACACTTATCTAGAATTAGCTGACTCACAAATGCAGACCCGTAATCAAAAAGGACTTCATGTCAACACGTTTATAAATAACAAAATCATAAATCCCAGGATTGAAGACAGGTTCAATTAATCTTAATTGAGTGCATATTTGTCAGGCAGTGCTCTAAGACATGGAGATACAGCAGTGAGCAAAATGAAATCCTAGCTCTCAAAGGTGTACATTCTAGATGCAGGAGGCCTCCAGGATGTGCACACACACACACATACATGCATATGTACATATATACATACATTACATGTGTGCATACATGAAATGGGGTAAAGACAATAGAGTGATGAAGGTATGGAGACTGTTTTATGTTCAAGATCAGGGAAGGCCTCCTCAGTAAGGTGACATTTTAGGGGAGACCTGAAGTGTAGGAATATATCAAACAGCAAGATTTAAGGTCATGTGTTGTTGACTGTTGCTGGGGAAAAGCCAGGAAGCTGGTGTGACTGGAGCAGAGTAAGGGAAGGGCAGGTGATAGAGGGGATATCAGAGCAACATCAGGGCCCAGGTCATATAGAGCCCTGTGGGCTTTGGTAAGGATTTTGGATTAGCTCTGAGTGAGATGAGAAGCCTTTGGAGGGTTAGGAGCAAGAAATGGCATGATCTGATTTAGGTTTTAAAATGATCAGTCTGTCTAGTATGGAGAGAAAAGACTATAGGTGATAAGGGTGGAAGCAGAGGTGCTACTGCAATAATTTAGGGTTGTAGTACTGTGGGTGGGGAGGCAATGAAAGATTGCTTGGTTGTGGATCTATTTTAAAATCACAAGACTCTAAGAGTAGGGATTTGATCTGCTTTATTATCTTCTTTATCTGAATCTTCCAGAACAGTAACAGGAACACAGTGGGCACTAATAATTGTTTTTAAAATACTGAGTGCAGATAATGGCTGGCAGATTAGATGTAGGGAGTAAGATAAAAAATGGAGTCAAGGAGAGTTTTGAAATTTTTGGCCTGCATGACAGAAAAATGGAGATAACACTTGTTGAGATAATGAAAATTGAGGAGGAACACGTTTTGGGGTAGGAATGGAGAGTTTGGTTTTGATCATGGTAAGGAGGGAGGTAGGTATAAAAGTCTAGAATTCAGGGGACAGGTGAGGATTAAAGATGAACATTTGGGGGTCTTCAAAATGCAAATATATTAGTATAAAACTGTAAGACTGGATGATTTCACCCAGGGACTAATGTAAATAAAGGAGAGAACCAGGATCCCTGAGGAACACCAATGTATCATGGTAGCATAGATTATGGAGCCCCACAAAAGAAGTCTGAAACAAAAAGCAATCAGAGAGGGAGGAGAAGAACCAGAGAAGGATGCCCCAGGAGGAAGAGAAGGGAATGCATCAGTCAGGAGGGCTCCCGAGGGGTGCCAGTGCAGTGAGAGGCAAGATCTCAGACTTGACCAAGCAAAGATTATTGCTATCTTTATAACAGAGAACAGGAGAATAAAAAATGGGAGAATTAAGCAGAGAACATATTTAGAACATTTGTTTTATGCCAATGGAGAAAAAAAAGAGAGGGTAACTGAACAGGAGGATGGATCAAGGGAATTGTCCAATGATGAGGGCAAACCTGACAATCTGAGAGATAAAGATAAAAAGACAGCGACAGCTGACAACACAGTAGTTCATGCATAATACAAAGTAAATATTGAAATGATAATCCTTCAAATCTCATTATTCTGTTTTACTTACTTATCACTGAAATAAAATTGACTTCAAATACATTTGAGGATTGGCTCCCTCCAGCAATACCCCTAATTCTAAAGTATGTTCTTGCCTGTGCAAACAAAACTAACGGCATTATCTTGCCTTCCTCTTTCCTCCTCCTCCCTTATCAATACATAGGCCAGAAATGAACGATCCATCTGAGTTCATTTGGTAAGGACACTGGCTGCCAGTCTTTCCCTCAGTTCCTCTTTTAGCACTTGTGTATCTCTGGAGCAGCTGCCTCCTTTGCTGGGGCAATGGCCTCTTCTCCAGACCTCCACCTCCAGGTCCTTACACTCAAAGAGGCAGAGGAATATTTCTTTATTACTACTCCTTGACAGAGAGAAACCTCATAATTATCAGCCAGAATCAAAATCTTGGGAGGTGGTTAAATTCTTGCATGGTTTTGCTAAATCCAGAATGAAGGATGAATTACTTAAAGGCAAGTAAATTGCTACAATAACTTAAAAATTCATGCTATCATTTCTGAAACTCTAGCAGATGGACCCCTAAGCATGTTCATTGGAATGGTTCTATCAAATACATTCATCATGCAAAGAAAGCAATAAACCTTAGGATACTTGGGAAATTTAAATCTAATGAGAAAGCATTTCAATTTAATTTGTTTCACTCAAGCTTACCTTGTTCAAGGCACTATGAGCAGTTGTGTGAAATGTACAATTGAATGAGAAACAATTCCTGTCATTTTAGAAGGAAAATCCCAAAACGATAAGTATACAATTATTTACAGTAATCCCAATACCCAACACATCACACACACACACCCTTTCTCCCTCACACACAGACACACATACACACACACAAAATTAATTATTCTCCAAATGCATTAAGCATTTTTATGTCTAGTGTTTCTGCATAGCCATTCTAACTCTCAAAGCACCCTTCCTCCAATTCTCTGCTGTTGAAATGCTACTTAGCCTTCAAGATTTAGTTTCCAGGGAACTTGCGGGTTTCTCCAATGAACATTAATCCCTCCTTCCCTATTTTTGCAACTGAACTATTTTACTACTTATATGTACATGTCTGCTCACCCCATCAGATTGTGAACACATTGAAGACAGACATTGTATCTTACAATGCTTTAAATCCCCTCAGTGTCTAGCCAAGTGCCATACCCATAAGAGTGTAATATAGTTTTGTAGAACTAAATTGTTTCATTGATCATCAGCCTGAGAAAGCTGAATCAAGGACAAAAAGCCTACATAATTGTTGGGATCCTAGTAATGCTGGATAGAATGTATTAATCTATGCCAGGAACTATGCTAAGAGCTACTTATAAAGTACATCTAATCATTACTTTAAACCTTATAACATCCCTTTGGAGATATATTTTACTAAGCCTCTTTTAAAAGTGAGAAAACTGAGGCTCATCAAGATTATCAAGCATTATCAAAACCTCACATTTGCAAAGACCAGGTCTGAATGTAGTCAAGGTCCAAATCAAACCACAGTTCAGTCTGGTTTTATCTGACCTAAAGTCTGTGTTTCTATCCACTGTGCAAGTTGCCCTAGCACCACCCCACAGCCATATGCTCCCTGCCATTGTGAGAAACAGGAAGAGCTTGTCATTTATTGGGTGCTTACCCTGTGCCAAGCATTGTGCAATTTCTCATCACGTTTTATTTTATTAGATGCTCTCAAAACTTCATGGCATAGACTTAATGAGGCTTAGCGCATATGTTAATTATTCACAATAGCATAGTCAGTAGTGGTAGAGCTGAGGTCTCAGGCCTGGACTGTGCTCCTAACCAGATGTTATAATTTACCTTTCAGATATGAAGGTCTGCTTGAGCCAGGGCCCTCAAAGCTCACTGAACCCCTTTGTCTTCCCAAGTTATTTTCATTGCTCCTGACGCCACCCCTTCATCTCTTTCTTCTTTCTATTTCTTAGAGAAGTGAAGTTTCCAAACCGTTATATCAATAAGCTATAGCCTGTCCTTTCCACCTCCCTTCCCATAGCCCAGGATTCCTCTTCTCTGCAACAGGGAGGCTTGTCCCCCAGGGACATCCCAGGCACACAAGAGAGAACCTCTGGGGGATTCAACTCAGAGGATGTAGTCCCTCTTGGGCACATACTTCTGTCTCCTCCCTACTCCAAGTCAAAAAGAAACTGAAACTTTCTTCCCGCCTCTCTTTCCCAAAATTCTCCATCCTCTGTTTATGCTGTTCCTCCAGTCTATCCATTTCCTTTATGTTGAGTATTTCAAATTTTACTCTTGCAATATTTATCAGATCGAGTTGGCTCCTCTCCCATTGTATGTTTTTCTTGATGAAGACAAGTGGACAATAAGAATGGGAAGTAAGGAGAAGTGAGGAGTCAGTGTCCTTGACCAACATAAGAAGTGTAGTCACTTCCCATAACTGCCTAGAGAGGACGGAGAATGTGAGGGCAAATTTTGATACCTCAAATCAGGAAAGGTTGGATGAAGGGAAGGTTTGATCAGACAACAAAAGAAGAGGATTTCAGACTGGGTGATAGGGGCCTTAGAGGGTAGAGTGAGCCTGGAGTAATGAGATAACACAGGGACAGATAAAAGGAGGAGTCCCTATTTGCTACTTGTGAAGTTGATGACAGAGGCAATGGCATGATATGAATAAAGCTAAGAGAGAAATGAACAGACCAATATTAAAGAGCACTGAAGGCCAAGATGCTTGTGTTTGAGAGAGTGTTCTTTGCACCATCTCTAGTGTCCAAACAAGGAATTTAAAACATTTTTCCAAAATAATTCACAGTATCACAAAAGGAAGTTCAAAGAGCAAAACACATCTAGAACAATTTGTGTAGTCCCCAGTCATTTAATTGGTTACATTATTAAATCATACATTGACAGAGAATCACTCACTAATGATCTCTATTTGATAAAAACCTTTCTTGAACTGAAAACTAATTGAGGTATTTAAATATTAAGACAGAGTCTAATCAAAAGGCAAAAGGCAAAACAAGTTAGTTCCAAATGACCTCATTTCAAAATTTGAACAAATGAGCAGCACACTGAGCTTCCAGGCAGGCTACATGTTAAGCAATTGTATTGCACGACCGGGTGTGGTGGCTCACGCCTGTAATACCAGCACTTTGGGAGGCCAAGGTGAGCGGATCACAAGGTCAAAAGATTGAGACCATCTTGGCTACAATGATGAAACCCCGTCCCTACTAAAACCACAAAAATTAACTGGGCATGGTGGTGCACTCCTGTAGTCTCAGCTACTAGGGAGGCTGAGGCAGAAGAATCACTTGAACCCAGGAAGCGGAAGTTGCAGTGAGCCGAGATTGTGCCACTGTACTCCAGCCCGGCAACAGAGCTGGAGTACTCCATCTCAAGGAAAAAAAAAAAAGAAAGAAATTATATTGCTTATCATTTATATGAAAGATTACCTTCTTTACTCCTATTCTTAATCATTTGCCTTTTTTTCCTGCTTTAGAGACACACAGATTGAGCTTTCAAAAAAATTAATGATTTTCTCTAGTATGATTTCTCCTTTCAGTTAGATGAGCTTCTTTAGAATTAACATTATAGAACGCCTAGTCAGTAAGGGGTGTTTCAGTCACTGGCAACTCTTCAGACAGCACTTCCCTGTATGTTTAAGGCTTAGCAGTGTTTTTCACAATTCTTGCTTCTCACAGCTCAAAATATAATTCTCTTTCCTCTTGATCCTGTAGTTCCCTATATTTCAGTTCATTTTTTCCTGTGATGACTCAGAAATAAAATTCAGCTGTCTTTGTGTTGCTGCTATCTTTCTTCCTTTGTACTGTGCTTCAGTTGTGTTGCTCAAAGTTCCATGGGGAAGTCCCTCTCTCTGAAGCACTGTAGGTTTTTCTATAAGAGCACTTAGTTTAATTATCTGCTATGTAATTTTATGTTAATTTGTGTCTTTTATCCACTAGACCAGGAGTCCCCTAAGAGCAGAAACTGAATCTTTCATCCTTGTATCCTCTATAACTAGAACAGTGCCTGTCTCACAGCAGGTACTCCATAAATACTTACAGGGTAAATGTAAGAATCCGGAGCGAGAGGACTCAGATTGAGTTGATGCCCTGCAATTTCCTCATACGTTGAATATAATAATAACTTTCTCTTCCAATAATTTTATTAACTGAGATGAAGCAGTGTAAAATGCTTTATATATTATAAGGCATACATGCATGCCTATGTTACTGTGTTAACCCAAAGGTTTGCTGTAGAAAATGTTATGGAGGATGGTTCTCAATCTAGGGTAATTTTGCCCCCCAGGAGATATTTGGCAACGTCAGGAGACATGTTTGGTTGTCACATCTGTTGGAGGAGGGGTTGGATACTGGCATCTAGTGGATAGGGACCAGCCATGCCATATGTATACTATACGTCATTCAATGCACAGCAAAGCACCATACAACAAGGAATTATCTGGCTCAAATTGTCAGTGGTTCCAACGTTGAGAAACCCTGGCTCAAACTTAAAAATAAATGATAGGTAAAACACTTTCATTAGTGTATTTGCCACTAGACAATTATCTGAGTTTTAGCTTTTTTGTACATAAACAGGGGTCATCATAATAATTTACTTGTAACCATTAGAGTAACGCCTTATCTTTCACAATATAAATGTATTTTCTTACTCTCTGTTTAGCCAGCAGAGACACCTGGTTTCCTCTCCTTGCAGGCCTGCAGTAAACTTATACATCCCTATACCCCATATACGTGGACAGATCTTCATGACTAGTTCTAACCAGTGTCTTGCATATATAAATGATGTGCATTACTTCTCGGCCAAAGCACTTAAATGGCTGGTGTAACCTGTCCAGTCCTTTCTTGCCCTGGCCTAGTGATTATAGACACAGCAGTTGAGACAGTGACACCACAGGTTGGAAGTAGCATGGATTCCACACCATCACATGGTACACAGCTGCCTAGAGATATGCCCAAACCTATACTAGATTCCACAAGACTGAAAATAAACCTTTTCCAAGTAAAGCAACTGTAATTTGAGGATTATTTGTTAATGAAGTTTAATGTAGATTTATCTGATTACTATATCACCTTAAAGAGACAACAACTTTGGTTGTATTGAGCACTTTATACTCTAGTTGAACAATTCGTGGGATAGAACAGGTGTTCAGAAATAGTTTAGTACCAAATTAGTAAAAGGAAAAGGGAATTAACTCAGTTTTTTTTTCTTTTCAGAATATATCTGTCCAATTATGACGAGTATGCTGGGTATGGCCTCAGGGTTTTAAAACTGACCCAAGTGTCCCATGGAACTAATGGTTTATTTTGAATAAGCATAAAAATTGACCCCCTTGCTCTTGAAATTTGAGATCAAGTTACATTTGTCGTATCTGAGTTCCTTCCTCAGGAACCAACAATCAGGCCTTCCGTACAGTATCAAGGAACTGAAACTTAACAGATCACTGCATCTGGACAATAAAAGGTCAGGTGCCTTACCCATCATGATTGCCTGACTACTTGATTCCTTTTAACCAACTCCTCTTCCTTACCCCTTCCTAATTCCTGTTTTCCTACACATGCTTACAATTCTTCCCTGCAATATAACCCCTAATTTTAGTCAGTCAGGGAGATGGATTTGAGACTGATTTCCCATCTCCTTAACTATAGCACCTGATTAAAGCCTTCTTTCCTGGCAATACTTGTCTCAGTGGCTGCCTTTCTGTGCAGCAAGCAACAGTATGTAGACTGTGCAGCAAGCAACAGGACCTCGACCTAGACTGACTTGGTAACAGTTTTGTTTTCCAAAGGTCAGAGTCTGGAAATTTTGACTATGGCATTTTGTGATGTATAATCCTTCAACACACATTTAAATAATGTGTATCAAATCTTGAAATGCCCTTGATATTCTCACTGACCCAAAATGCCATAACCACATACACTGGACAATACACTGCGGACACTTCCTGTTGTTTTGCTACAAGGAAATTCCTAGGTAAATTAATTATGAGTTCCAGGACATTTGCTGTCACTGCTCAGCAGGCTTGCATTTGCAAAGCTTGCCCTCTTGAGGCCAAACAATTCCAATATATAAATTGTCATGCCTCGTTAATAAAGATTAGTTTACATATCTCTTTTAAACTACTGACTGATGAGGGCCAGAACCTGCCACATTGTAGACTGGTGAAGAGCGAGGACTCTAGAACAGGATGTCTGGGTTTGTATCCAGGATTTACCACCTCTTGTCAGTGTCATCATTAACTTCCTTTCCTTTATCCATAAAATACAGATAATAAAAGTACCCATGTTACAGTGATGTTCAATTAAGAGTATTAATATATGTATAGGGCTTAAAATAATATTTACCACACAACAAGTGTTTAAATAAAATGAACTAATATTCTCTACAGTGACACTAAACTAGTATCCAGACATGATTTACTCATAGGGCCATATTCATTTACTAGACAAGCAGCTGCTATTCCTTTTTTTTTTTTTTTTTGACAGAGTCTTGCTCTGTCATCAGGCTGGAGTGCAGTGGCGTGACCTCAGCTCACTGCAACCTCCACCTCCTGGGTTTAAGTGATTCTCCTGCCTCAGCCTCCTGAGTAGCTGGGACTACAGGTGTGCACCACCACGCCCAGCAGCTGCTATTCCTACAGGGGCTACATGCTTTATCCACTAACATTTCAAAATGTATTTGAAACAGATAAAATTAAAAGTTTCAACACATGATTATAATCTGTGTTGAAATGTGCCTTCCAAGTCACATAATTCTATACAAAACTCCATAAAGCCATGAAGACATTCATACATGACAGTCTAAGATGTGTAAATATTCACACCCCAAATTATATTATTGAATGATTTAGAGAGAAAAGAGGCATTTATTAAATATTCTTTCTCCCATTTTTTCTATTTCCTTTCAAAAAGTCCAGGCAATCGAATAAACATTGCAATGACCAGTTTAGACATGAAAATCATATTGCAGATAAATAAAATACATTCATGAAAAAATGGCCTTTGGCAGATCCAAAAAGTATATTATTAAATATATAATATTAATATTATTTTAATAATATTAATACATAGTATATTAAATCAATATGAGAATAAGTTGTAAAATTGACTTTTGTGCATTCTCTGGAAGATTTGGTCAACTAGCTCTGTGAATAAATAATTTTAAAAAATGCATCCTGCCTGCACACCACCATGTGGCTGCCCAAAAATCATGCAATATAAAATATAATATCCTAAACTGAAAAGAGATTATAATCATATTTGGCTGTCTGATATCATGAATATAAAATTCTCCTGCACAATGTAGAAACAGAAGGCAATAAACAGAATTGTCCATACTGGCTAGAATTTCATTTATATTTTGCCAAGCTTTTCTACATTACTTGTGGCAAATTATATGAAATAAACATAGAATTACAATGAAAATAGCTAAATAATAATACATAATCTATCAAAAATTACTGTAAAATGTAATTGCCTGATATATTTAAAATATTTAAGATATTTATAATTACTTAAAATCATGTTACTAATAGGGGCACTTTTCTGCTTTTATTCTTAATCACATTACTATAGAAACCTAAGAAAAATGAGAAGTTGATAATTCAAACAGAAGGTATTGAGAAAACACACACATACACAGCAATGAACTCTGCAGGGCACAGAGTAAGTATTCAATAGCTTCTTAAAGTAAGATTAATTTTTGCATATTTCACACATCTGCATGTTTGCAAATATTATCTGTATATCACTTTGTGCAGAAATCAGGGCATATATTTTAACTGCAGTTAAAGCATAAACATTAAAAAAAAAGATAAAGAAGAAAATCCTACTGTTTACAACAACATCAATGAACTTAGAGGACACCGTGGTGGGTGACATAACACAGTCACAGAAGGACAAATACTGCATGATTCTACTTATATGAGGTATATGAAATAATCAAATTAATAGATTCAGAGAGTAGAATGGTGGTTGCTACAAGCTGGGGTATGGAAAAATGGAGAGTTGTTGCTCAGTGAGTATAAAGTCTCAATTGTACAAGATAAATATGTCTAGAGATCTTCTGTCCTGAGAAGATTTAAACAGGGTTGAGGCACGATTTGATTTTAATTTTATAAGTATTATTCTGATTTCTGTTAAATATGGCAAGTTGAACATGTGTGTTTATCATCATTTGCTTCAAAAATTCCGGTAACATGAAAAGACATTAATTTTAAAAGTTGCAAACTCAGGCCGGGCGCGGTGGCTCAAGCCTGTAATCCCAGCACTTTGGGAGGCCGAGACGGGCGGATCATGAGGTCAGGAGATCGAGACCATCCTGGCTAACACGGTGAAACCCCGTCTCTACTAAAAATACAAGAAAATTAGCCGGGCGAGGTGGCGGGCGCCTGTAGTCCCAGCTACTCGGGAGGCTGAGGCAGGAGAATGGCGTGAACCCGGGGGAGCAGAGCTTGCAGTGAGCCGAGATCGCGCCACTGCACTCCAGCCTGGGGCACAGAGCAAGACTCCGCGTCAAAAAAAAAAAAAAAAAAAGTTGCAAACTCAAAGGATCAAATTAGGCCGGGAGATGGAACAGGAAATAAGAAATAGCTACACATACTTTGAAGGTGGAAAGCATACAGATAGTGGTAACTGACACACAGATGAGACTGCAGTAGTCTAGTCATTCTTGAGGGGGACACTTATAAGAAACAAAGGAATTGGATTTGTCTGTTATCACACTACAAATAAAGACATACCCGAGAATGGATAATTTATAAAGGAAAGAGGTTTAATTGACTCACAGTTTCACATGCCTGGGGAGGCCTCACGATGAGGAGCAAAGTCACGTCTTACATGGAAGCAGGCAAGAGAACTTGTGCACAGGAGCTCCCGTTTATAAAACCATGAGATCTCGTGAGACTTATTCACTATCATGAAAACAGCATGGGAAAAACCTGCCCCCATGATTCAATTATCTCCACCCAACCCCCACCCTTGACATGTGTGGATTATTACAATTAAAGGTGAGATTTGGGTGGGGACACAGCCAAACCATATCAGGAATTTGTAGTGCAAACCTAGAAAAGCTCAGGAACTGAATATACAGATTCTAATGAAGGCAAATGGAGACTGCAAGGTGGACTCTCAACAGTTTAAAGTCACTATTATGTTCAATTACTTGCTGAGACCTTTTCTGCATTCTTGTACAACAGACTGCTACCCATCCACACTCCTGAAAAAATACATGAGGTTATTATCAGGGAGAATTACACTGGAGAGGACATCAAGCAGGATGCAATGAAGGGCAAAGTACCATACTGACAGAGGATGAGTGGGTGACAGTCTGTGTACTGAACATTGAGAATTCCATGCCCTGTAGTTAGACACCAGGCTTACTTCTCTCATATAGGAGACTGGAAGATTCTTTCCTGGAGAAATTGAGCAGCCAAAGAGAAAGGATCTATAGATGCTGACATGGAATGGGGCAACAAAGTAGCTGGGTCTCCCAATTATCGTACAGTGAAACTTACCAGTCAATAATCCCTTGACACATTTACAGAACTTTCAGTTAATGATAGTGCTTCACTCTTGAATCAACGTAATATTAGGCATTTAAGGATAGCCTCCCATATATAAGACGGAGACTTAATGAAGAGAAAAAAACTCTAAGAAACAGACAAGCATAGAAAGCAGAACAAAAACCAGGAAAAAGAGAGAAAGAGAAAGCAATCAATGGTTCAGTTAAATATGAGAAACTATTTCTTTGTTTAAAAATAAAACACACTATTTGAAAAAAGAACTATCAAAGAACAAAGAAGAGTTCTTAGAAATAAAAAATATGATTGCAAAAATGAAAAATCAACAGAAAATCATCTAGATAGAACCCAAAAATGGAAAAAGAAAAAGAAAAAAATGTAACACAGCTGAAATAAATTCCATAATTTTTCAGAAAATATTTTTTCCTCTTCCCTGCAAGGTGGAGGATATTTTCTTTATTTTTTTATAGTTTTCTTTTTATTATTATTATTATACTTTAAGTTCTAGGGTACATGTGCATAACGTGCAGGTTTGTTACATATGTATACTTGTGCCATGTTGCTGTGCTGCACCCATCAACTCGTCAGCACCCAACAACTCGTCATTTACATCAGGTATAACTCCCAATGCAATCCCCCCCCCCCCTTCCCCATGATAGGCCCCGGTGTGTGATGTCCCCCTTCCCGAGTCCAAGTGATCTCATTGTTCAGTTCCCACCTATGAGTGAGAACATGCAGTGTTTGGTTTTCTGTTCTTGTGATAGTTTGCTAAGAATGATGGTTTCCAGCTGCATCCATGTCCCTACAAAGGACACAAACTCATCCTTTTTTATGGCTGCATAGTATTCCATGGTGTATATGTGCCAGATATTTTCTTACTACATTGAGGACGGGCTAGGGACACCAAACCCTACTTGTGTGTAGAAAGGACAGTGTGCTGGTTCTAAACCAAAGTTGTAAGAGGCACGTGAGTTTCTGTTCGCTTAATTAAACATCTGTCATTCAAGAAGCCAGTGGTCCAAGAAAGATGACAAAGACATGGGGGAAATGTCTCCGACCAAATTCAGCTGACTCTAGCCAATCTTTGCAGAGCTGCAACCAAGTGCAGACCGATGAGCAAGAAAATAAATGCATGTTATTGCATGACACTGAACTAGGCAGAGTTTTGTTAATACAGCATTATTGTAACAATAACCAACTTTAAGACAAAAATTAAAAATCCTAAACAAATAAAAAGAAGCAACCCAGAAGTTGAAACAACCGGCTAATAGAGTTTCAGAAAGAATCAAGAAAATTAAGGGGAAGAATTTATGAAAGAAATAATATAAGAAAAACTTTCAGAATTGGGTGACATAAATTTCCATATTCAAGGAGTCCAGTGATTACAAAAAGATATACACCAAGGTATATCTTATGGAATTTCAGAATATCAAGGGTAAAGAAGGACAAAAACTTATTCTAGACAAATTATGATCAGAATGCCATTGGACTTATGAGAACAATGCTGAAAGCGAAAAATTAGTAAACAAATGTCTTTGAAATTAAAATTGAGAGCATAAAAATTCTGATATAAAATTATATAGCTATTCAAAAGTTAAGTCAAATGTGAGGGTGGAGTAATGGTATTTTCAAGCATATAAGGACTCAAAAATATTTACTTTCAAAGCATATTTTCTCAGGAAGTTATTAAAGAATATGCTCTAGTAAGATGAGGTAGACTGGAGATCCAAGAAGTCAGAAATTCAGAAGAGAGGTGAAGAAAAATCTGGAGTGATGGGTAAGAAAAGATCCAGAACAATAGCTGTGTAAGCCAGCCTAAGAGCTTTCAGTCCCAATTAGAGTAGGACACTGAAAGGCTGTAGGAGGAATATCTCCACAAAAACATGGTATTTCATTAATTTTACCTCTTGTATATTATCTCACTATATAAATAAATCACTTTGTTCATTCCTCTTGACTGAGGAATGATCAAGTTTCTGCTTTTTCCCCTATTACAATCAATAATGCAATTAATACATGACTTCTTGTGAACAATTATAAGAAGCTGGCTTTTGTTTTTAGCGTAGGTATTGAATTATTGAGTGTGATGATAATTTTGTGTTTTAACTTGGTTAGTCCAAGGTACTAGGATATTTGGTCAAACACTTTTCAGTGTTGCTGTCAAGGTATTTTTAAGATAAGATTAACGTTTGTCTTAATCCATTTTGTGCTGCCATAATATAACACCTGAAACTGGGTAATTTATAATGAACAGAAATATCTTGGTTCACAGTTCTGCTGGCTGAGAAGTCCAATATCAAAACATCTGATGAGGACCTTCTTGCTGCATTATCCCACAGCAGAAGGTGAGACAGCAAGACAGCAAGAGGGGACAATACTTATCCTTCCATAATCACATTAATCCCACTGATGAGGCCAGAGCCTTCATGCCTTAATCACCTCTTAAAGTTCCCACTCCTTAATACTGTCAATGGCAATTAAATTTCAACATGAGTTTTTGCGGGGACAAACATTCAAACTATAGTAATATTTAAATCAGTAGACTTTGAGTAAAGTAAATTATCCTTCATAATATGGTGGGCATCGTTTAATCAGCTGTAAGCCATAAGGAAAAGACTGACCTCCCATGAAGAAGAAAGATTTCTGCCAGACAACTGCCTTCAGCCTTGGGCTATAACGTCCTTTTTTTTTTTTTTTTTCCTGGGCTCCAGCCTGCCAATTTACCTTGCAGATTCTGGATCTGCAGATTTTGGAGTTGCTAGCCTCTACAATTACATGAACCAATTCCTTAAAATATCTTTCTCTACCTTCCAATAGGATGTATATATAACCAATAGGAAACACACACACACACACACACACACACACACACACACACACACACACCCTATCGCTTCTTTCTCTGGAGATGCTAATACATCAGATATGTGCACATACAATTTCACTAGATACTGGCAAAATGTATAAAACATTCTAGAATTTTTATATTCCCATCAACAGTGATGAAAATGTTCATTTCTCCATATTGTCACCAGCATGTAATTTTGTAACAGTATAATATTTTGGACCAATGTGATAGTTGTTAAGTATTTTCTTATTTTAATTTGTATTTTTTCATTATGATTACTAGTTGGTTTAAAAATTTTTCATATATTCATTTGACCATTCATATACATGCTTCTAGGAAATGCCCATTTTAATATTTTTCTAAATAAACATTTTCATTAGTGTGTAATTTACATAAAGAAAAGTGTACAAGTCACGAGTGTACAACTTGATAAAGTATTACAAAATAAACACCTCCAATATAACCATCATCTAGCACCTAGATCTTACATCCAAAAATCTAACATTGCTGGAACTCTAGAATGTCCAAGCAGGTCCCCTTCCAAACATTACATCCTCTTTTTTCCACAAAGAGAAACACTATCCTGAATGATAACACCATAGATTATTCTTGCCACTTCAAGTAAGTGGATCAAACTATTCAGAATATATTGTGTCTAGTTTCTTTTCCTCAGTATGTTTGTGAGAGTAGTCCACGTTGTAGCATATAGCCGTAGTAATTTTCACTGCTGCATAATAGTTCATTGCATGACTATGCAATAATTTATCTACTTTGTGTTTATTAAAATATGATGCTGTTATAAATGCATGTTTTTCAGTGTGCATAAGTATGTGCCTCGGAATGTAAATGTTTGTCTTCAACTTTGGAGGATAATGGCAGTTCTCCAGTTGGGTACATGGATTTATACCCCTATGTGTAGTGCATGTCAACTCTAATGGCTCCACATCTTTGTCAACAATTGGTATTGTCAGCATTTTTAAATTTTAGCCAATCTAGAAAGTGTGAAAAAAACCACTGATTTGTGGCTTAAATTAGCATTTCTTTGATGACTAATGAGATTGAACATATTTACATGTTTGTGGGCAATGGGGATATCCTCTTTTGTAAAGTATCTTTTCACAACTTGTTCTCTCATTATATTTTGTTGTATGTATTTTCTTATTGAGTTTTACAAGTTATTTATATATTCCAAATTTGAGCTTTCTGTTTCTGTATGTGTTGCAGATAGATTTCCCTAGTCTGTTAACTTGGCTTCAATTCTCTTGTCGGCTTTTTTTGAGGGAGAAATGTCTAAGTTGTATTGTCTACTTTTACATATTTCCTTTATAGTTTATGGTTTTTGTGACTGTTTTAAATATTCTAACTTATCCTAAAATCATAAAGATATCCTCCTATGTCATGTTCTATAACAGCACTCTGTTACAAATTTCTGCAATAATAGACATATTTTACATCTGTGCTAGCCCACGTAGTAGCCACTAGATACAAGTTGCTACTGAGCACTTAAAGTATGGCTGGTGTGACTGAGGAAATATTTTAACATTTTTATTTGATTTTAATTAACTTAAATTTACATTGCCATATGTGGCAATTGCTAGTGGCAATTTAAATCGCTAGTGGCCAATATATTAGATAAAAATCATTCAATTATGTTCTCAGACCACAATATAATTAAAGTAGAAATCAGTAACAGAAAGATAGCTGGGAAATTCCAAAATATTTGGAAAGTAGCACACTTCCAAATTATCCAGGGTCAAAAAAAATCAACATAAATTTAAAATTTTTTGAATCAAATAGAAGGAAAAATAAAATGTATCAAAATGTGTGTGATGCACTGATAGCAGTGCTTAGATTAAAATGTTTAGCATTAAATTCACGTGTTCAAAAAGAAGAAAAATCTAAAATTTCACCCTCCACCTTAAAAAACTAGAGTAAGAAAAGTCAATTAGTCCTGCCTGAAATAGATCAGATCCTTAAAAGAAACTGCTGAAACGCACACAAGGAGAAATGGATAAACTGACTATCCATTTATTTATTATAGAAATTTGATCACTATTTAATAAACTTACAAAAATAAAGCACCATATTCAAATGGTTTCACTGGTAAATTCACCAAACATTTAAGGAAAAAATAATACCAAGTTTCCACAATTTCTTCCAGAAAATGGAAGCCGTGAAAACACTGTGTATATTATTCTATAAGGCCAGCATTACCCTAATATCAATTCCAGAGAAGGATCTTGCAAGAAACAAAAACTACATTCCAGTACCTCTCATTAACATAGACATAGGAATCCTTAACAAAATATTAACAAATTGAACCCAACAAGTATAACAGGAATTATACATCATGGCTGAGTGGGATTTATTTCAGGTACTCAGGGCTCATTTAAAATTTAAAAATCAATCAGTGTAATTCATCACATCAAAACACTAAATAAGAAAAACCATATGATATATCAATTGATGCAGAGAAAGCATTTAACAAAATATAGAACCCATGCATGATAAAAGCTCTCAGAGAATTAGGAATAAAGGGAAATTCTCAACCTGATAAAGAACATCTATAAATCTACAGCCAACATCTTAATTGTAAGAAACTGGACATAAAGCAAGATTGTCCTCTTGTATTAAAAAGTTTATTCAAAGTCCTAGATAGTGCAATAAAACATAAAAAAGAAAAATTATGGAGATTACTTAAAAAGAAAATGATCATATTCACAGATGACATAATTTTCTATGTAGAATGCTCCAAAATACCCATTTAAAAACTCCTAGAACTAATGCACACACACACACAGTAATACACTTAGTATATACTAATATATAGTATAACCTGCTCTCAATATACAAGGTCAACATGCAAAAATCAATTGCTTTTCTATATCTCGGCAATAAACAATGGGAATTTAAATTTTAAAAAGCAGTATCATTTGCAATAACACTAACAAATTTTAAAGGTGGGGTGTAAATCTAACAAAATATGTATATAACCTTTATGTAGAATATTATAAAACACTGATGAGGAAATAAGGAAGATCTAAACAAAATGAATGATATTCTGGGTTTATTGATTGGAAGACTCGATATTATTAAACTGTCTGTTCTGATATTATAGACTCAGTGCAATCCCAATGAAAATTCCAGCAAGACATGTTTTTAGATACTGATGAACAGATTCTACAATTTATATGGAAAGGCAAAAGACTCAAAATAGCCAACACAATATGAAAGAAAGAAAGTCAGAGGCCTGACACTACATAACTTCAATATTTATTATAAAGCTACAGTAATCAAGATAGCATGATATTAGCAAAAGAATAAGTATATGGATGAGAAAAGAGAATAGAGAGTCCATTAATAGACCCACACAAACATAAAAAAGAATCTTTGATAAAAGAGTAAAGGCTATTCAACTGAGAAAAACAGTCCTTCACACAAATTGGACACATGCAATTTGGACATCCATGCAAAAAGAACAATTGGACATCCATGCAAAAAGTGAACTTAGACACAGACATTATGCCTTTCACAAGAAACTCAAAATAAATAATAGACATAAATAAAAATACAGAAATTATAAAACTTATTGAAGAAAACATAGGGTAAGCTATAGATGATTTTGGATTTAAGAATGAATATTTAAATACAAGAGTAGCAAAATACATGAAAAATGAATAGGTTGAATTTTATACATATTAATATTTGTTCTACAAAAGACATTGTTAAAAGAATGAAAAGATAAGACACAGATTAGAAAAAATACTTGAAAGACAGCTATATAATAAAGGAATTATATCTGAAATATGCAATATACAAAAAAATCCTTAAAAGCTAACAAGAAAACAAAATAAAAATGAGTAGAAGATCTGAACAGATGCCTCGCCAAAGAATATATGTCATACAAGTGACACATATTGACATACAAGTGAATATATATCATACAAGTGACCAAATAAGCGTATGAAAAACTGCTCATTTCCATTTTTTGTTAGGGAAATATAAATTAAAACAACATTCCATTAAAAAGTCAAAACTACAAAGAGAGTAAACAGATCAATGGTGGCTAGGGATTCTGAGGGGAGAAGTAAATAGATGAAGCACACAGGATTTTTTAGAGCGGTGACACTGTTGGGTATGATACTATACTGGCAGATATATGATTCTCTGCATTTCTGAAAACCATAGAACTTTACACCATGAAGAGTGGAGCTTAATGTTTGCAAATTAAACAAACATTTAGGAGATAAGAGGATCCTAGGATGAGATGCAGGCTATGATTTTTTTAAAAAAACAACTGTATTACAAATGTATGAAATAATCTTGCTAAAGAGGATGGAGAAAAGATACTTGGTTAGTATCTTTAGAAATAAGTAGAGTCTATAACACTGAAGATAAAAAGAACCTTACATAAGCTCTGTATTCTAGTTGATACAATTGTTTCCCACAGGGATATGGGTCAATAATTCTGAAATTACTATACCTGTATAGTATATATACTTGTATAATATATTTACTACATTAGAAATGCACAATTAAGTAAATAGCTGGGTGATGACAGAAGCCAGGTTTCTCACTGTTGGAGTGAGAGGTTACACATAAACAGGTGGAGAATGCCAGAAGGATCCATGTGATCATTGATCAGAATGGGAGACAATAGTATGAACTCATGTTTAGCTTAAAATACATACTCTTAGATACATACAGAAATATTTATAAATATGCATGTATACATGAGTTAGTACACACACGTACTTCCTTGTTCTTTCAGCTGAGAGGGTCTTGAGCAACAAGACAGTACCAGTGAGCACACCTAGCTCAAAGATATTAGTTTTTTATTCCATTCTCCAATGAAAGGATGCTAGACTTGTTGCACAAATGACCAATTTGGGTCTGTGGCATGAAATAATGATCTTGCAGTATCTTGTAGTGCCAGAAAGTAAGAAAAAACTAAAATATAAAACCCACAAAACCCACAGTGACAGGGAAATATCAAAGAGACATTGGAGCCAACTGAAAGAGCTTCCAATGGCCAAAGTTAGCACAATATGAGCAACAAAATAAGGTTATATTGGGGTGTAAGCTGAAGCAGAAAAGAAGTATCAATGAGTTCATACTAGCATCATAAATGTTTGGACATATAAATGAATAGGGGAGGAGATCTAAATCTACCATGCAGAGTTCAAAACTTTTTATGAGAGATTATCTCTCAGACAGAGAGAGAGAGAGAGAGAGAGAGAGAGAGAGAGAGAGAGTGTATTAACCCAAGTCCTTAAATGTTGGCTGTGGATAGTGACTTCATTCTAAAGAAAACAATATGGAAAAGGGGAAAACTTTACAGTGCAGAAATCTGACAAACATTACCTTAGTCAAACAATCAAGATTAACATCAATAATGACAAGTCATATTGATGGCATGTACCTTTGATGTAATTTATGAGAATGGCACTTCACCTGTTTGGTCTTTCTCCCCAAACCTCGAAGTTCTAGAATAATTTGGAGGAAAACATCAGACAATCCCCACTGAGGCACATTCTACAGAATACCTAGCCTGTACTCTGAGAAGCTGTCGCAGCCAAAAAGAACCTAGGGAGACATGTCGGCTAAGAGTAATGAGTACCCTGAATGGGACCCTGGAAGAGAAAAAGGTCAGTAGACCAAAACTAAGGAAATATGAATAAAGCATAGACTTTAGTTAATGGTATCAATATCCGTTCATTAATTATAACAAATGTTCCATACTAATTTAAGATGTCAACAACAGGGGAAACTAGATGTAAGTACATAGGAACTCTCTGTACTATCCTTGCAACTTTTCTGTAAACCTACCACAATTGTAAAATGAGAACTTGATTAAAATTAATTAATGGTGATACGCTGAAATTTTTACCTCTAAAACTAGCATCTCTAGTATCTCCATTTTTATTCAAAATTATATTAGAAGCCTTAGCCAGTGAAATAAGTTATGAGAAAGGAATAAAATAAGGATAGAAAAATTTTTCTTTTTTTAAAAAAAATGTATACATAGAAAATGTAATCCTATAACTAAACTTTTAGAATTATCAGGGTCATTGAATCAATTCATTATACACAAATTAATTTAATTTTAATTTTACATACTAGCTACAGAAATTTTAAGACGTCTTAAAAGTACTGAAATATGTTGACCTACATAAATGATGGATATACCATGTCAATATTTTTGAATACTCAATGTTGTATAATTTCCAGTTCTTCTCAAATTGATCTATAGATTCACTGTAATGACAATAAATGTCCCAGCAGGTGTGTTTCTGAAAATTGAGATGCTGAGACTAAAATTATATGGAAACATAAAGGAACCAGAATGGTTAAGGGAAACTTGAAGAATTACAGAATGAGAGAATTTGATTTACCAGAAAAGATTTAGAGCATAGTTACAATCACAAAATAAGAATCGGTTACAAGTAAAGACCACAGACTAATTAAGACAAGAGAGAGCAGACACAGACCCATTCCTCCAGGACCACTTGAATTACGATAAAGGTGGCACGCTGGAGGAATAGAATAAGCATGGTTTTTCAGTGAATAGTCCTGAGTCAATAGTCCTGAGTCAATCAGTTGTCCATCTGGGAACCAAATGAAACCTGATGTTTGCTTTTCCTATTTCTTTTGGGGTAGGCCTGCTGGTTAGTGTGGTTTGTATTCATCATTCAATGAGTCTCGTTAAATATCATTTTCCTATTTTATTTTTCATGAACTGTATAACTATATCAAATTATCTCATTTATTTGATTGCTTTTTATTTTTCCTGTTCCCACTACAATATAAAGTCCCTGAGAACAAGAATTTATCTATGCTGCTAATCATCGTAGCTAAAATATCTAAAATATTTCAAGGTATAATTATAAGCTTTTGAATAAATAAATGAATATATAAATCTGCCAGGAAAATGAGGAGTGAAAATAACATAATCCTTTGATCTAGCACAGGAAGGATGAGGACAGCTTACTTGAGAGCCTGGGATGGGGTAATGGTTTGGAACATTCTAGATAAAAGGCATAGCAAATGCAGAAAGCATAATACATGTTTAGGGGAACATCACAGGGTGACTTTCTGAGTGGGCTATTTTTATATGTAGTAAATGGAAATGTGTGTTTAAAATAAAGGCAGTTGCATTAATTCAGTGACAAGTCTCAGATTACTTGTATTATGTTCTCTTTATTTCATGTGTAGAAAGAAAACTTGTTTTCCTCTAAAATACCAGCTCAGGATTCTAACACTTATCCATTCTCCTGCAACCTTCTCCAGTTCAGGGCTGTACAAGCAGATATTGTCCAACACTTACTTATAGTACTTGGTATTATGTACGTCTGGTTTCTTAAGTGTGTGCATCATACTTATCTAGGTTTGTTTGTGTTTTAATACAGATTCCTGGGATCCTCTTCTAAAACATTAAAACAGAAGGTCTGGGCTAATTAACTAGCTGGCTCCCTAAGTGAGTCAGATGCACAGCAGATGTGGGAACTACTGAATTCTAATCTGAACCCATGTGCATTAGTCAGAGTTCTCTAGAGGGAGAATGATAGATGTATATATAAAAGGGAGTTTATTAAGGAGTATTCATTCACAAGCTCACAAGGTGAAGCCTCACAGTAGGCCATCTGCAAGACGAAGAACAAGGAAGCCAGTCTGAGTCCTTGAACCTCAAAAGTAGGGAAGCCAACAGTGCAGCTGCCAGTCTGTGGTTGAAGGCCCAAGAGCCCCTGGCAAACCACTGGTGTAAATCCAAGAGTGCAAAAGCTGAAGAACTTGGAGTCTGATGTTCGAGGGCAGGAAGTATCCAGCACAGGAGAAAGATGAAGACTGGAAGACTAGTCCTTCCACATTCTTCTGCCTGCTTTAATTCTAGCCACGGTGGCAGCTGAATAGATGGTGCTCACTGAGGTTGAGGGTGGGTCTGCCTCTCCCAGTCCACTGACTCAAATGTTAATCTCCTCTGACAACACCCTCACAGACACACCCAGGAACAATACCTTGCATCCTTCAATCCAATCAAGTTGACACTCAGTATTAACCATCACACCTTGCTAACCAAAGTGTGGTCTACCAACAGCATTGACATCACCTAGAAACTTATTAGAAAATTTGAATTTCAGGTTCCATCCCAGATATGCTGAATCAGAATCTAAACTTTTATAAGATCCTACATAATTTATATGAGCTTTAATAATTGTAGTAAGAACACAACATAAAATTTACTTTCTTAAATGTTTATATGTGCAAGACTATTGTTAACTGTAGGCACAATGTGGTGCAGGAGATCTCTAGAACTTATTCATCTGGCATAACTGAAACTTACATCCATTCATTGGCAATTTCCCTTTTCTCCCTGACTCCACACCCTGAAAACCACCATTCTCCTTCCTAATTTTCTGAGTTTGGCTGTTTTAGATACCTTACGTAATTGGAATCATGCAGAATTCGTCCTATTGTGACTGGCTTATTTCACTCGGCATAACGTCTTTGAGGTTCATCCTGTTGTTGCATATTATGGGAATTCCTTATATTTAAGGTGGAATAATATTCCATTGTATGAGGATGGCTATTACATTTTTAAAAAGACAACAAGTGTTGGTAGAGATGTAGAGAAAATTGAATTCTTGTATACTGGTGATGAGAATGCAAAATGGTGCAGCCACTATAGAAAACATTATGGAGATTTCTCAAAAAATTAAAAATGGAACCACCATATGATCCAGCAATCCCACTTCCAGGTGTTTCTCCAAAAGAATGAAAATCAGAATCTTGAAGAGATATTAGAACCCAAATGTTCAATACAGCACAACTGACAATAGTCAAAGTGTGAACGCAATCTAAATATCTATGGAAGGATAAATGGATACAAAAAAAATGTGGTATATATTACTAGACACATATGAACTTTTAAATTCGAGAAGCGAATTCTGATCCAAACCACTGTGCTCCTAGACCCTTAGCAGCAACATCTCCTGGGAACTTTTTAGAAATGCAAATTATTTGCCTCACCCTAGATCTGAATCAGAACCCCTCTGTTTTAACAAACCTTGAACACTCAAGTTTGAAAAACATTCATCTAAACCATTATCCTGTCTTTGAATCATTGATCCACAACTTTACCCTGCCTTTAGCAGTGACCTTTTCTAATTTTAAACACCACCCCAGTTCTACCTCTAAAGTCAGTGGAAATTCAGGAGGGCCAGAGAAGGACAAATAATAATAATAATAATAAATCTATTGTATTACATACATATGGAACAAAATGCTGCACTTTGTCCAAAAATTGGAGGATTTCCATTTTTTCCCCCAAACTGTACATGGGTTTGGAAGGGCTAATTGGGCAGATATAAAAGCCATGTACTGGTTGGCCATACTTCCTTAGAGGCACATCTGTGGTTTTTCTTTTTTTTTTTTTTTTTTTTTTTTTTTTTTTTTTTTTTTTTTTTTGAGACAGAGTCTTGCTCTGTCGCCCAGGCTGGGGTGCAGTGGCCGGATCTCAGCTCACTGCAAGCTCCGCCTCCCGGGTTTAGACCATTCTCCTGCCTCAGCCTCCCGAGTAGCTGGGACTACAGGCGCCCGCCACCTCGCCCGGCTAGTTTTTTTTGTATTTTTTAGTAGAGACGGGGTTTCACCGTGTTAGCCAGGATGGTCTCGATCTCCTGACCTCGTGATCCGCCCGTCTCGGCCTCCCAAAGTGCTGGGATTACAGGCTTGAGCCACCGCGCCCGGCCCATCTGTGGTTTTTCAATAGCTCTTCTAGAAAAAGGTTTTACTCCCATCTTGACTTCTAAATTTTAAAATGCCTCCATCTCTGAAAAATACTTTTCAATAATTGTCAATTAGAGTGAGGATAGTAGGGTAAGCAGCTGCTTTAGTTTATTTAAGGAAGCGGCCAGAGGATGTCAGCTCCAGGTGTTTCTAAATATTAAGGTGATGGGGTGCATCCCTCAGCTTTATAAATGGAGAAAGCAAGGGGCTGTCCTCCATGTTTCTTCTTTAAAACAAAAACCCACAAGGCTACTACTTTCCAATCGATTTCCTAGGATTTATCTTAGAACATTTACATCTAATCCAAACACTACCAGATGAAGGCTGAAAAAGGATTGTTAGGGAAGTAAAATAAGATGGCTTCAGAGTCCCTGTGTCTTCTTTCTCAAACTCCTTCCATATTTTAAATGCTAAAGCATGATTAGCTTTTAAACAGACTATTGTGTGTGTGTGTGTGTGTGTGTGTGTGTATCTAAGGTATACAACATGATGTTTTGATATAGTGAAATAGTTACTAGAGTTAAGCAAATTAACATGTCCATCATCTCACATAGTTACACAATTTTTTTTCTTTTTTTTCTTTTTTTTTTTGAGATGATCTTGCTCTGTCGCCCATGTGGAATACAGTGGTGCGACTAAGCTCACTCAGCCTCCTGGGTAGCTGGGACTACAGGTGGGTGCACCACACCCAGCTGCATTTTTTTTTTTTTTAATGGTAACAGCACTTATATTCTACTCTCTTAGCAAATTTCTAGTTTACAATACAATATTTTTAACTATAACGGTCATGCTACATTAGATCTTTAGGACTTACTCATCCTATATAACTGCAACTTTGTACACTTTGACCTGAATCATTCTGTTTCTTCCCTGTCCCTGGTAACCACCACTGATTCCATGTATTCTCTCTCTCTCTCTCTCTCTCTCTCTGTGTGTGTGTGTGTGTGTGTGTGTGTGTGTGTGTGTAAGATTCTACATATAAGTGATATGGCACAGTGGTTTTCTTTTCGTGTCTGGCTTATTTCGCTTAGCATAATGTCTTCCAGGTTTATACATGTTGTTGCAAATGTCAGGGTCGCCTTCTAAAGGCTGACATTCCATTGTGTGTGTCTGTGCGTCCCTGAATACGCACACGTGCATGCATATGTATATATCACAATTTCTTTATCCATTAATCGTTAACAGACACTTTGGTTGTTTCCAAATCTTCACAACTGTGAATAATGCTGCATGAACTTGAAAGTGATTTCTATGAGATCCTGATTTCATTTCCTTTGGGTATACACCCAGAAGAGGGATGGCTGGGTCACTGGCTTTAGCAACGATTTTTGCGATATCACACCAAAAGCCCAGGCAACCAAAACAAACCTAGATAAATGGGACTTCATCCAACTAAAATGCTTCTGCACCGCATAGGAAATAATCAACAAAATGAAAAAAAAAAAAAAAAAAAAAAAACCCGCCTATAGATTGGGAGAAAATATTTGTGAGCCATGTATCTGATAAGAGGTTAATATCCAAAATACATTAAGTTCACACAACTTAGCCAAAATAAATAAATTAATAAAACACCCAATTAACTAATGGGCAAAGGATCTGAATGGACTTTTTCAGACGAAGTACAAATGACCAACAGGTATAAGAAAAGGCGCTCAAAATCACTAATGAACAGGGAAATGCAAACCAGAGCCACTAGGTATCTCCACACATCTGCTAGGATGACTTATGAAAAAGATAAGCGATAAGTGTCGGTGATGCGCGGAGCAAAGGGAACCCTGTACACTGGTGATGGGAGTGTGCAATGGAACAGCCATTACGGAAAACCCTACAGAGGTTCACTCAAAAAGTTAAAAACAGAACTACCAGGCCAGTGTTACCCGTCCTTTGTTAAGTTCAAAGTCACGGTGCCACTTCCTTTCCCATCTAAAGGGGACTGCTGGCGACCCAGGGCAAGGCCCGCAGGTGTGGCTCTCCCTGCGGGGACAGTAGGACAGGATGTGGATTTCCAGGCCAGCGGCTTCCAGGTTGGGCCCAGACGCCAGGCCAATCCAGGCCCCGGGCCGGCTCAGCCGCCTCGGCGCCTCTTCAGGGCCCCAGTGAACCTCCGACGCCCACGAAGGCTCCAGGCCGGCTCTCCGGAGGCCCACCAGCGGGCGGCTGGGCCTCCCTCCGCGCCGCGACCGCCAGGAGGCGCCGCCCGGGAGAGGAAGTCCACTTGGGCCCGGCCAGGCGTGGGGGGCGCAGGGAGTGGCGGGAGCCACCTAGCGCAGGGTCCTCCCCAGGCTGGCGCCAGGCCTTGCCCCGGTCCAGCCCCGCCCGGGTCGCCAGCACTGGCGGGTTCCGGGTCCTGTGACCGGTCAGGCGGCGTCAGCGGGCGCGGCGGAGGGCGGGCCGGCCTCGGGGGAGTTTCCGCGGCCGCCGGGGGCGGGGCGGGAGAGCGCGAGGCCGGGCGGGAGGCCAGACTCGGAGCCCCAGCACGCCGGACAGCCGCAGCGCTCATGGCGGGCGGGGGAGCCGGGGACCCCGGTCTGGGGGCGGCTGCCGCCCCGGCGCCCGAGACCCGCGAGCACCTCTTCAAGGTGCTGGTTATCGGCGAGCTTGGAGTGGGCAAGACCAGCATCATCAAGCGCTACGTCCACCAGCTCTTCTCCCAGCACTACCGGGCCACCATCGGGGTGGACTTCGCCCTCAAGGTCCTCAACTGGGACAGCAGGACTCTGGTGCGCCTGCAGCTGTGGGACATCGCGGGTAAGCGCGGCCGCTAGTTTCCCACTCCAGAGCCCAGCCGGGCCGCCCGGCTCCTCTCTGCCTCTTTACTTTTTCTTCTCTGCCTGAACTCGTCTGCCTGGGTACGTTTAGAAGAGAGAGGCCGAATCCAAGGGCGAGATGCGATGGACGCGGTCGGCTGGACTCGGTGGGGCCCGGAGGATGGGATGGGCAGTAGGAGCTGGAGCAGGTCCTGCACGCCAGAGGGAGGCGAGGAGGCCAGGGGGCCTTTTCCAGACGTTTGAACTCTGAATAATGCAAGTGTATCATAGATACACCAGGACTAGTTGGGAAGGCTGACTTGAAGCGGGCCGGCGCCTCTCAGTCTCAACTCAAGTTCAGGGGGATTGGGTGACTTACCTGAAGCTGCACTCCTAGTTAGTGACACCACCAAGACCAAAAGTCAGGTTCATTTCCAGATCATTTTCCATCACCCGCCTTGGCTCTGAGACTGGCCTTTGTGAGGGAAACTCCATTCCTCAAATACTTTGCTCTCCTCGGAAGCCCAGGACAGACACTCGGTGAAGATTTGGGAAAGCTTTTCTGAAACTTTACGCTCACCTCTTCCTCTCTTCCTAAACCAGCACCTAGTCCTATCCCTGGTGCCCTCGCCCCCATGACTCCTCAATACACTGTTTCTCTGCCATTTGCTTTCACTTGTTCTGTTTGAGGGGGTACATTTCCCTCTGCTCTGATTT
Organism: Macaca thibetana thibetana; assembly: GCF_024542745.1. Classification (NCBI taxonomy): domain Eukaryota; kingdom Metazoa; phylum Chordata; class Mammalia; order Primates; family Cercopithecidae; genus Macaca; species Macaca thibetana. Next base: position 118,043,644 of record NC_065581.1, on the reverse strand, counting down.
ATGAACACTGGAACTTTGCCTGGTGTAGTGGTTGGGAGTGGGCGTTTTAAGATGATGTTAACTATTGGAAAGTTCATAGAAATGGTACCAAGCCAAGCGCCAGTGGCTCACGCTTGTAATCCCAGCACTTTGGAAGGCCTAGGCTGGAGGATCCCGCGAGCACAGGAGTTCGAGACCAGCCTGGGCTGTTAGTGAGACCCTGTCTCTACAACATACATACATACAAAAAATTAACCAGGCGTGGTCATGCGTGCCTGTAGTCCCAGCTACTCAGGAGCCTGAGGCAGGAGGATCACTTGAGCCTAAGAGAGGTCAAGGCTTCGGTGAGCTGTGTTCTCGCCACTGTACCCCAGCCTGGTCAACAGAGTGAGACCCTATCTCGGAAAAAATAAATAAATAAATAAAGTGCCAAAATTACTCTGTTCAATCATTACAGGTGTTAAGAAGCTCAGTCTGCAATAGAGCATTAGAATGGGAGCTGGTTTAGGGTTAGAGGATGCCCGAGGCCACCCTTCATTCTACAGTCCATAGAAGCCCATAGAGGGTATAGCTACCTGGCTGATAGCAGAGTTGGGGGGTGCGGATCACAGGTCTACTGTCTGTCTGCCAGGTAGTGCTCTTGTCATTTATAGCTTGTTACTTAACAAAGAGTGTTAAATAATTGTAACCTATAACTCATTCATTAAAGAGCACATTTCTCTCCCTCAGATAGGAGAATACATGTATGCATCTCAGTCCCTCAGAGAAAAGGAGTAATCAGCCGGGGACTCAGCTTTTTGTTGTTGTTTGTTACCAAAAGCCAAAAGTTCGTTTGAAAAGTCATCTTTGAAGCCAGAGACTTTTTCGAAATACTTCCTGCTGTTGCACAGAACCCTAATGAGCAGTATTTCTGCTTCTTGACAAAGTCATGGATTCTAAAGGTTGCCTTACCATGTGACGGTCATTCTCCAGGAATCTGCAGCATAGCTGAGGATTTTCACAAAGATGGTTTAAAACTTTGCTTAGAAGGGTGATTGACCTTGCCTTACTCTTTACGTAAATTATGGCATTTTGTTATTAGATGATAATTGGGTCCTACTGCTAGTAAATTAGTATGAGTAACTAGATTTTTAAGAGTTTATAGTTAGAGACTTGAGAAAGTAAAAGCAGGAGTAAGATATAAATTTTCTTTCTGGTATCACCTCTTCTTTTTTTATTAATCACAGACCTCGAATGACAGGAAGGGGTCATATCCAGTTTTTGTCAGATTCTGATACGTCTGCCTAGATGGGATATCCTTGCACTTTTCACTAAATCCAAAGCTTGAGTTTTACCAGGAAGGAAAACAAAAGTTTAAGATCTCCAAAAGGGATTTCTGGATGTTAGATATTGTTTCAACAAGTATTGTTATCCCATACAGCAAGTACAGACCAGCAATTTACAAAATTAGAGGTAAATTTATAGAAATGATTAGGCTCACATTATAAGTAAGATTTTCAGAGATAGAATTTTAATATAAGGAAAGTGAGGGAGAAAAATAGCTTAGTGAGAGACCAAAAAACAAACAAAAAAACTGTTTTAGAGACCAAAAAAAGCAAAATAAAAAAACCTTAGCCTGAAGTTTGGAGAACTATATTACTAACTGTTTGGTTTGAATATTTGAGCTACTAGTGAATCTCAGCTCATACCATTTGAATTAAGTAATGATGATGTCATGAAGGCAAAGTTAAGGCTGCTCCACAAACTTCCCCCATGGCTAAGCATACTTGCCTTATGTAGTAACAAAGTTGGATCATATTTAATTCTCAAATAATAGAAATATTCTTTGATTGCAAAATAGTAGGTAGAGCCAGTTACTTGCCATAACTAAGTTAAGGTGTGGTGTTTTTACTAGTTAGGTCTTTTTTTTTTTTTTTTTTGGTGCTTTAGTGAGAGGGCAAGATAGTAAAGAAATTATGACAAATCTCTATCCTTGAAAGCTTTGGCAAGTACGATAGGCTGGAATTATCAAATGTTTTCTATACATGTAGCCAAGCAGATTCAGTTGAACTCTTCAAGTTAAGAACCATTGTGATCCTCGGATACATGAATCTGTTCTTACGGCATTGAAGGAATCTGGCTTTAAAATACAGATGCAGTTTAGTGCAGTTTTTGTGTAAGACCATTGCAGTCTCTTAACTCACACATGCTTTGGGATTGCTGCTCAAAACATAACTGAATTCATATAAATGATATTTACCCAAGCATAAAATGCATGCTTGGAAGATATAAACTGTATAATCTATGCCTAAACTTATTTTCCATCGTTTTGATTCCCATCCAAAATAGAACGTGGATCCTGATTGCCTTGCTCCATCTTATACTTTGTCAGTTAGTATACCTAGTAATCTCCCTTTGTCTTTTTTTTCATAACTCTCCTATAATCCTTCATGAGCAAGAATCTGGAATATTACCTCTTGACACTTTCCTGATTTTAATGGTAGTTTTCAGTCACATATACACATATTTCTAATTATAAAGAAGCCGTGCTTTGAGGAATTAGTCTGTGTAATTATTTGTAGTCTCCATCTTAAACACAGATACTGCAGTTAAGTTTCCAGTGTTTATTGGTGGCTGATTACATACCAAGTCATTTACAAGGCTTTTTAAAATCTTTGTTACATATGGGTAATCTGGCTCTTGTACAATCTTGCCATCCTCAGCCTTATTCAAGCTCAATTGTTGTGCTGAATTATAAGCGAAGCCAACTGGCCCATTTACATCTGTAAATCTTTCACTGTTCCTGAGTCCTGAGACACCTTTAAGTGCCGCAGTCTGGGCTATCCATTCACAATTGTCCAGGCAGGCAGCTGGTCAGCATAATAACATATTTGTATTACTGCACATGGAAATTCCCCTGATAATGGCAGTCCTATTGCCCTTCCCTTTTGAATGTGTTACCATCCTTCATGGCCTCAATTAGCCCTCATAAGCTAAAAGATGCTCAGGTTATTAGTAGAGATAGTAGAGCACTGATAGGAAGTTCTACAACTTTCCTTTGCTCTCAGCCATTTGCCATTCTACCTTTAGAGTTGAATGAATTATAGGTTTTAGTGGTCCTGTAATCTAAACACAGAAAGGTATAGTAACTTGTGTGGACACAGGTTTCATGACTCACATATGAAAGCAATACACTTTTAAAAGGATAGCAGAATTTTGGTTTATTGGTGTCAAAACAGCAGCACAAATACTTTTCAAAATTTCCAAATGTTCTGGTTATCATGAAATTAGTCATGTGTATGTTATCTTGACCTTCCAATTTTCTTAAGCTTTTGATATGAAATTTTCAGCGAGTCTCATTCTGTAATAAATGTACCCAGGATTTTGTTTTTAGTCAGATATGATGGGGACATCAGATCAGGAGATGGATTGCCATTGGAAAGATAGTTTATCATAGTTCCCAAGAGTGGGGGCACATTATGCCACACCACATGAGGCCACAGGGAAAAGCAGCAGGGTTGGTCATGAGAAAGAAGGAGCAAGGAAAATGCATGGGCTGGAGCTTTTACTGTGGCTTTTGCAGGAAGGAACCAGTGAGGTAGGGTAGGCAAGCTAAGCAAGTTGAGGACTGGCTAGTTTGAATAATTTTGGTGTACTCTGGGTGATAGGAGTAGTCTCTAGTTGTCCAGTATTGGGCTGTGGGGTGATTTGGGACAGGGGATAGTGTCCCAGACTGCAGGATCCTGGTGCAAGGAGGCAGGTGGTATGGATTTAGGATTGATGGGCTGACTGATATGGTGTGCATGTCAGAGGTATGCTCCAAGATAGCTCCTTTGCTGTCTCTAGAAATTAGCTACCCGTGGGAGGATCAGTCCCTCCCCAGGCCTGCAATGCCCCAAGTTGTCAAAACATCATAAAGTGTAGAAAAAACACCATTAATACGTATTCCTAGGCACTTACTAAAGATTGAGAGATTACTCTTCCAAAGAAGGAAAATTTGAAGATCTCAAATTAAGTATTTCCTTAAAATAATAAGGATTTCACACTAAATCAACACTTAAGTAGTGGGCCACGTCCACAAGTTTAAGTTGCCTTAGGTTTGTAGAACTCTTCTCTTGGATGGTGAAAGAAGTGCATAGATACAAATTTGGGGAGACTTCTGGAGGGTGAGACAAAAGAGCAAGGTAAAGTTGTTTTAGAATTCTATTCAATTGTATTTTCAAAAGTTTTTTGTGCTTTTTAATAGTTGTGTAGGCTATAAACATCTAGTCTTTTCACTGTTCTTTCACGGACCTTGAGAAAGACAGACCAATGTGAAAATAAATGGATGGCAAGGGTTTAGTTTAAGGCTCCAACAAAGTCTTTCTAACTAACAGATGCCCATGTATTCTCCTCTTCCCCATGATTTTCACTCACTTTTATCCCGATATTTTTCTTAAGCATCATCTGCAGTGGTTTTCCTATTTTTTTCTTCATTCAGTTTTGTTACTCTTTTACTTTACAGATTTATTTAATCTGGGTTTCAAAAGGTGGTAGATGAGCAAAAAAGATACTTTGTACATGATTTAAGTTAGTTTTACAACTGGAGGAACTTAGCATATCTATGTGTTGTAAATCTTTGAAGCAACATAGTTAAATATAAATATAGGTTACACCTACTTAGGTTTTTGGAGAGCAACCCTTAATTTTATGTTACAATTATTATTTTAAATTCATCTTATCTTTTCCCACTCCCTAATTAAACCTCATGTGTTTTGGAAATTTTTGTTTTTTAACTTGCTTTACCATTTCTGAAGCATTAATGGATTAATTAAGAATTTATTAAAAAGAGATTACAAATTCATTAAAATAGAAAGTATATTTTGCTATTATTTTAGAAAACAAACTGTTTCCCTACATACATGGTATTGGCCTTTTGATGCTGGGTTATTTACATTTTATTTCCATTGCTGTCTGGATTCAGTGATTATAGAATATATAGAAAATCGGTATAACATTCAAATTATAATACGGGAACCTAAAATATCAATGTTAGAGCCAGGAGGACTTAGTGATCCCTACAGATCCCTGAGACCAGTTGGCATAGTTAAGCCAAAAAAGTTTCTTGCCTGAGGTTGCTTGAATGTTGGGCGCTTAGCATTTTTTTGAATCCCTGGCATAGTTAGACTTGATTTATCAAGTTTGTTTTTCTCTGCAAACCATTTTTACAATTACAAGGTAGAGCACATAACGAGCTAATAGTTTAAAGCTTTCACATGTTTAATTGGCACCATTTTTAAAAAGAATACTCAGGCTTTCATCATGCGGTAAACTTGTGGAGCACTCAATAATAGCTGACATTTATGCAGGGCTTACCTGGCATTTTACACTGTTTTGAACTTGAAGTATAACTTAACATGCATAGACCACCTCCACTTCAAGATATAAAATATTCTTAGCCTTCTAAAACAGAAATCAGCTACGTTTTCTATAAAGGGCCTGACAAATATTTTAGGTTTTGTAGGCCATTTCATGTATGTGGCCACTATTCAACTCTGCCATCGTAAGACAAAAACAGACATAGACAACATGTAAACAAATAAGGGTAACTGAATTCCAGTAAAACCTTTTTTAGCTGGATTAGGTCATTGGCTGTAGTTCATCAAACTGCCCTGGAAGACTTAGGCAGGAACTAAGTTTAACCCTCTCAGTTACCCTCGAAGGGAGGTATTATTTTGTATACTTTTATGGAGGTATAATTGACATACAATAAGCAGTACAATTTGAAAAGTTTTTGCATCACTGTAGTCAATATTTCAAATATTTTCATCATCACAAAAGTGTTCTTCTCTTGCCCCTTTGGAATATATACCCTGCCTTTCCCAAGGCAACCATTTATCTGCTTTCTCTTACTGTATTG